>NC_133873.1:1241964-1281955 GCF_044706935.1 Curcuma longa | reverse complement strand
CTATCTTTTGGCTGTAGCTACGGACATGAGGGGATCAGGTCTGACAACCTCGTAACCGCACTGATCCTCTGGCAGGGTTCGCATGCTTGGGAGCATTTGGCATCTTTTGAGATAGGCATGGCTGAGAGGGAAAGAGACCGAGTCAAGATCAGAATGACCAAGACAAAGACCGAATGACGATAGATCAAGTGACCGAGATGGTCAAGGTCAAGAGGGCCGAGAGATAGGCCGAGTGACAGAGATGATTGAGGTCGGGAGGACCGAGATGCAGACTGAGTGACCGAGACGATCGAGGTCGGGAGGGCCGAGAGATAAGCCGAGTGACCGAGATAGTCAAGGTCGGAAGAGCCGAGACGCAGACTGAGTGACCGAGATGGCCGAGGTCGGGAGCACCGAGAGATAGGCCGAGTGACCGAGATGATCAAGGTTGGAAGAGCCGAGACGCAGACTGAGTGACCGAGACGGTCAAGGTCGGGAAGGCCGAGAGATAGGCCGACTGACCGAGATGGTCGAGATCGAGAGGGCCGAGAGATAGGCCGAGCCAATCCACCTGAGGTTAATTATTGACTTTCTGACTCGCCACGTCGGCAACCTCTTGACCTTCGCTACCACATAAGACTACTTAGGACCCGCCACATCACAAGCTTTCCCTTTAAGTCTAGTCGAAGGAGGTGTAAACAGACTAACTAGACAATAGCTGATCGAGCGACAATCCCTTCAGGATAGGTCGGCGAGTGTCGATCGAGTCGGCAATGGTGGGTCGAATGGCTCATGTTGGATCGGTGCCAAAATCACTGTTCGACCCAAAAATCAGTGGTCTAATCGCATTTACTGTCCCGGATACGCGATCTGCCTCGAGATCGAGAGGCGTATCTTCGCATTAATGACATCGGCGTGCGATATCAACGACGGGATCCGTACGATCAGATCCGACATAAGGTTGCCACGTGCCACTGTCAGACACTGAACAGTGGGGATTGAGGGATCGGCGAGGATCGAGGGTCAAGATTGATGCCGAGGCAAGGTGGAGGGAGGTTGTGCCGATCTGATAGGTCGGATGTGCGGTGTGGATCTGACCGTGAAAAAATAACCGCCTCGATTCGACGATCACCCGTGTCGACACGTCAACCTTACAGTATTTCCGATGTGAGCATAAAAGGGGGCCTTCTGCAATATTGTCGTCTTCTTCACTACCCTTGCGTTCGATACTACTCCCTCTCCCCGTCTCCTAAGCGACCGCACTGTCCGATCATCTTTCCTCTGTCGGGTTTTCCTCCGTCGTAAGTCTCCTTTCCTTCCTGCCCTCACCGTAGTGTGTCTTGGTCGCAACTTCCATGTCTGTTGAACAACCCTAGTACGAGACCTAGCGCTCTGTCTATGACAGAGACGCAACCCGCCTCCTCCGTATCTAGTACAACATCCCTGTCGATCACACCATCCTCATACCCGTATCCGAGCACCGCCCTCACGAGCCCCTCGCCGGGACACATAACCTACTTCCTTAGCCAAATGACTAGTGGCCTTAGATTGCTGATCCCGCCGTTCATACAAGATTTAGCTACCTTCTTCCAAATAAACCTATTCCAACTTGCTCCCAACTCGTTTAGGTTAATCTGTGGGGCTGTGATCATCTGTCGACTATACCGAATACCTTTAGACGTAACCCTTTTTCACGCCTTCTTTAGCTCAAGGCGGGTCGAGTGCGGAGTCTTTTACTTTACTGCTCGGTCGGGGTGTAATTTCTTGAGCAAGTACCCAACCTCTCACAAGGGTTGGAAAGGTCGCTTTTTCTACATAAAACCCCATCATCCCTACACTTGGCCCACCATCTAGCACCCAGATTTGCCACCACTACCACCCTTAGGCCAATACCGCCTATCTCGGGCTTTTCTTGACGTGACCGAGATTCTGGATGGTCTGAAGTTCAACGCCAATAACTTGGTGGGCAATGAGGCCCCGCTGTACCAAGCAGGGCTGAGTCATATTGTGATTCCTCTAGAGGACCGACTAAGTAAGCTTGCCTCTTATTTTTAATCGTTTCTCTTCATTGACTATCTCTGTTTTGTCTTCGCGGGTCAAATTATGTTGAACAAGCCAATGAACAAGAACCTGAAGTGGGACCTCACCTCGATCGAAGGCCTATGAGTCGAGGAGGACGCTGCTGAGGCATCGTCCGAGTTGCCACCTGCCCGAACGTCCTTGTCAGGCCAACCATCCACCACCGAAAGGGAGGTCACCCGACCAAAAACCATAGGGGCGGGGTCCAGTCATCCCTCGTCAACTAAGGCCAAAAAGTCTAATGAGGCAAGGGAGGCGTCAAGCATCAAGACCTCAGCCCGGACCTGACCCTCCCATGGGGCACACAAAATCTACCGCCGAGGCAGAACAAACCAAGAAAAGGAAGCGGACCACTGTCGAGGAGAAGCCGGCGCCTCCAGATCCGGTCACACTAGCAGACCCTCATAGATCCAAAGACAAGGGTAAAGGGAGTGGTCCCAAGTTCTAGCGCGCCTCGATCGGTAGAGGCAGCACCGACTCTAGGAGCTGATAGTCTGTCGCCGGCCCCGAGTGAAGTCCTCGGACAGCGCCTAACTTCTCCGACTGAGGTTCCGAGTCCCCGAGTGGGAGCTAGCCGATCCCGACTCTTTCGTGGCGATGCGAGATTTCGAGAGACGAGGGAATCGGCTACAGATCGACTCAAGGAATACTAAGCTTAGGTCGTGCCCCATCTGGGCCTCCTTGATCTGAGTGAGAACATATATGAGTCATTCCTAAAGGTACGATCATATTCCCCATTTTCATCTCCTCTTCTTCTTTCCTTTTTTATTTGCTTCCGCATGGCAAGCCAACATCAAGATAAAGCCCTTCACCAGCAGCTCCTCCAAGCAATGAAGCAGTATGATCGGATGGTGGCCAAGATGGCCGACCTGCAAGGACAGCCATCTTGGCCAGCCTCTGGCGAGGAAGCTCAGAAGGCGGTCGACTTGGCCAAGGTCGAGCAAGCCATGGCTCAATAGGCCAGGGACAAAGCTGAAGTAAAGGTTGAGAAGTGGCACGAGCACTCCAAGGGCCATACGAACCGGGTACAAGAATTGGAGCAAGAATTTGGAAGGCTGCTGTAGAGACTGCCAGGGAGAAGGAACGAAAGGCTCAAGAAGACTGCCTCCAGGCTGAGCACGCCTTAGTCTACCAAGAAGTTGAGTTGGCCAATGTTGAGGCCAAACACCTCCAGCTGCAGGATGGCCAAACACCTCCAGCTGCAAGATGCCTTCTGTGCTTTGGCTCAGGAAAAAGAGAAAATAGATCGGCTACTAGTTGAGGCCCAAACGAGGGAGGCTCAACATGGTCCCGAGCTAGAGGCCACTCAGACAGCCTTGGAGAGAGCTAGAGTAGAGTTGTCTGACTATCAGGAATAAGAGGAGGCTCGACAAGTGGCGCAAAAACAATCCTTCCTGGCATCCAAAGAGTTTTATGACCTACTAGCACAACGCTCCAGCAAAATGGTGACCCATGGGTTCAATGGAGCGATCCGTCAGTTTATCAAAGCCAAGATCATCACCCAAAATAGTGATCTGAGTTTTCTAGATGTCAGGAAAGTTTGGAACGACTTGCCGGACTCAAAGAAAGGAGACGCTCCTCCAGAGGTAGAGAAGGTCCGCACGCCCCCAGCCCCCGAGGGGGCAGTGGTTCCTCCAGGCGCTGAGAAGAGTAGCTAAACTAAGTCTCGGTGGACTTCTACCTTTTGGTGTTGTTTGTTTGTCGTTTTTTTTTTGGCAAAGTAGTGAAAGGGAGGTCATTCGAAGACGAGTCTGTCTTCTTTTGTTCCCAAATTAATGAAAAGAATATTTTTCCTAAGTGCCTGTGTGCACTCCATGTATGTAATCGTGATCAACTCGTAGCAGGAAAGTAAAGCCTAGGGGCACAACCGAAACTGTGAGTGAAGCTAGCAAGATAAGAACCAAGTAGAGTAGGCAGAACGAATCCTAATAACGTGAGGCTAGTCAGGTGAGTGAGGCCAGAGTCGTGAGCGAAACCAGCTAGGCGGCATAGGCAATCGAAGACGAGTCGAATGAGAGTGGCAGATCAAATCCTAAGGGCAAGGATAGAATTAGTCGGACGAAGTCGGTGGCTAAAGCAAGGTCAGAAAGGTGAGCATAAGCTAGACCCAGACCCATTTAAAGGGCATAGGCCGAGGGCCGACCTATGTGGTTGAGGGAGGGATCAAGTTCAAACAAGTTCCCTAGCCATTAATAGAGAAGCGAGTACTTGCTAAGAGGATTATTCTCACGAAACCTTCCCCCGCCGCATGTCTGGCCAACTCCTGGAGGGATATTGACCTGATTCCTTGGTGGGGGAAATCAGACAAGCATAAGAAATGGCAAGAAAGAGCTAGTAAAGGAGGAAACTTGGTCCCATGGGGGTTCGCGGATCCGTGCTCCTTAGTGTTGATGGCCAGAAAGGCTTGCGAGGTAAAGCTAGTGGTAGCTAGAGTAGTCCGAAAAGAGAGAAATCGAGAAAGGAGGACACCATTCATTATCAAATCTAATAGAAGGCAGAATCCATACCTGTCGCAGGGCGGGGCTGTTAGGAAGGGGCTAAGAGGGCCAAGAGAGTTGGGTCGTCGGGCGATCAAGTCGCTAGCGAGGGGCTACGAATCTAAGCCTGTCGTAAGACGGAGCCGTTAACGAGGGGCTAAGAGGGCCAAGAGAGTCGGACCGTCGAAAGACCGAGTCACTAGCGCGAAGCTAGGAATCTGAGCCTGTCGTAAAACGAAGCCATTAGTGAAGGGCTAAGAGGGCCAAGAGCATCACGCCGTCAGAGGGTCGAGTCGCTAGCGCGAAGCTAAGAATCCGAGCCTGTCGTAAGATGGAGTCATTAGCGAGGGACTAAGAGGGCCGAGAGCATCAGGTCGTCGGAGGGTCGAGTCGCTAGCGCGGAGCTAGGAATCCGAGTCTGTCGTAAAACGGAGCCATTAGCGAGGAGCTAAGAGGGCCAAAGGAGTCGAGCGAGAGTTGTCTGAGCTTGTTGTAAGGTGAAACCATCAGCGAGGAGCTGAGAGGGCCGACGGAGTCGAGCATGTCGGGAGGCCGAGAGTTGTCCGAACCTGTCGTAAGGCGGAGCTATCAGCGAGGGGCTGAAAGGGCCGAAGGAGTCAAACCTGTCGGGAGGCCGAGAGTTGTCCGAGTCTGTCGTAAGGTAGAGCCATCAGCGAGGGGCTGAGAGGGCCAAAAGAGTCGGGCTTGTCAGGAGGCTGATTGAAACTTTCTTTCATGAAGTGCGAGAATTTACAGAGGTAAGATAAAAATAACTAAACGTGGTAAGGCCTCAAGTGCGTGGCGTTTCATGGCCTTGAGAGCTCCCGTTCCTGAGGGTTGGCCAGATAGTAAGCTCTGTCATTGAGTCGACAGGTGATTCAGTAGGGCCTTTCCCATCGTGGTTCGAGTTTTTCCGACTCCTCCCATACGCTTCCGCTTTTTCCAAACGAAGTCGCCGACCTGAAAAGAATGGGGGATGACTCGCTTGTTATACGCCTGACTCATATGCTGTCAATAAGCACGGAGGCGCATGTTGGTTCCGTCACGAGTCTCAGTAATGAGATCCAGCTCTAACGACCTCTGGATGGTGCTATCCTCTTTGCCTGCATATGCTCTCACCCGGGCCAACTCGCAGGCGATCTCGATCGGGACCACAGCTTCCCCCCCCCCCCCTACAAGAGGTGGAAAGGGGTCAACCGTACTGTCCCGGGGCATTGTGCAATAGGCCCACAGGACAGCAGGAAGTTCGTCGACCCAAGAGCCTTCAGCATGATCCAACTTGGTCTTCAATCCTCGGACGAGTTCCCTATTCGCGACTTCGGTATAGCAGTTACTTTGCAGGTAATAAACTGAAGTGAAGGCTTGCTCAATCCCGAGGCTCTGGCACCATTCCTGGATTTTACGACCTTGAAATTGTCTTTCGTTATCGGATATCAGCTTGCGGGTAATACCATATCGACAGACAACATTCTGCCATAGAAACTTGAGGACGACCTTTTCTGTAATCCGCGCAAGCGGCTCGACTTCCATCCATTTGGAAAAGTAGTCGACTGCCACTAAGAGGAACTTTTGGTTAGGTCCTGTAGGGAAAGGGCCGACGATGTTCATTCCCCATTGATCAAAAGGACAGGATACAATTTAAGTCTTTAGTAGCTCGATCAGATAATGAACCAAAGGCTGATGCTTCTGACAGCTACAACAGGTATTGACCAGACAAGCCGAATCAACTTGCAAAGTGGGCCAGAACTACCCGGCCAGTAACACTTTCCAAGCTAGAGGTCGCCCACCAGGGTCCTCTGGTAAGATCCCGTATTGTAGGAAAGAGATAATGGGGTTTGCCAATCAGCCAGCCCGGTTGGCCGAGGTGCTTGGTCGACATGGGCAACCAATTGCTCTTTGATGGTAGGCTCTTCTAGCTCCCAATTAATCAGCATGCTTGCCAATTTAGCTAATTCATCTGTCTTCTGGTTGTCGGTCCGTGAAATTTTTTATAAAGTAACTTCCTGGAACTGAGTCTTCAACTTATCCACAGCCTCAGCATAGCATTTGAATCGTTCGTTGCGGATCTCAAAGTGTCTTTAATTTGCTAGTCCACAAATTGTGAGTCCGAGTGAATAATGACTCGGGCGACGCCCACATGTCTGGCCACTTAGAGCCCCGTGAGCAAAACCTCATATTCAGTTTCATTGTTGGTGGCTCGGAATTGTAGCTTTACGGGTAACTGCAACGTGTCCTCTTGTGGGGAGCACAATAACACTCCCACTCCGCTACCCTTTTTGGTAGCCGACCCATCCACGAAGATCGCCTAGGTTTCCGAGGGTTCTTGGCTTGTCACTTCGGTTAAGAAGTCGGCTAGCGCTTGAGCTTTGATGGCAGTCCGAGGCAAATACTGAATATCATATTCTCCCAACTCTGTTGTCCATTTAATGAGACGTCCCGAGGCCTCAGGGTTGACAAGGATCCGACCTAGGCCGCTATTTGTGAGTACGGTGATTGGATGGGAGAGAAAATAGGGGCAGAATTGTCGGGCCATCAAAGTGAGAGCTAACGCCAATTTTTCCAAGGGAGTGTAGCGGGTCTCGACTTCCTTCAATAAGTGGCTCAAAAAATATATCGGGCGTTGGGTATTGCCTTCATGTTTAACCAGGATTGAGCCGAAGGCTTCCTCGGAGGCTGAGAGGTACACCGATAGGGGTTCCTAGGACACTGGCTTGGCGAGGATCGGCAGATCGGTCAGATATTGCTTCAGGTCGGTGAAGGCTTGTTCACACTTGTCATCCTAGGAGAAGTGAGCAGCTCGATGTAGGACTTTGAAAAAAAGGTAAGACTCCTCTCAGCAGAGTGGGAGATAAATCAAGATAGAGTCGTAATTCGCCCTACCAATCTCTACACCTCTTTGGTATTTCTGGGAGACATCATGTTTTGTAAGGCTCTTTACTTTCTTGGGATTAGCCTCTATTCCTCGTTCGGTGACAACATAGCCCAGGAAGTAGCTGCTCTTGACGCCGAACAAGCACTTACTTAGAGTTCAACTTGATACCATATCTCCATAGAGTGTTGAATGTCTCCTCTATATCGGCTGTTAATTGCTTGGCCTGAGCAGACTTGATTAGTATGTCGTCTACATAGACTTCCATATTACGGTCGAGCTGGTATTTGAAGACCCGGTCCATGAGCCACTGGTAGGTGGCCCTAGTGTTCTTTAACCCAAAGGGCATGACAGTATAGCAGAAGGTCTCATCCGAAGTGACAAAGCTGACCTTCTCTTGATTTTCCTTGGCGAGAGAGATTTGGTGATGATAGACGTCCATCATGCAAATGAGTTCAGAGCCAGCTGTAGAATTCATCAGCTGATCTATCCGAGGAAATGGGTAGCAATCCTTGGGACATGCCTTGTTGAGGTACCGAAAATTAACACAGACCCGCCATTTGCCTTTAGGTTTTGGCACTAGTACCACGTTTGCTAACCAGGAGGGGAACTGTACTTCCCGTATATGTCCGGCCTTCAATAGCTTATTGATTTCCTCGTGGATTGCTTTGTCTTGCTCGAGAGCGAAGTGTCGCATCTTCTGCCTGAACAGGCCAAACCCAGGAAGAAGGTTGAGCCAGTGCTCCATTATGGTCAGGGCCACACCGGTGATTTTCAGAGGTGACCAGGCGAAGATGACATGGTTCCAAGTGAGACAAGCGATTAACTGCTCTTTTTAGTTCGACTAAGGCAGATCGGCCGCCACCTGTGTGACCCGGTCAGGTTGACCAGGTACGATCTGGACTTCTTCTTCTCTTGGACTGGTCGGGAAAGAGGCACGTCTTGTATCGAATGAACCTTGATCTTTTGTTTCCTTCATACTTCACGAAGGTCGGTTTGGACCATGTCGATATAGCATTTGTGGGCGATACCTTGTCGCCGCTGACAGAGCCGACCTGAGTTGTAGACATGGAATTTTAACTTTTGATGAAAGGTAGACACCACTGCACCAAAGGAGCTAAGAGCCGACCTTCCTAAAATGACGTTATAGGAGGACGGGACGCATCCACCACTGTGAAAACAATACTACGTGTCCGTCGAAGAGGCTCTTCCCCTAGTGAGAGAGGAAGCTGGATCTGTCCCAGGGGTCGGACCTCATGTCCGGTGAATCCGAACAGAGAGGTAGCCATGGGTTGTAGCTCTCCTCTGTCAATCTCCATCCTTTCGAAGGTGTCCTTGTAAAGGATGTTCACCGAACTGTCAGTGTCGACAAATATCCGAGCCACATTATAATTGGCTATGGTGGCTCGGATTACTAAGGCGTCGTCATGGAACAACAACTCCTTCCAAGTCTTGAGGATCCGAATTGGATGGAAGGGCTTCTGTCCTGGCTTTGACTGGTACCGATGTTATGTCTCTAACCGCCGCCCATGAGCCTTGTGAGCGTAATTAGAATCTCCATCCGTAGACTGCCGACAATCATGTTGATATCCCCACGGTGGGCCACGTTTTCTCGTGGTCTCGTCGAGCCTCGGGCTTAGCCTCCTATGGCGGTGCTTAGTGATCAAGTGTCGATCATCTCTCCGTGGGACTCGGTCATGACCCGGTGGAGACCGTCGAGGCATCTCAGGCCACATGCGGGGATAGGGTCCATCATCCTTGGGACCGGCCGACGATCCTGGTCATCTCCCCATGTGTATCCACTCGGCATGCGTCTGATCGCTTGGGGTGGGTGCCTACTGCCCTGATGTCGTTCCTTGATGACTCGATTGATCTCTTGTGCCAACTGTCGATATTCCTATGTGTCATGGGCAGATGATTGATGATACCCACAAAAAAATGGGTCGGTCGTCCAGACAGGGTTGGCTCGGACTTTCGGTCGGAATTGGGAGCAGTGTTAACGGCTTGCACTGCCCGTTCATCTCGACGGACAGGTATGTGATTGAGAAATCGAAGGAGGACTCCCCTCTGTGGCATAGGCGAGGCAAGCTTTTTGTCTGGCAATGGAGCGGTTCCCGAATCGCCCCTTCGAGTGAGCTAAGTTTCCTCCAAGTTGATGTACTTGGCGACTCTTTCCAATAGCCTTTGATAGCTTAACGGGCGGTTTCTTCACCAGGGACCGAAAGAAATCCCCATCCAACAGTCCTTGAGTAAAAACACTCGTCAGAATGTCAGAGGGTGTGGAGGGGACGCCCCAAACAACTTGGTCAAAACAATACAGATATTCCCGTAACGTTTCCCGAGGCTTTTGTTTCATAGTGAATAAGTTGAGAGGAGTCTTCTGGTACTTCTTGCTGCTAGCGAACTGATGTAGAAAGGTGACCTTGAAGTCCCTGAAAGATCAGATGGAAGAAATGTAGAGCCGATTGAACCACTGCTGGGCCGACCCATAAAGTGTTGAGGAAGACTCGACACTTAACCTCATTTGTGTACTGATACAGCAGGGAAGCATTCTTGAAGCGGCATAGGTGATCTTCTGGGTCGGAAGATCCAGTATACTCGCCAACCTGTGGTTGTCGGAAATGACGGGGTAGTTCCTGTTCCAGGATTTCCTCCCCTGCCCTAGACTCATGCGAATCTTCGTCTGTAGTGGCAATGCCTCGGCTGACGAAGTCTGCGAGTGGCACCACTTCTTTTGCTAGTGCCCGCCACAGGTATCGACGAGAGTTAAGTCTGTCGAAGAGCTTCTTGGACAGCTCGATGAATGAGCTGATTGAGATCGTCTCTTGTCAGAGTCACCATCTCGTCGTGGTTCCTCTCCTCAACGGGGTCGCGGTTGTTAGCGGTTCATCTAGTGTTGACCATCGCGGCGTCTAGCTCAATATTGCCATAGACAGCGCCAACTTGTTCCGGTCGAATGTCGCGAACGATCAAGCCATCAGTCAATAATGTCACCTCATGCACTGTCACTCCCGCCGGCGAAGGGACCTGGAGAAAAACTGAGCAACCGGATTAGCAGGGTGCCGGAGATTCCAGGCAAGTCACTCCGATGCTCAAGTCAGTAGAGGAAGGAAGAAGAAGTATATAAGGTTGTTGAAAATTGAGCGAGAGAGAGAGTCTTCATACCTGCGGGAAGGATTACATACTCACCAGAAGGCATCTCCACGTTGGCATGGGGGCAGATCCCTTGTTGTGACTAAAGGGGCAAGTTCTGACAATTACCGGCAAGTGACCCCGACATGTGGCATCCGGGGAACTAAATTTGGCAACCTCGTAACCGCCCTATGGCTTGGCAGTGTTGATTATTCCTATTTTTTGGCCGTAGGTGCAAACATGGGGGGATACAAAGGACCAAATCTAACAACCTCGTAACCGCACTGATCCTCTGGTAGGGTTCACACGCTTGGGAGCTTTTGGCATCTTCTGAGATAGGCATGACCGAGAGGGAGAGAGACCAAGTCAAGGTCGGAATGGCCAAGACAAGGATCGAATGATCGAGCTGGTCAAGGTCGGGAGGGCCGAGGGATAGGACGAGTGATCGAGATGGTCGAGGTCGGGAGGGTCGAGAAATAGGCGAGTGACCGGGACGACTGAGGTTGGGGGGGCCGAGAGACCAAGACGGTCAAGGTCGAAAGAGCCGAGACGCAGACTGAGTGACCCAGACGGCCGAGGTCGGGAGGGCCAAGAGATAGGCCGAGTGACTAAGATAGTCGAGGTCGGAAGAGCTGAGACGCAGACTGAGTGACCGAGACGGTCGAGGTCGGGAGGGCCGAGAGATAGGCCGAGTGACCGAGATGGTCGAGGTCAAGAAGGCCGAGAGATAGGCCGAGCCAATCCACCTGAGGTTAATTATTGACTTTCTGACTCGCCACGTTGGCGACCTCTTAACTTTCGCTGCCACATAAGACTACTTAGGACCCGCCACATCAATCGTCAACATAAATTTCAATTTTCACCATGACATAAAGCCTACTTGGTTAACTTGAGCTCCATTGTCATCCCTACCACCTTATCAAAGCATGAGAAATGAAGAGACAAAGGCAATACAGAAGAACAAAACATGGGATTTAGTGAAATTGTGATGGAGACAAGTGGTGATTTCCTCTAAAAGTTTATAAATGGAGAAATAAAGATTTTAAAATTCAACTTTTAATTTGGCATACTTTGGACAATGAAGATTTGAAAGTCAAAAAGTAGAATTGCATAAATTATAAGATGAAAGAGAAATAAGTGTACCTGCGAAAGCAATAAATTTGGATTTGATCGACTATTTCTTCGGAGAGACCTCGCTTGTGTAGCTAAAAGTGCTTGAGCATAGAGCTTCCCAACTTCAGATGAATTGTTTTTACTCGTGTTTGATGGCAAGGTGTTTGCCAAAGAAGGATGATAAGGATTTGTTGCTACTTTCCTCAACCAATTAAGCATTTGGGCCAGAGGTTGTTTCTTCCTCTTCTTATGGTTACTTCCTCCATTAGCAACGCATCCTCCCAAGGTTACAACATCCTTGGCATTGCTCTTAGCATCAACAAGCGTTGTCAAGAATTGGTCTTCATTTGTATTTAAAGGTGGCAGGGCCTCACCAACCATCTTATAGTTTATAGTTTTACAAGAACTAGAGCTTACAAAAGAAGTGCCCACATTCTTGTGTCGCTTTGGTTCACGAATTTCCTGATTGTTCTCTAATATTTGAAGACAGTTATCCAGCGGGTGACAGTACTTATGGAAGACCAATTTCAATGACGGCCCGATACACAGATCCAATCCCATTGCCTCAGCTACTGATTTCCATTTGCACTCCTTTTCCACCTCATCATAGCCACCTTCCCTTTGCACCGTGGAGTAGAACTTGAAAAGATCAATGGGACTCCCGTCGCCAAGCATGGCCGGCAGCGACCTGATCAGACCTTTCTTGCAGAACTTCTTGAAGAAGGAAGAAAGGATCCGATCGAACTGGCATCCAAGACTGTCACTGCCGGTCGAGTCCATGTTGGAGACGTCGAGGTCGCAGCAGTAGCCAACGCTCTGGAGCATCTTGAGGATCTCGGCTACCGAGTGGAAGGGTCTAGATGAGGTAGATGACATGGAAGTTTTGTCCATCGGACAGCGGCGGCGGAAGAGGGGATGGGGCGGCGGCGGAAGGGCGGCAGCGTATAGCGCTTGGGCCGCCACCCCAGGCGAGGCGGACGCGGGTTTGCGAAAAAGAAAAAAAAGAATAGGGTTTAAAAAACCGAGTGTGTTTTGGGAACCTTCGGAAGCGTTGGCCCTGTGGGATTTGAGCGTAGAAAACCTAAATTAGGGTTGAGGAATAGAAGACAGTAGCAATAAACATCCGCACCTAGGGCAGTACATAAGCAAGCCGAGTCAAATTTGATGGTATTTAAGTTTATATGATAATGTAATCGAGTTACTTTTTCTTTAAAAAAAAAAAATACGTCGTCCCAACGATCTCACATGTTCGATCCCGATCATTTATGAGGAGGTAAATCAAAAAATTATAGTTGGCCACGACAGAGGAGGGTATTATCTCGACTTCGCCGAGATTCGAATCCTTGTCCTCTTCTGCAAGTGTACTCCGTCGTAATCAACTCAGTTATACTCGAGGGTGAGTTGCTTTTAAGTCAAGGCCAACTGTCATCTTCCGTGGTCAACTATAATTTTTTAATTTATCTTTTAATCGTGAGATCGATCATATGAGATTGTTGAATGACAAATTCTACCTTTTTTTACTGAAAATTTACTTTAAGTCAAATTTAAAATAAAATAAATTATTAAAATAATTATTTAAATTTTGATTTGATTTATCTTTTATAGGTTTAAGTATGATTCAAATTTGATTTAAATTTGGTTAGATGTAAACTCTTAATTCAAACTTATTTGATTATTTAAAATTTTTATATTAAAACTTATTTAATTGATTATTCCCCGGTTGCACGTGTCTGGCCCCGTTCGCGTTTCACAACACTACTAGATGAGAAGGGAAGTTTCTTACTTGAATATACTTGTTTGTGTACATTTACCTCCTTTTATACTGTACCTGAGTCGACTCCAGGCTGATCTGAGTTGACTCCAGCTGACGTGGCAGATAAAACTTCATTCTGCTCGTTATCCATTGTCTGAGTCGACTCCAGACTTACCTGAGTCGACTCCAGAGTCACTCTAGTCGACTCAAGTTACAGTTGAGTCAACTCCAAAGACCATTTTTGTAGAGCTCTGAAAGGACTTCGAAACGCATCCGACCGTGCCTCGTTCTGAGTCCCGAGTCAAAAGTTATGATCCATTGAAGTCAGACTTCTCATGTGTTGCCCCTGCATCAAGATTCCTGCAATATAAGCATGCAAACAAAGCAACATATCCTACCCTTATTTTGTGGGTTTAACTTCAGATTTCTATCGAAATCCTATGTTAGTCTGATGTCTACTGTTCCACTCCGAGAACGTGTCCTTACCCACTCCACTCTGAAGAATTTACCTTTGTCAACCAAGTCCTCCTGACTTGTTGGACTTTTGCTCGGCTCTGTCCTCAACCTCTAGGATTTGTGCTGCGGCTCGGTCCTCTCTGAGTAGCACAGACTTCTGCTGCGACTCGATCCTCCAGATCAGCCCAGACTTCTACTGCGACTCGGCTCTTTAAACTAGTCCAGATTTCTGCTGCGACTCGGTCCTCTAGATTAGCCCAAACTTCACCTAGTGCTTCAACTCTGCCAAGACTTCTGCTTGATCCTCCAAATCAGGACTTCCCTTTGTCTAGCTTCACTTACCAGGACTTCCCTTGCCCGATCTTCCAGATCAGGACTTCCACTGCCTAGTCTAACCGATTAGGACTTCTCGCTAGTCATCTGACTAGACTTCACTCACTTCCACACATCCAAACATTAAGTCCTATTTGGATCAACCCTTGGTCAAACTGACCAGACTTAGGTATATTGTTAAACATCAAAACCCTAGGAAAGATCTAGTACTTCTTGCACCAACAGTATGTACATTATACCAGCCTAAATAGTTGCTACAATTATTTTTAAATAATTTAATCAATTTAAAATAACTTTCATGGAGTTTAAATAATTTGACTAAGTTGATAAAGAATATTTTGATATAATATTATTCAGAGTTTATGATTTAGGATTTAAAATTTTAATGAAATAATTGATTTTTCACATTGTAGCAACTACAAAATAGTTTCTACATACTATAGCAGCTACCAGTATCTTATACACTTTGTAGCAGCTACCAAGTAGTTTTTTACACATTGTGACAAACTCTAAATCCTAAACTCTGAACACTGAAATAGTTCATTTTTCACATTGTAGCAGCTACCAAGTAGCTTATGTACGCTATAATAGCTACCAAGTAGGTTATGCACGCTATAGCAGCTATCCAGTAGCTTCTACACATTATGACTAAATCCTAAATCTTAAACTTTAATTCTAAACACTATTATATCTAAATACTCTTTACCAACATAGTCAAATTGTTTAAATTTTATCAAAATTACTTTATATTAATCAAAATAATTTTAAAACAATTATAGCAGCTACTTAGTAACTTTTATATGTTATAGTAACTATAGAGTTATTTTTACTCGTTATAGCAGTTAATCGTCTCTACTATAATAACTCTGAAAGTAATAAACAATGTTGTAGCAACTTACTATGTAGCTACTACAATAATGTTGGATAAGTGATATTTTAAAAATAAAATATTTGATAGGACATCCTTTTAACTTTTTTTTAAAATATATCTTATTGATAATTTATATAATTTAGAATGTCATTTTAATTTTTACCCTTTTAAATTTTATTTTTATAATCTCTCTATCTAGCTTTCCATCCTTTGGATGAACAATATTATCACTTCTTCCATTAATTATATCATATTCAAACATTTCATACTAAAACAGTTAGATTTATGTTCTACATCACACGACCTCACTCATTATAATAAAAGATAGAATCTATCATCCTAATGATCTTATGATCATATGTGAAGAGGTATAAATCGAGAAATTATAGTTGATCACTACGAAGAAGAGTTTTTTTTTTTTTTTTTGACTTCATCAAAATTTAATTCTTATTCATTGTAATAATATTTGCCCTATAATAATTAATTAATCCTATCCGGGGGCCACTCACTCCACTCACAAACTTACCCCCTATTTACTTGGGAGGGCGGAAAGTAAATCAGAGGAAAATTTTCCTCAGTATGTATCCGTCCATCGTTTACTTTTATAAATTTTTAAGAAAGGATGGAAATTTTATCCATCAGCGGATCATTTTCTCCTCAAAATCTGGCACCCCGAAATCGGGCGGAACGCGACGGACGGATCGAAAAATAAAAATAAAAATTCTCTCCGCCTTTCGCACAGCGCACCCGATTCTTCTCTTCTTCTCCTTCTCCTCTGCCGCCGGCTCATCCGATTCTTCTCCTCCTCTACCGCCGGCGCACCCGATTTTTCTCTTCTTCTCCTCTGCCGCCGGCGCACCCGATTCTTCTCCTCCTCTGCCGCCTGCGCACCCGATTCTTCTCTTCTTCTCCTCTGCCGCCGGCGCACCCTCACCAGAGCGCTCGCTGTCCCTGCTCGCCGTCCGCCTGCTGCCGGCACAGGAACAAATGTCGACCTAGGCTCCCTCGTAGCCCCTTCTCGATAGAGTTCTAGTGGCGAAACAACTTCACTCGAAGAAGGAAAAGCAGATCGAGTAAGCCCTTTCTTTCTGTTGGGTTTTATTTGTGAGTCGATGTAGCATTTATTTAGCATTTCAAGACGAGCAATCTGGCTGTCTTTACACGGTATTTAACTTCTTCATGGCATCTGAGAATAGAAAGATGCTTGGGATTCTTTCATTTGTTCTGCATGTTTTGCATCGGAGAATAGAAAGATGCACAGGAAAAGGATGAAGAAGAAGAGATGGAGATCGATCGATGCTCAATACATGTCTGAAGTCGGAGACCTTGAGGTCGTACTCCATGACGAAGTAGATCTCGGTCGGTGCTGCGCGAGTGCTGAGCTCCAGCGCCCGTTGATGGTGGCGGGTGTGAGGTCTCTGCGGAACGCTATTCCTTCCTCCGTTTACTCTGCGGGTGCTGAGATTTCCTTTCTCCTCCTTTAAGGATTTATTTTCCCTAGGAATTCCTTTCTTTTCTTCATCCGTTGTATGAAGTAAAGAGAGCATTAGTCTCTGGAGAAATCTATGGAAGATACCGTGATTAATGAGGTAGGAATTGGATGACAGGTAGCATTCAATTTATCAAAAGACATATTCAATTAATGAGGTTGGATTTAAAAATTATGGCAATCTATCAAAAGATATATTTAATTTCTCTTTTCTTCTGTAAAAAAAAAAAATTTATGAAACGAACCACAAAATTAAAAACATATAAATATTAGAAGTAAAATGATACTCATTTAACATAAATAACAGACTTTTAGAATTGAATAGCCCTTAAAATATAAAATTTTTAAAAATAAATATACTAAAGGAAATAATAACTTAATAAGAATGCACATGCTTATCTGACATGAAACTAAGACATTAGGATCATCCAATATTTTCAAATGATCAAATGTTATTATAATCAACTAATAATTTTAAAATAAATAAATTATTTATTTACTAATTATCTTAAATAGTTAAATTTATATAATTTAAAATATCTTTGATGGCTCTAATTAAAATAATTAATGCGTACCTTAATTAAGTCGGTTAATTTCTCAATAATTTATTAACTTCTTAAACAATTAAATTTATATAATTTAATATTAATCTCATGGCAGTAAGTATTAATTTATACATTCAATTAAGCCATTAATTTAACTTGTTTAGAAACTAATTATCTTAAATAATAGGTTAAAAAATAACTTACTTTTGAAATTTAAAATTAATCAAATAATTAATTTATTTTCTTGTAAAAATAAATTAATTAATAGCTTAGATTACCAACTTGCTGAATAATTAATAATTACCTTTTCAAAATAATTAATAATTTAAACTGTGAACTAGTAAATAATTATTAATTAAATAAGTAGTCCAATTATTTTAATGAGTAATGAATTAATTAATTTAATTTCCAATCACTATTAAAAAGTATTTAATATATGCTTGCAGATCCTTTTACTAAGCCAATACCAAGAGAATCATTTTGTGAACATGTAAAGTCTATGGGACTTCATAGAATGTAACAATAACAATCAAATATGATTTGATTGAGTAATTTGCCATAATCTATTCAGTGTATGTGTTTGAGTTACATTCATATAAGATCTCGGTATGCATGTTGGTAGGTTGTGATTGGTCATCTCACATGGACAATCATTTCCATTTGTTGAGTACAAATGGAGGTAAGACCGGTGCTTATAGGACAGCTTATGTAGCTGATGGCTTATGTAGCTATTAAAATTGTTACATTCCTATAAACTGGGGCGCCTTGATATTGGAATCAAGATGAGATCATTTAAAGTTTGATGATCGAAGTAAATGATCCCACCATTTACTAAACCTGTTAGTAGCCAGATTAGAATTCATGTGTTGGATTCAGGATTAAAACATTGGGAATGTCTTGATCGAAATCTGTACGATGTTGATTTAAGAAAAACATGCGTTCTTTTACGTAAAGAAAATAACATCGTAGCATGTGATTCATACCACATGTGCTAAGGCGACAATTAGGGTAGTAGGAGAATGAATCCCTACTTCTCTACTATGTGAGTCCTATGAGATTATATGTTGATCTCAGCATTTACCTTAAGTGACTATTTAGCTGTCTACTTGAAATTTTAATCAGGGTTTGCTACTTTAGCATGTAGACCTATGACTATGGATGATTCGGTCTATGGAGCATGACTAGGAAAGCGACTGATTAAAATGAATAGATTCAAGCTAAAAAGGAAGATTGAATATATTTACATCTTTTTGAGAATATTCACTGGTCGACCCATTTCTGTTATGTATAGAAATGATTGTGAATATTAGAGATATGAAACATGCTCTTGACATGATAGTCAAATTGAGGGATTAGAGATGTTCATATTGATGTAAATACATATTATTTAATCTGGGTAAATAGCAAGACATAATGAGTCCAGGAAATGGTTATGTACCACAAGAAGAGTGATTTATGTATCACTGGAGAACGGTTAGGTGCCACCTGGATGATGGTTGTGAGCCATCAGATAAATGACTGTGTGTCATTCAGAAAAATGGTTATGTACTATTTGGAGAGCGGCTAAGTTGGGTGTAACAACTTTCTTAGCATTGATCGCTCTATGAGCAGCTATGTAAGGTATAACAACTTTCTTAGCAATCAATGCTCAATGTGCTTGCTGTCGCACAAACCATTTTCCTATGTATGAATTGGTTGTTCTTACAGTCTATGTGACTGAGCATTCCGGTTACATTTAGTCTACGTGGCTAGATATCTCTTAATGGTCTTTGTGACTATTTGTCTTTGTGGCTTCACTTGGACGAGTGGGAAATGTTAGCGGTTTCGGTAACCGCCCATCACGCACGACCTCCATGCACCCCACTTCGGCACTCCACTTCGGCACTCCGTGGAGACGCAGGCTCTCCCTATTAAAGGGAGAGGAAGGCCTTGCTACGATGGGAGTGCTTTCCTGAGAAGAAAGAAGAGGCTTGTGCTGGGTGTTCCAAGCGACGGGAGTGACTGCCGAAGAATCTGTGAACACCAGATCGAAAGATTTGGTTCGTGGAAATCTAAGGAGCTTTCCTTGTGATTGTTCCTTCAACAGAAGCAATCTCTGCCGCCGGAGCCGGAGTCGAGGCACGCTTCAACAGGTATTCCTACAAGTTTGTCTCGAAAGGAGGGGTACACAACCCCCTCAAACCAAAGGCTTCTAGTTAAAAATGGCAGGCGAGTTTGCGACCTAAAACAAGCGCTTCTTGAGAGGTAACCCAAACCTTTTTCCATTTTTCATTTAGAATTTTTTTTTCATTCTTAACTTTCTCTTTCTTTATTTTCAGGGTTAGCAAGTTCCACGAGCTAGCCGTGGCAACCGCCATGACCATGGTGGCCAATCCAGGAAGAAGCATAAAGATCATGTGGTAGCCGCCACGGGAGTGCCAAACCTTTCAGAGTCTAACACGGCCCAGTCGTGTGCAACAAGGGTGGCTAGGAGCATAGGAGGAAACCAGGTTGTGTTTCATACCACGGGCATGCCCCTCTTGGATGCGATAAGAAGACATATTGATCAAGGTTATTTTCCTCCCCCTTCTCCTTCATAATAAATTTCTTTGCTTCTTTTTCTTCCTTTCATATTGAGGACAATGCTTAGTTTAAGTCTGGAGATGTTTAGTTAGTTTTTCTTTATTCATCATGCATAATATTTGTTTCTTATTTATTTTTATTCCCTGTATTATCATTACTACCATGTTCATCATACATTTACACATATATTTGTTTGTTTCTTATAGCATAACCTTAGTATGTTAAAACTTAATGTCTTTATTATAGCATGCTCATATCCTTAGTAATTCATATTTTTCTATTTTATAGTAATAGGACATGAACATTATTGAGTCAAAAAATTTCACTATAGGTTTACATGTTTAGTATCTCCTTTTACTTACACATAAAACTTAGTTTTAAAAATTGAAGTATCCGAAAAAAGTTATTATTCATCTCATTGGTCTAATACCTTGGTATCCTCCCCTAAATGCATTTTGATTACTGGAAAAACACTTGAGTCGAGATAAAAAAATATACTTCATGTAGATAAGTGTGCTCCGTATGAACAAATAACGATTAAGTATTTATCTATTCATTAATCTTAATGTCGAGTGCTCCTTTGAGACCTTATATAGATAATGCAAAGCATTGTCAGGGGGGACGATCCTTGCATGTGGTGGCTACTATGGCTTGCCTGTGTTTTCAAAAAGTGAGTGTTAGTGTGGATCTCATAGAGGCACGGACACTTGAACGTTCTAGAGATCCGACAACCTCCATGACTATGATAATGTATGACCATATCCTTCTATTCTCGATATCTAGATTGATCAGTGAAGCATAGACCGTGTCATCCTCTTATCAATCTTTATATTTCTTGATCCCCAAGTATACTCACTCAAGTAAATGAGCTCAATATCTCATATTGACTCATTTGAGCATGACCATGCATTTCGTGGTCCTACTCTATCAAGAGGTCCCAAGATATCACTCCCGTTATATGGGAGGGATAGATCCCATCTATATCACTCACATTCCTCGATATAATTTATTGCATATCCAGTGGTTGCCTTTATAGTTCACCCTGTTACAGATGACGTTTGACAATACCAAAGTACATAACTCCTTGTGTAGGGAACCATAGTGACTTCAGGTCTAAGGACTATTCATACCAATAGTCACATGAGAAAGTTTATGATACTCATATAACGATCCATGAAACTTTATCATCGCGGATTAATTCAGTATACATTCTCTAATGTATACTCATGTGTCAACTCGATATCCCATATCCATGACTTGTGAGATCAAGTCATCCAGCTGACCTACATGCTAGTCTCAATCATTAACATCGTCCCTGAATATTAATGCTTGACTAGATTCAAAAAAATGTTAATAGACAACGCGGAAAACGCAATCTTTGTGGGTTAAAAAGCGTTGTAAGAGGCCCTGTTGTAAAAGGGGTCCCTCAACGACAACGCTTTTTAAGCGTTGTCTTTGTTAACATCGACAACACCTTCGCAACGCAGAAAAAGCGTTGTAAATATTACAACGTTTTTTGCGACGCTTTAAAAACGTTGTTTTTAATAGGTATGACAACACATTTTGCAACGGTTAAAAAGCGTTGTAATTTTGTTACAAATTGCTTGGGTTTTGCAACGTTTTTAAAAGCGTTGTCTTTTGATTTGTTTAGCAGTAAATACAGGTTCATAACACAAATTCATAACATACAGCAGGTCGATAACATACAACTTATACAAGTTCATAACACAAATTCAAGTTACAACTTCCAACATAGAAGCTCCATAATTAACAGTAGCAGGTCCATAACAAAGGTTTCAACGCAACAGAATATCCTCCAACAGCAGCAGAAATAGAACAGGTGCATCACAACATTAGCAGCACCAAGTAACAGCAAGTGCATCACCAAGTATGGGCACAACATTAGCATCACCAAGTAACAGCAGCAGAAATAGAACAGGTCCATCTGCCAAATACCAGCCTGCCAAAAGATAATACTAATTTATCCAAAATATGGGCACAACAGCAGCAGATTTATACACAATAAACTATGGAGATCAGCATTCCATACCTACTCATAAACAGCAGCAGCAGAATTAATCACAAACAGCAGAATTATACACAATGAACTATGGAGATCAGCATTCCATACACAACAACAGCAGCAGAATTAATCACAAACAAATATATTTATTACAAATAAATGGAATTATGGAGATCAGCATTCCATACCTACTCATAAATATGATCTTGTATACAGTCTGCCACCTCGGAACGCACCTCATCAATTTCTGCCCGAGTGTACTCAGCTGCGTTGAACTATGAACACACATATAGATTAAGTTAATTGGAAAAACAATCAACACTAACTTTGGAAAATGATAAATGGTTTATTTGAAGTGATTTGAACAAGTACTATTGATTGTAGTCCATCTCTTTCAATAGTTTCAATTTCTGCAATAATCTGTCTCATAAATCTCATCACATAATAACCACATTGTTTCCCATCTGGTTGTTGAGGAGCCTGTGGTAATTGGACTCCACTATCAGTTAAAAGACAAATACACACATTAAGACCATATCAAACATAATTACACATACCTGTAGTATTTCCCACACTGATTTTTTCTGACCTTTCCTTCCCTTGTTTGAATTAAACAATCTCAAAGCCCTACATACGTTAATAAAATATGATATATTATGTTTGGTAAGGGGTAATGTGGGTTGTAATGTAATCAGGATTACATTACCGGATAGATTAATTTGTTTGGTAATATTTCCAATATGTAATGTAATGTAATTGGATTACAAAAACAGAATAAAGATTCGTAATCTCGATTACAAAGAAAATCTTATGGGAATCCCGATTACATTACGGACTGTATTTTCATCGTGCCTAATATATCCCTCGGCTCCTCACCCTTTCGCCCCGAACAACCTCACCGCCGTGCGACGCCGAAACCTCACAACCCTTTCGCCGCGCGACGCCGAAACTCACTGCCCTCCGCTCCTTTCCCTTTCGCCCCGGACCACCCTCACCTCACCACCCTCCGCTCCTCACCCGTTCGCCGCGCGACGGCGAAAGAAAGACAACCCTCCCTCTGTTCCTCACCCGTTCGCCGCGCGATGCCGAAAGAAAGACAACCCTCTGTTCCTCACCCTTTCGCCCCGGACCACCCTCACCGATTCCAATCGCAGGCCCCTTCTCTTCTTCTTTTTCCAATCGGTGAAACCTCACAAGCCCTAGTTGCTGCTCTTCTTCTACGACAGCACAAGCAACAGAAAGAGGTTAGTGGTCTTTTCTTCTTCTACGGCAACAAAAGTATGTAGAGAAGAGGCTTTTCTTCTTGTACAGAATTTTCTTTTGGTATCTAGAGATTATTAGAGGGCTTTTCACTGCTTTGGATTGATATTGTGATTGGGAGGATTGAGAAGTCACTTGATTTGTTCAATTTCCAGTTTACTCTTGCTGTCCATAGACATGTTGAACAATTTTCATTAACTAGATTAGTTTCTAGTCTTTCTTGTGTGTTTGAAGCATCTATCTTCTTGCATGGTAATGGGTGGTCGCATCGTTCGCACAAGTCACAGTAATCTTGCAGATAAACTGACTGTCGGTAATTTGATAATGAAAATTTGGAAAAAAAAATTTGGATTTTAGCAGTTGCTCCAATTGAAGCATCTATGTTAATAAGTTTATGTTGAGAACCTCCAATTGAAAGCTTTGCACTTCAAACTATTTTTGTTTTTTGTGAATGAAGTTGCTCTTTTGTTACTTCTGTTCTCTCTTATCCTTTTAGTTGGCTGCTGTTATTGGCCCCCCAAATCCTCTACATTAACATGCTTGCTTGATCAAATTTAATAGCTTCCCAATTATTATTGGAAATCTCATGATGGTTCTTTTCTTCTTCTCTTTTCTTTTTTTGAGGGGCTAATCTACATGTCTATTTATCTTTTTTTTGAGCTATTAATCATTTTTGTTATAGGTGGACATGACTTCTAAAGCTTCAGAAGAATCTTGCAACTCAAGAAGACCAGGAAAAACAAACATCAATGGACTAGTAAAGAAGATGGTGCACTTATCGAAGCATTGATGCAATTAAACAATGTGGGAGGGCTTAGGAACAAGAATGAGAAAGGTTTTAGGCCAGGGCATGGACAAAAACTACAACAAATGCTTGATGTTAGCTTGCCTGGACATGGAATTAAGGCAAAACCACACATTGAATCAATGTTAAGAACTTTCCAGAAGCTCCACAATATTGTGCATGACATGTTGTATGGAGTTGGTAGTAGCGGTTTTGGTTGGGACTCAGAGAAAAAATGTGTTACAGCTGAAAACGATGTGTGGGTTGAATATCTTAAGGTAATTTAATTTATTATTAAATTTGTTAATTATTTCCATTTGTTTAGTTGCTAATATAATTTTTGGTAATATAGACTCATCCAGATGCAGAACAGTTTAGATACAAGTCATTGTCGTACTATGAGGAACTTTCTATCTTTGGTGGAGATCGTGCATCTGGGAAAGATGTCTAAGTCCTGCTGATATTGTGGAAGAATTAGACAAAATTGCAGATGAAATGATGATGAAAGTATGGGTGTTGATGGGGATTCTACGCCATATGACCAAGCTTTCATGTTTGGATCAAAGGAAGAGGGTTCTAAGCCAAAAAAGAGAAAGAGCGAGAGCATTAAAGATTTGTCTCAGGTTATTAGAGAGACGACAGCTATTCTTGGAGAAGAGCTTAACAAGGCAAGTAACCGATTGAGTAAAGCATTGGAATATGATGAAGGCGCTGAAAAAAGAATGAAGGTCAATGAGGTTTTAACAAACTTATCTGGCCTTAGCATGTTGGAGCGACATAAAGCGACAAGAAAAATTGGTTGTGACCGTGAGACTACAGATATTTTCTTCACTATACCAGATGATGAGAAAGAAGTTTGGGTAAAAGCATTATTGAGTGGACATATTTGAGGGGTACAGCTTGTGGGTTTTGTGGACATGGCTTTGGACAAGTTAAACTTGTGATTTCATCGTCAAGCTAATTTTGCAAGTTAAACAACCATTTTGTCTTCAGTTTGAATATTTATATTGAGGCTTACTCCTCTAAATTTGCAAGTTAAACTTGTGATTTCATCTCTTGCTTTTTTCTATGAATTTTGTCAATTTCTTTTGATGAAATTATTGATCCTGTCTGATTGTCAACAAGCCTGTAATTGTAGCCTCTCAGCTTCTTGATGAAATTTGCAATTCTGCTGCCAAAATGGGTAGTCATCTTGATCTATTGTTTTTGTCTACCTCTCCCCAGTAGCCCAGTAGCCCTTTTCCTAGATCGCACATTGTTACATGGCGTTGTATGTAAACCCTGGCTATTGCATTCAACTGCATAGTGCAAATGTCTAATTTTTTTGCTTATGATCTATTTGGTTCTTGTTCTGTTTGGCTCTGGAATAAATTAATTACAAATATAGTACATGAACTACAAGAAAAACAGTCATAGACATCGGTGGAAAACCGATGTCTATGAGAAAATCGACCGATGTCTATGAAGGCGATGTAAAAGGTCTGACATTTTAGACATCGGTTTTTAACCGATGTAATATCACTCAACGACATCGGTTTGTAACCGATGTAGTAGTATCACTCAAAGACATCGGTTATGCAACGGTATAAAACCGATGTAATATCTGTTTAACATCAATTTTAGCAACGGTTTTTGACCGATGTAATATCACTCAACGACATCGATTTTGCAACGGTGAAAAACCGTTGTAATATCTGTTTAACATCAAATTTAACAACGGTTTTCGACCGATGTAATATCACTTAATGACATCGGTTTCGCAACGGTGTAAAACCGATGTAATATCTGTTTAACATCAAATTTAACAACGATTTTCGACCGATGTAATATCACTCAACGACATTAGTTCTGCAACGGTGTAAAATCGATGTAATATCTGTTTAACATCAATTTTAACAACGGTTTTCGACCGATGTAATATCACTTAACGACAACGCTTCCAAACCGATGTCATTGAATTTAAAACTGTTGTAATAACACTTATTTTTTTAATGTTGTTTGTAAATTATGATCGAGCAAGATTACAAAATTATCATAATATTATAAATTCACCAAACAAATTACAAATAGAAAAGCACCGATATATTTAATCACCTCAATATTTACAAATAACCAAAAGTAACTAACACAAATATTCTTCTTGCAACATATTACATATTCCCTCAGCGTTTTCATCCTCAGAAGGAACTAATAGAATCCTCAGCGTTTACAAATAACCTTTTGACTGTTGTACTTCTTCTACAGATACAAAATCTCCATCTAGCATAGCAATGAATCATGAGCCACTCCATTCACTTACTTGGAACAGGCTTGGACCAGCAAGCTTTAAATTCTTGGATGCTCTCCGTAGACTTCTGTTCTTCCTTTAATGCATCAAATTGTATGACTGAAGTCTCTTTCACTGTTACCTAAAAATATGTAAATACAAGAAAAGAATTCAGAAAATATGTAATTTCCAAGTACAAGTAAAAGAATGTCAACAAGTTATGAGGTTCATGTTTAGGATTTTTCACAAAAAATAAATAAAAAACTGACCACAGCAACAAGAAAAGCAGCCTTCAGATTCCCACAAACTTCACAGCAAGCTTTCGTCGTCAAAAAAGGAAACCACCTACAAAAGAAAATCGCTTGACTAAGTTTGGTATTTCACTGCAATGCAACCCCATGCAGCTTTAAGATAAAATAACCGAAACTAGCATATTAACCCGAAACTACAAAATTTTCAAAATTTGAATACCTTTCCTACTCAAATGTAATCTAGCATGCATTCAGCCCACTCGGATCGCACTTCATTAATTTCAACCAGTGAGTATTTGAGATTTATAAACTGTAAAAACACATAAATAATATATTAGTAAAACTACGTACTAAACATTTCTAGTTTAGTTGCTCACAGAGATACAAAGTAACCTATATGGAAGATATTACCATTGATGGAAGTGATTCCTTGTCGCCAACTCCAAAATTTTCAATTATATCTTTCATATATCGCATGATATAAAAACCACATTGCTTCGCATCCGGTTGTCGAGGAGCCTATGTTAGAAAAGAAATATTTAAATAACTCATTCGAGGACAGTGAAACAGTTGCTAATCACAAGGACATACCTTGACAACTTCCCATGTTGGTTGTTTTTTCCCTTTCCTTCCCGCCTCCGCATTATACAATGTCAAGGCCCTTCATGCATATAAGAGTTTAATGTAAGAAAAGAACATGTTTCAACAAAGGTAAGAAAAGAACCCAAAAAACTTACATGTTGACCACATATTTCCAATCTTGATCATGGATGCGGTGTCTAAGAGGATCCAACAAATAAACAATCTCCTTTTCAACATTGAGGATAGTCAAAATCCAGTGAAAACTACTCAAAGAGATATAATTAGTGCATGCAATCGGACAAGTTCTCAAAATATGCAAGTGAGAGTGATATATAATGTTATTCTTACTCACCCAATATTGCATGGCACAACCACCAATTGGCCAGTTGAGGTACCAATTAGCCCAGTAGATAAGTAAGAAGCCCTTTTATTCAACTGTTCTTGGATGAAATCTATATTCTGATTTTTTGATGGGACATACTCCACAGGCACTGGATCCACCAATTTGAAATCCTTCAGTAACATCTTTTCCTGCATCTTTCTATATAGATGCCTACAATTGGAAATTAACCCAAAAAAATTAGGAAATCTAAGTTAATGAAACACATAAATAAAGTACAATATAATTGAAAGCATACCACATATACACAACTATGCAAGTGTCTATAATAGGCATCAATTCACAAAAAGGAAATATGTCATCGCAGTTAACATGGACTGTACGCCCCATGCCAAATACGTCTGGATCTAATTCCAAAATCACATTCTCTGTTTCGTCAAGGCGCTGAAAATAACTATATAATATGTGTAAGGGTCTTGGCATTTTTCCTTCTTAGTCTTCTACATATGTAGATGGACACATATATATTAGATATGTGACATACTTAAGTAGGATTAGCAGCATGTTGCACGCAAATTGTAAAAAAAGATTCCAATCCAAGTCCAAAGTCATGTGATAATCTATCCTTTGACATCCATGCTTTGTCCATTTTGTTGTACTGATGAATCAAAAATATCAAGTCAAGCAACAACAAACTTTTAAAAATGAGTGAAATAGATCATGCAAATAACACATTAGGCACCAAGTCAAGCAACAACAAACTTTTAAAAATGAGTGAAATAGATGTTTTGATATGAATTCCTCCGAATCAGTAGTTCGTATCTTGAGTTAAATCAAAGTCATCTAAGTTTATTTCATTGTATTAAATCATCTATTATGTACCTCTATCCATCATCTTCATCTTCCAGTAAAAATCAAAAACAGATTATCATTCTGTTTTGAGTGGCAAAGTAACAAAGTTCCAAAGTAGTGTAATAATTAATCGTCTTATAGAATTACTTTTGTATAAACCCCACAGGCAGCTTCAGTCATATAAAGTTGTTTTTCAGTTTTTAGTACGACCACCTAATCTATCAATGTCATGAAGGCAGAACCAAAACTATAGATAAGCAGTTAGCCAAATACATAAAGTACTCAAAGACTGAGGTAGGCATTCATGTCAATCCAAGGGCACAAACAACCCATCTATCGTAAGGAACCTAAATGTAATAACCACCTAATCTAACAGGTTTGTGACAGAATAGATTGATTTATATATATATAGGAATCATGACAAAATTAATTGCCAAAACCTTTTAAACCATTTGCTGAGATTAACTCAAATATTATATTCCTATGTATTTCACAAAGAAGAGTGCTACTGAATAATGGTGATATCATGTTAATGGATCAAGATGGTAATTGTAGAAAATTGTAAAAATAAGTTGGTTCCTCTAGCATACAAAACTAATGCAAAATGCTTTTAGAAAGATGTTGGAAGTTTTGTGGGATACACCTAAATGAAAATATGAAACATTATGGCTTATATGGATGGGAAACAAATGAGTGACAGTTGAGTGTATTCAACAAGAGAACAAGTGTGCACACACCTGAAGCTTTACTTGTGGAATGTTTGACAAGAGGGCAAGTATGCACAAATCCAAGGTGGTAGGATCTCTATTAGTTCATCGTGTCCATAGACTGCCAAACTGAGTATAAAAAGTGAATGCATCCTTGAGACAAAGTAGATATTGTAAGAAATAACAACATAGCAATAATAAAGAAGGCTTACATTTTTCTTTTCTGGATCAGGAAGGGAAATCTGTTCTAGACAGTGCTGTGGCTTCGACGGTGCTGTGGCTTCGACGGCGCTGACGAAGCCTGGGAGTCAGAGGGGCAAAAATCAAAGGCGCTGACGAAGCCTGCTGTGGCGAAGACGAAGCCTGCTGTGGCTGCGGCCCGCGAGGAAGAAGATGAACGAGGCAGAGAAAACAGAGGAAGAAGATGAACGCGCCGAGGCAGAAGATGAACGCGCCGAAGCCTGCTGTGGCTGCGGCCCGCGAGGAAGAAGATGAACGCGCCGAGGCAGAGAAAACAGAGGAAGAAGATGAACGCGCCGAGGCAGAAGACAGTGCTGTGGCTTCGACGGCGCTGACGAAGGCGAAAGAAGATGAAGCGGGGAGAAGGGGAGGAAGTGGAGACGAAGGTGTAGGTGGCGGTGTCGTTGAAGACGCGGCGGCGGAGATGTTCCGTCTAGGGTTTACAAGGACAAGCGGCCGGGTGTAGGGTTGGAAGCGCGGGCGGGTTTAGGGGTTTTAGAAGTTACGCGGAAGAAATATTTGGGGGGAGTTCTATTTCGCTAGCTCGATGATGATCGAACTCCTTTGAGAACATAAAGGACCATATATGTGGGCAAGTTTTATATATTCATTTTATATAGAAGATGCTTGAGTAAGTCTTCTTCGAAAAAAGTCAAATATTTCCTAGAAAGTGTATTGTGTTTGACTTTGCCCACATATACAACGGTTTTAAATTGTTGTTATAGCTTTCAAAACCGTTGTTGAAAGCGCAAATAGACAACGGTTTTAAATTGTTGTTATAGCTTCCAAAACCGTTGTTGAAAGCGCACATAGACAACGGTTTTCAAACCGTTGTCGTAGTCTTCAAAAACCATTGTTGTAGTCCCAAAATAGCGGACATAGACAACGGTTTTAAAACCGTTGTTGTATCCTCCTAAAATTGTTGTCGTAGTCTCCAATCAACCTCTCAAAGACATCGGTTTTTGTTAAAACCGTTGTAAAAAAGTAAAAGACATCGGTTTTGCCATAAAATCGATGTCTTTTGAGTGTTGTTAAAGACCGATTTTCTTGTAGTCCTAGATTCTAGGATGTAGGATAAATCAGATGTAATGGATGATAGTATTTGGATTTGATTAATCTACCGTTTTCAATGATATAATTGTATATTGCTTTGTGGATTTGTGCTTGTGCTTGATGATAAATTATGTGTGTGTGAATCCATGAGGGTAGGGATTTACTATGAATTGGGGAATCATTAGGCCGTACACCGGGGTGCTCTGTGACAGGGGCAGACCTTGAACCGGGCGAGTTCCGAGGGGTTTCCTAATGCGTAGTTAAATTCCTATGAGGGATAGTTAGCGGTCATTCGTTATTGGGGAGAGATCCGTAAAAAGATATCCTGTGACAGGGGATAGGGTTCTTTTAGTACTCCGGGGCGCCTGAGTGACACGGGCAGACCTTGAACCGGGCTTCTAGAACCGTTTCAAACCAATAACGAGTGACGTAAGAACACCAATGCATTATTTCGAGGATACCTGACGAGGTTGAATTGGATAAATTGGTTAACATCCCTACAATTGAACATTTATTGAGGAAAGGTAGAGGATCCAAGTCAATCAATCCATTCTCTGAGGAGTCCGAAATCCTAGGATCGTTTCACCACATAGTGTCACAGTCGATCCCTTTCTCCGAATTCTAGGATAACGTACTTTAGAGCACTCCCATCTCCCCCACACAACTCATGCTCAATATTCTCTCCACCTTTTTGTGCTAGATATAGTAAGTAATTCCACGGTCCCTGTGGATTCGATCTTTTTATTAGTCTCTTCGTCTTGCTGCTGACGCCGCCCGGCCAACCGCCCCTCTGCCGGAAGCACACCGACGCCACCCCATAAGCTGAAGTCTTCTCCTCTTCGCCGCTGCAACCAATACAGCGCCATGCCGGTCTTCACACCTCTACGCCGCCTCCCTCACCAGCGAAGCCTGACGCCGCCGCCTCCCCTCTTCTTCCTCTTCCACCGAAGCAGCGCCGGCCAAAGCTTCTCCCTCAATAGCTGGTGACTTCCGCAAGCCAAGCCCGCACCGCCCTACGCCGCCGACGCACGGAGGAAAAGGGCAGCCGCCGCCTGGCCGAAGCTGCCCCTGCTGCCACAAGCCGCCGCCGCACACAGGAGGAAGCCCGACTGCCCTAAATTCAAGGTGATAGATCTCACATATCTCCTTTTCTTGTTGATATTCCTGGCGGTACCACTCGTAATCAGCCCTAGCACCTTTGTTCCCGCCTCCCTCCGTCTTCGCGAGTCCGATCATCGTCGCAATCGCTTGAGCGGCAATAGCTAAAAGAATCCGGATAGACTTAAGCATGGCTACCGGCGAAAAGGTTTCCTCATAATCGATTCCCTCTTTCTGAGTATACCCCTTCGCAACAAGCCTTGCTTTAAAGGTTTCCACCTTTCCGTCTGATCCTCTTTTCCTTTTGTAGATCCACTTACACCCGATGGCTTTTACACCATCTAGTGGTTCTACAAGTTCCCAGACTTGGTTAGAGTACATAGACTCTATCTCAGATTTCATTGCCTTATGCCAAGAATCTGCATCTTTGTCTTGAAGTGCTTCGTCGTAGGTCAAGGGATCGGGTTCATGTTCACCCGGGATAAAATCCGAAGACTCTCCCAAGAACATGTATCTGTCAGGTTGCCTGACAACCCTCCCACTGCGACGAGGCACCGTCTGTATCTGCGTATCACTTGTGACACGCGGGGGTTCATCTAGGGTAAAATGGAAAAGGATGTTTTAAAAATTTAAATAGATATTCTCATTTATTCTGTCTGTTGATACATGTCTTTATACTGCTTGATCTTTTATTTCTTGTACTGTTGATATTTCATCCTTTACATATAAACTCTACTATGATACCTTAAAGAATAAATAAGATTTAATTGGATTTAAACCAAATCGAAAAGATACATACTGTGAATGTAACAATTATAATAACTGATGAAAAAGATATAACGTACGTAAAATGAGATTAAAGAAAATGATAAATATTAAAAGGTGTTAACTATGAGCCTAGTTTTTGTCATGCCCCGCACGAACTAGGCCTGCCACAATGCTAGCTTTGCTCGTCACATGTGAACTATAACAAATGTTAGAGCAAAATAAAGAGTAAAACTAAATAATCTGACTATATGCATACCTCTGGAATAACTCCCTTAGTGTTATGTACATATCTCAATAATTAACCTGGAGTAAAAGAAAAGGGAGAGTTGCACAGTGGAGATACGAAAGACGTGCATGAAAATATAATAAAAAGATCAACAACATCATGTATCTTTTATAATTTCTATATCATTCGTATATAATACATTTTTCTATTATTATCTTATAAAGTATCATGGGTTGACATACAATCTACTCATCTAGGTGTCAAATGATTGCAAATAAAAATATATTATTTACAATTATTCCTTGACATTCATTTTGTATTGTCTTCTGAATTATATTTATTTTCTCCTTACTCATTTTTCAACATAACTTGGTGTTATTTTTGTTAGGATGTATACAAAAGACTAGCTCTTTTTGTAATAAACATTTATGAAATAAAGACCATGATTATCGGTCCTCTTGTGAATTATAAACTAAGGCTCACAACCAAGATGACTTTGGACAAACCATCGGGAACGGTTGTAGTGTAATTCGGTGACTGTCTGTCTTGACTGTAGAATTACACTAGTGCACTTTGTGTGTATTGAGTAGGACCATTGAGGTTGTTCGATTTACACTGACTCACAAATTGAACAAGACCTCTGTTATTATAATTATGCACTCTTAATCCCGATGTAATAAATGGGCACCTATACTTAGTAATTATTGCTTTGATTTACCAAAGGGTGAGATCTTTCCGTCAGATCAAATATTCTCGGTAAGTTGGGTGATGTTACTATTTATACGGTGTGCCATTAATTATAGAAGGAATCCGTGTCCCAGTAGGGCTGATGATGTCCCCTTGAAGAGCTCATAAGGATTGTCAAGTCAAATCTTGCAAGTGGACTTAGTCCGGCTGACAATAAGGATGAGTGGTACTATTCAAGGTCTTAGATGTCGATTATTGAGTTGTCAGTGAACTCAGATAATTGACGGACATACGATATCTTAAACACGGGGAGCAATGCATAAAATAATAAGAAGGAACCCATAACGTAATTTGGGGATTGGATTGGTAGTGCAATAATGATCCTCTAGTGGAATGGATCGTTATTGATGGATGTAGGTGTGTATTCGGGGTTGAATACGGGATCCAAAACCCATCAGAAGGCCAGATCCAATACCTCCTCGAGGTCCCCACTGTAGCCTAAAGACATCTTCAAAAGGATGCAATCAAACGGATGAGATTAGTTCTCAGCCGTCGGATGAGATTTAATCTCAACCGTTGGATGAGATTGGTTCTCGACCGTAGGATGAGTTAATGGATGAGATCAGCTTGTATCCATGGGATTAGATCAAGTTGCATCCATTGGATCGAAATAAATAAAGAGGATTAAAGAGAATAGATTAGAACCGTTGGATGAGATTAAGTCACGTCCGATGGACGAGATCTCTCCGGTTCGATTTTAATTCTCTTTGGAAGGAAGAACCGGTTCACGAGGTGAACCAAGGATGGTTCAATGAACCACACGCCCAAGCCATTAAATTGCAGCCGTTGGATCGGAGCAATTAAGTTATATTAAAAGAGATTATATCGTAACCGTTAGATGAGATTAAGTTGCATCCGACGGATGAGATCTCTTCGGTTCGGTTTTATTTTCTCTTTTTATATAAAGTTGGTTCAATGGATGAACCAAGGGTGGCCGGCCACATCTAGATAAGGATAAGGTTGATTTCATTTTTTTTATAAAAAGGAAAAACCAAATCAAAAAGATCCGACGGTGGAAAACCAAGCAAGTTAATCTAAAGGCCTAGATTAGAGATGTTTCTATAATTTGGAATTGGTTTATGGAATTAATCCAAATTAGAAAAATTTCTTAATGGGCGGCATAGGCTTGATACTATATAAGGAGGAGGGGGTGGGCGACAATAACAACAAGAAAATCTGAGAGAGAAACGATTCCGAGATCGAACTCTCTCCTCCTTCTCTTCTAGTTGTCGCCGCCCCCCTTCCCTTCTCTTCCTTTTTCCTTTTCTTCTTCTTCCTTTGCTTCCTCTCTTTTCTTCTCTTGTGGTGGCCGAACCTCCTCCAAGGTGTTGTGGCCGGATCCAAGGTGGGAGACAAGAAGAGGCGAAGTTGCTGTAGAAGAAGCAAGGCGATCCAAAGCATCATCCGGAAAGTTGCAGTTCCTTAATTTCTGGAGGTCCGTTGCCCACATAACGTCCAGGAAGAAGTTAGGAATACAGCGGAAGGCTCCGAGGTTATCTACAAGGTTCGGGTATGATTTATTTTTCCGCAGTTTATTTTCGTACATAGAACTAGTCATAAAACCGTAGAAAGTAATTTAGGAATCGGCGATCCTGTAGGATCGATTGACTTAGTCTTTTGTAGACTTTGTCAATTGATCCTGACGAGATAAAATTTTTATCCTGTGGAGTTCTAGGCTTTTCGGAGCGGGAAGAATTCGAAGCATGAGACGAAAATCCAGAACGCCAACAATTTTATCTATCACTCAGCATAGCCTGTTGAGTGGATGAATCACATATAACATCCTCAACAAGGATGTGTCGTATAAGTAACGATGAATGACCTGCATTCCACCTAATATGAACACATCCTGTATAAATGGAAATCTCAAGGTGAGCGACCTACAGCTCATTCGAGAAGGATATATCGTATATAAGAGTAAACGAGCTATAATCCACTCGTAATGAAAAGCATCATATGTATGCACATATACATGCATAAGTTGGGTGAACGACCTGCAATCCACCCGATACGAAATATATCATGTGAATGCACATATACAAACACATATAGATATATAGGATGAACGACTTGCAATCTATCTGAAAGGTGTCTCACATAAAAATAAGATGAACGACCTGCAATCCATCCCATGAAATGTCTCACATAAGAATAGGATGAACGACCTGCAATCCACCCTGTGAGGAAAATTTCATCTCAATTTGTTCGAAGTTTAGGCACACGCAGAAAGATTCAAAAGCTCTTTCGAATTGCGGAGCAAAGAGTTCTATATTTATAGAGTTATTTTCCTTATTACTCTGATATAATTTTTCTCAAATCTTCTATAACAGAAAGAATTGAGATCCATGACACGAGAAGTATATTCATTTCTTAATTTACTTAGTTTGAGTAGTATATATCTTTTTTATGAGCACCGAGGCGAAGCTTTCTCTCATATTATTTGATTTTTGATAATAATATCATTTATATTATTTATTCACTTTAAATTCTCATGAGGTTTGAATTCTATTTTAGGAAATTATCTTAAATATTCCATATCTCTCAATTTCCAAATCTAAATGACATTGATCTATTTTGATAAACAACACATATAAAAGGGCAATCAAGTACAAAGATATGATCAAGCAAATCGAAGTATATACAAGCATGTACTTTATTTTTCTTCTACCATATAGAATATAAATCTTAAATAATTCATTATCAATATTTTCTATCTCATACCTTGTAATATCCTAGAAATTTTAGGGCTAGAGCTAACCAATTAAAGACCAAGTTCTAGTTAGTTCGAGTTAAGTGGGTTGGAACCTAAATTTGCTAAGCCCATTTAGGTTAACTAGGTTGGATCTAGAATTTGGTTAAGATTATAATAAATTAAAGGGGATGACAAACCTGGATTAGGTCAAATCATAGATCGTTTGGTTGGTGAACCAAACGAACCAAGATTTAACCAAACTGAACCAAGTTAGTTTGGTTAGTGCTGGAAGAGGTTTTGACAAAATAAACCGGATGCAAAGATTCGTCTCGCGAAGACGAATCCAACAAAACTAGTTTGAATCAAATCGGAGGTCGTTTGATTAGTGAGCCAAGCGAACCAAAGTTGAATCCAATTTGCTACAGTAACTGATTTACCTAGGTTTTAATTAGATTTAGCCGATAAAAACGTAGTTAACGGCGGTGGTTTAGATTTATTCGGGTTTGGTTACTGTGCATTCCTCCTCGTTATAAAAGAAATTGCGCCGAAGCCTCTCCAAACACGCGATCCCCTCTCCCAAGCACACCGAAGTGGAACCCCTCTCCTCCTAAGCTCCCATCGGTGCCGAAGTCTCCTCCAGCCGCATGCCGCCGTCTTGACGCCACCACCACCTCCTTCCCTCCTCTGTTACTGCCCTGCCGCCGCCGAAGATGCAGTAGCCGCCCCTCTTCCACCTGTGACGCCCTACGCCGCCTGGGTAGCCGCACGCACGATTTCCCCTACACGGTTGCCACCGCTGCTGCCTGCCCTAGCCATCGCCCTGAGTCACCGACGACGCGTGGAGACGAGACCAGCCGGCGCCACTCCTCCTCTTCATCCTCGCCAGTCGTACGCCGCCGTCTGAACGACAACCACAAAGGAGGTATGGAAACCTAGATAGATGCTTCCCTTATTCCTCTCCCTTTGTCCCCTGTAATTGCTTCTCTGCCCGACGCCGGCACCACAGCCCTGCCACCGCCGCCACCGTGAGTTGAATTTGGGCAAGATCGGACCTAATCTGAGATCTCTAACGACGAACTTCTCAGAGTTTTAGCCGTGACCTAAGGGTTAGAGTGGATTTCCAAGGAAAAAGGGGGCTAAAAGGTTTGAGGTAAGTGTTTTCTTAATAGCTTCTGTTGATTAGCAACGAGTGGAGAAAATTGGTTGATGTTGTGATGAATGCTGTTAGTATAAGTTGGCCTACAGTAATTGATTTATTAATTGATGGGTTAGCTTAGGCTTGATTAAACCTAAGATTAATGATGTTAATACGAATAAATAGTGTAGTAGTTGGCTCATGTTTATAACAACCCATAAATCAGATGAGTCTAACCAAGGTTGGGTTAATTAAATAGGGTTAAACTAACCTTAAGTTTAATTAGGGTTTCTTGGTGATATGGCTTTGCATTTAGGGATATTATCCTTGTATTTGCAGGACCTTGAGTGATCTGTGGAGGTTGATACGATACGAGGAAATTATTTTGGTGGTTCTATTGTGGACTTGCGATATATCAGGTGGGTAATCTCTGTATTTGGTCAATACAGATCTACTCTCTTTCTGATTCCTTTTACAGTGTTTGTAGTTTTTGATACCTTGATTCTATTTCTTTTGTTATTTGCATACTTCTTATATTAATCGTGTTCATATCATGCTTGACCTTATTTCCATTGACCTTGGATTAATATTTCTGGCTGTGTTTCTACTCTGGATATGACATTTGTGATCATTATTGTTATAGTTCTTTCCTTATGATGCTAATGACTATGAAATGAACATCTCATCATGACGCATAATAACGATTGTAAATCTCAATGATGTGGGTCTATTGTGTCAGTAGTTGGCCTTTAGTAGTATATTTATGTAGGTGGTTTTATACCCTAATTCCATCATATTGATGGTGACTGTACGACAGTGCACGCAGCCGGCGGCTGTATGACAGTGTACGCAACCGCGTCGATGATCTGATCCCGACATCGCTTCGGGGTGGTACTCATAGACTGTATGACAGTGTACGCAATCCGGGACAAGTACAGGGGACAGATATCGGCCATAGGATATGTAGCTTATCATAGCTACAGGATCACCGGACGCGGAGCACTGATCCCCTGATTTGGATCACCAGACTACTTTGTTGTAGGGCGTGGAGTACTGATCCCCCGATGCCGGCCATTCCCAGTCTCAGATGCTTGCATGAGTGCTGTAGCGAGTGGGGCAGTTGCATCATGTATACGCACATCATGCGCATGTTATATATACGTATTAGACCACACTGATCCTGCATTTGATTGTTTATTGTTTGATTTTTGATTGTTGCACTCTGTTTGACATGTCATTCATATGCATTACATGAGACTATTCCAGTAGCCTACTATCTGCAGGATTATTTATGATATCTTGCTGAGCTTTGGTATGAAAATTCTTATCTTTATTTTCCATGCACTATCTTTTTATATTATCCACTGAGTATTTTATACTCACCTTTGGACCCTGAGATTTTTCTATCTTCCCAGATATCAGGTAGGAGCTTACAGATGATGCCAGGGATCTGCTGGCCGTGCCATCTCACATCAGAAGAATTGGTATATTTAATTTATTCGCTTAGTAGTAGTTCGATATGATTGTATTAACATTTATTACATTCGATATGGTTGTAGACAAATTATTGAAAACCCTAGATTTGATGGATATGTCACGAGTAGGGTTGCAAATTGATTTTAAATATCGAAAACCCGTAATTAATTCAAACAACGAAGTATAGGGGCCTCGAGTCGTGTTTTTTCAAGGGCTAGTAGAAACTTGTTGAAATCAAGCTTTCGTGTCGTTATTTTTTGGAGTTTTCTATGAAAATGGGGTTTTTGGGGTTTTGCAATGAAATGTAAATTAAAATTTAGAAAATAAATGAAAAATGCAATTTAATAACCTAATGATGAGCTGTTAAACCAAAGTACCAAATGAACCTAAGATGCAATTCAAACTCCTATCTAAACCCTAAACCTTAACTGTGTAAATCAGAACTTGAACCTAAATTCAATTTAAATGGATTTCTGTTTAAAGGATGCAATCAATGAATAAAACACTACAATAAACTGAACTATCTAACTAACCTAAAAGGCAATCAAGATGCTTAAACCTAGTTATCTAGCTTCTGATATTCCAAGGGAGATTTGGCACGGAACAATGGCATTGGCACGCTACAGTGTTTAAGAATTCAAATGGCAAGGAAAACTTGAGCTAATTAAACTCTTACCCAATCAAAAAATTCATCAAAATCCAAGCGATAATCACACAAACGGAATCACAAAGTTGCTAAGAATTGGATTAACAAGAACTTGAGTAAACGAGTTTGCAGAAACAGTAATGAAATCAGAAACTAAAGCTATCAGAAACGCAAAACTCTTCCTCTTCTTCCCATTTCACTGATTTCTCTCAACTTGGTGTCAAACAAGTTGTTAAATCCCACAATGTGGGTTTAATAATCCTTTAGAAGCTTGAAGATGGTCGCCGGAGTGGTTTGCTCGCTGCCCGAAACCCTAAAAAATCGAAGAAACCCTCTTCTGGTGCAAACAGAGCCTTGCACGAGCCAATGTTGAGCTGCAAAACGGGAATCAGTCTCTTCTCCTTGCTCCGATTGCTCAGCTGATGATATAGGAGAGTTGCAAGATCCTCGAGAACCCCTCCAAGAACCCCAGTGGATGGTGCTGTAGCACACCGGAACAGGCAGAAACAGGGGTGACGCGCGGCGGAGAAACCCTCCCCATCGCGAGCTTTCTCACTTGGATTTCACCCAAAGGACCGGCTTCAGACTTCTCTTGGACTAAGGAACTCAATGGAAGAGGTTTGGGAGGAAGGGGGCTCGCCTACACGTACGTCGAGCAACAGGGGAATGCTTCACGGGAACGATGAACAATGTGCAACCACTGTTCATCGATTAAAACCTTGGTTTTTATACCTTGATTAATTACTGAATATGAGCCGTCCAATCTTGATCTGATGATGGAGCTTGATCTGGGGTTTGGGGCAGCCTAGGGTTTGGAAAAATTTTGGAACTTTGATCAGACTTGAGTTGAGTCATGTCCTCCATGTGGGCTTGATCAATTTGGGCAAATTTGGTTCGATTTAACCACGATTGAGCTCGAGTTGGGTCCGATTTAGCCCTACAATCAATTAAAATCCAATTAATGCAAAAATTACCATTAAATCATGAAAATTATAATCAAGCCTCAATTTATGTAATATAGCACAAACATGATCAAATCGATTCAATAAATAATTATTTTCATGCAAAAATCTAAAATTGAATCGATTAAAATGCATACAAACCCTAACTCATCAAATTCCCCCACACTTACCCTTGAGCGTCCCGCTCAAGTCAACAAAATAAACTAAGGATTTCGTACCCCCACC
>NC_133873.1:1185473-1241864 GCF_044706935.1 Curcuma longa | reverse complement strand
CACTGTTTTTTTTTAAACCGTCGACTTCTTATATTATCTTCCCAAATCAGCCGCCGTTCTTCCCAAATCAGCAGCCTCGCCAACCTCGCCGCCGGCGCTAGCTTTGCCAGCGCCAGTTACACCAGCGCCGACCTCCCTGCCTATGCCGCTCTTTTTTTTTTATTTTCTTCTTCTTCTTGTACACTAAGCACACTGCCGATTTTTTTTTCGACGGCAAACGAAGAGATGCAATGGCAGCAGCATCCGTGCGAGGGCGAACAGGCAACCATGGAAGATCCACCGGACTTGCTGGCTTCCCTCTTCTGCCACCCGAATCACCCCAGCTTCGCCGGAGGGCATGTCGCTGGCCGCAGTCGCAGACAGCATCTTTGCGCTGTCGCGAGCAGAGCGTGCGGCTGTTCGCGTCTCTTGTAGCGAACAGAGAATAGAAACGGGCTACCGGGCAGAACTAACACTCTAACAGGTAATATCTACAACAAAGCTCTGATACCAATGTAGAATCATGTACCTGTTGTAGCGTGCCTCAGCTGAGATTGCTCGAGTCGGAGGAACGATCACGAAGAATCGGAAGGCTCCTCAGGTTTCCACAAACCAAATCCTCGATTTGGTTCTTCCTCTTCTCCGGCAGGCATCAGGAACGAATCCCTTCTTTCCCTCTTCGACTTGGACGCAACCTCTCAGATCGCTACTCCACCTCTCTTCACTGCTCGCTCCACTTGCAGCAGGGCTTTCCTCTCCCTTTAATAGGGAGAGGCTGCGATCTCCAACGTGCACTTCGTGGGAGTGCAGCGTGGTGGTGGTGGGCAGTTACCGTAACTGCCTACACTTTAAACTTCTTATTCACTCCAAACCCTAATTTGAGTGTTGGAGTGGTTTGTTGGGACCCACTTCCGACGTCATTCTAATTCTCTTTTTGAGTATTTTTCATATCTCTCCATCTCTTCGGACGATTATCTTCGAGGAACGTGCACGTCAGTAACTCGGTGACTTAATCATCCATGATGTATTAACCGAAACATTATTCAGAAGCTAAAAGTTATCATATCATCCAAGAGTAACCCAAAAGCCAGTGGCCACTCTTGAATGTTATAATCTATTCAAAAGACCACTCATAGACATCTACAATAAACGCATATCATTATAACACTCCCTCTTGAATTTCTATTGTATAAGAATATACCTCGTTAAAATCTTACTAGGGAAAAACCTACTGGGACAAAAAAAAAAAACTAGTGAAGGAAAAAAGAGTGCATCCTTCCTTGTACATGTATTTTGATACTACACTCCTGTTTAAGTCACGACTTAATATCTTTAGGACACCGCATTCCAATCTTATGAATCAATTTCTCAAATACTATAGTTGGTAATGCTTTTGTGAATAAATCTGTAAGAATTCTCACTTGATTGAATTTCTCAAATACATGTCCTTTTTATAAAATGCATGGACAAATATGGTTATTTATATAACCCTCTTTTAATAAATATTTACTAAAAGATTGTACCAAATACGCCCATATTATTTTAAACCATACAAAGATCTTTGTAATTTAATAGAAAATAATTCTCAAGAATTGCATACTTTTGGCATCTTTAGTCATGTATATGCCATTATCTAGTGCACCATATAAATATATTGTAACGACATCCATCATCTGCATATGAAGTCATCTTCTCTGTGCCACTAAACTAATAAGATAACGAAAAGTAATAGCATCCATTACTGGAGAATGTCTCTTCATAATCAATTTCAAGTCTTTGTGAAAATGCTTGTGCAACTAGTCGAGTTTTGTATCATACAATCTCATTTCTTTTTAGTACAAATATCCATTGATATCCTATTTGTTTAACACCTTCAGGTGTTTTTGCAATGGGCCTAAAAATCTCATGTTTTGAGAGAGATGTTAGTTCTATCTGAATTGCTTGCTTCCATTTTAGCCAATCGCTTCTTAATTGGCATTCCTTTAAAGTTGCAGGCTCAAATTCCTCTTTCAAAATATCAATTGTCACATTGTATGCAAATATATCATCAATATTTGTATTTGTTCGATCCCATGTTCTCACTGTAGAAATGCAATTATTTATCGATATTTCTTAATTATCTCTTTTAACTTCTTTTGGAAGTTTTTCTTCGTGAATCGAATTATTTCCTTTTTCTACAGGATCAATTTGTCTATTTGTTCCCTTTTTATTTAAGGGGTTTTATTAGATTCATTTGTTAGGAGGGGTTCTTCAGAAACATCAATTCTGATGCATTTTCTGTCGGAATGTGATTCTATTACTCGTTTTGGATCAGAGAATTTATATGACAATTGATTTGCAATCTGTTGCAAATGAGTGATCAGTTGAACTTCTAGTTCACACTATTTTATGCGAGTATCAAGATGATATATGTTCTCTCCCGTAGTAGTTAACTGTAGCTTCTCGATTTACTTTCTCACAGATGGTCTTGGAGCTGACCGTGTGCGACTGATGAGATAACAGATTCCACCTTTTGTTGAAAATGATCAAGATGACATTATGAATATGATGTCGGGCAGCATAGTGATTATTCTGGAGATGAAAGATTAGAAGAAAGTTATGGAGAGAACAAATTTGAGAAATTGAAAAAACGGACAGAAAGCCATGACGGCGCAACTTCTAAAATTTTTGCCAAAAAAATTTTATTTAATCAACCAAACTGGCCGTAAACAGCTAAACGCAGCTATAAATAGGTAGTAAATGAGAAATATTATGTTCTCATCCTAAGACCATTTTTGATGAACGAGAAGCTTGAATTTCATAAGTAATGGTCTAGGTGAGAAGGATAATGCAGTTATTGATAAGTAAATTCTCTAGCGTTATCAAGGTGGATCGTTTTGATGAGATAATCAAGAAAATGTGCTTGTAATCAAATTATCTGAGCAAATAATCTCGAAAATGTCAGGTTTCGAGTTGATAATAAACACACATATGAATATCAAACTTAATAAATTTCGATAGGACTTGGGTGAAAATAATGCATTACTGATCAAGAAATTATCTTCTGGTCGAAGCCTTGGATTAGGGTTATACTACTAGATATAGTAGTCACATTTTGTTTTTGCATAATAAGATGAGAGAAATATCTTTTGTTTTAGAGAATTGTATGTGTAGTCGCACTATCTACAAGACAGAGATCCTCATCTTTGATCTTGATCCAAGTTTAGATGCAATAATATCTGTTCCGATTAAACACCACGGATGGTCAAGCCAACAATCAATGAATTGCTTGACGAAGACGATCCTGGGATCCAACGTAGAGGAGAGAACGAGCGGGAGTGTCGGACTGGAACTGCACCTGAAATACACTCGAAGAGAGAGGTTAGACTGGTGCTAGGGAATCCCGACAAGCCACTCCGATGCTCAAGTTAGGGTTCCGGTGAGGATGAGGATCAAGGACGAATAGTGAGAGTAGTAAGAATTTCAGAAATCGGACCTTATGCATGATGGTGGGTTACTCCTTTTATAACCTGCATTAGGGTTTCGCTGGTATGGTCGGCTGACGTACGCCTCGGCCCGCCACATGCTATCCAAAGCAACTTCCTTCTATCCCCTCCGCTTCTGGTCGTATGCGTAGGGAAAGCGCGTAGGCGAAGATCAAGTCTGACACCAATATCTTCCTTTTGGCGGTATGTGCGGGCCACAAGGTTAGGGGGAGAGGCCACATATAACAGTCTGATACACCTCTTATGCAGTGGCACAGAAGGAGAGGTGTCAGAGGGAAACAAACTTGTGTTATCTGCAGACAAGTTCTTCTTCGAGCAGCGGCGCCCAGGCCTAGGGTGTCAGAGACACATAGCCAAGGCTGGGAACTAACTTGAGTGAGGTGGAGTGGCTGAGATGGTATGCAGAAGTGAGGTTGGATGAGACAAGGACAGACGAGACAAGGCTGTTCGAGACAAAGTTGGCCGAGAGGGGTCGCTGGCCGAGACGGAGTCGGTCGAGAGGGGCCGCTGGCTGAGACGGAGTCGGCCGAGGGGTAGCTGGCTGAGACGGAGTCGATCGAATAAAGAGCGACTACCACCGAGACGAGAGCCACTACTGCCGAGATGAGAATGGCTGATGCCGTGACGAGAGTCACCACGGCTGTAACCACTTCCGGCAGAAACGGGAGTAGCTGACAAGAGTGGCTGATGCCACATGCGGACTCATGCTGACACCTCAGCCAGAACTTTGACCTTTGGAAGACTTACAAAAGAGCCACGTCATCCATCTTGACGATCCACATCAATATCGATGGATCTTCAAAAATAATAATAAAAAGATAAACAAACAAACAATGAACTTGAATTTATTATCGATATTGAGATCGACTTCTAGTTGAGGCAAATTTTCAAGATCCTCAAAAACATTATTAGGGTCATTATTTTGAGATAGGGCATTTGCCTCCATATTATTCTTCTTTTCCTTCAATGAAGCTTCATAAAGCTCACAAGATGCTTTGGTGTACGACAAGTACGCAACCAATGTCCAATCACTTCATTTTTCTTGTTTTATCTCATTATTTTCCACTTCAGGTGATTTGTACGTCCACCACGATCATTATGGTAAACATTTTAGCCACGATCACGGATCATGATCATGATGGCCACGACTACGACCACGATCACAATCACGATCATGTCCTTGACCACGATTATTTCCACATCCTCGTCCACGTCTAGAATTGTTGTTAGTTGTCTCATTCACTTCAGGGAATGAAATTAGAGTCAATCGGACGAGATTCATGATTTTTTATTAATAACTCATTATTTTATTCATCCACAAGTAACAAGAAATCAGTTCTTAGTATTTTTTAAAACCTTTTTCTCGATATTGCTACTGCAAGGGCATATTCGAGGTGTGAAAAGTAGAGAGTGTTTTCTCTAACATATCATAATCAGTAATATTTAATACTGTCAAATGGAGTAAATCATCCAAAATTCATCATAGGATAAAACAGAACAGGAAGAAGCGGGACAAGGCTGACCAATCCACCATCTTGGCAAATTGAGAAATCCCAAATTCAATCCAACCCAAAATGAGTTATGAGTTACAGATTAGATAGGTCAGCTCATGAGACTGCCAAAAAATAAAAAATAAAAAAAATATATAGAAAATGTTTGCAGATTAAGTGGGTCAAACCTACAAGCGCATAGAGTTTTCCACTTTAATTTTAAATTTTAGAAGAAATATTACTTGTTCTCAATCCGTAGGTCAACCCAAGCTCATAAGTTCATTGAGCTTTTCACTTTAATTTTAAATTTTAAAGGATTTTTATTCAACCCGCAGGCCAATCCAAATCCACCACGGTTTGACCTGTGCGGGTCGTGAGCCTTGGTGGGTCGGCCCACTTAGACTCATTTTAAAATGATTTGACAAAATTTTAATCTAATCTGTTTAAATTGTTTGACAAGACGGGATAATTTAACAAGTCTAACCCAACTTGACGACTCCAGTAATATTCTCTCCACATAATTTTAACTAGAGAGCTGCTTTTCCCCCCTCCCGTCTGATAGCACCCCCCCCCCCCCCCGCCACCTCCTCTCTCTCCCTTTCAAATCATTTATATCCTCTTCTTTTTTTATTTTTTTTAAATTTTCATTTAGTTTTATTTTTTAATTAATTTTATTTAAAAATAGCTCTCATATATTTTTAATTTTATTTAGCTTTTATTTATTTTTTTAAAATTAATTTAATTTATTATTTTTTTCATCAATATGATATTTTTTCAATTTTATTTAATTTTTATTTAGTTTTATTTTTTAATCAATTTTGTTTATTATTTTTTATCCCCATTAAACACTACAGGGATCAAAAGTATTTACAATGTCATTTTCACAAATAAATCTGTTAAACGGGGCGGTCTAAATTCTATTCAGTATGTCTTGGACCAATTAATCAAGAAAGAATACCTCCATAATTACCGTACAAATTCAGACACCAACAAAATCACATATATTCTTTGGGTTCATCCAAAAAATCTAGAACTGTCTGTCAACTTTTCGTCTGTATTCATCGGATAAAGTATGGATAAAAAATAATAAATAAAATTGATTAAAGAAATAAAAATTAAATAAAATTTAAAAAATAATAAATAAAATTAATTTAAAAATAAAACTAAATAAAAATTAAATAAAATTAAAAATATATATATATATAAGTATTAATTAAAAAATAATAAACAAAATTAATTTAAAAAATAAAACTAAATAAAAATTAATTAATATATATATATATATATATATATATAAGTAAAATAAAAGAAAAAAACAAAGAAAAAAAGGATAAAAATGTCATTTGAATAGGAGAGAGAGAGGAGGGAAAGGGGGGTGCGGTGTCAAGAGGTGGGAAAAGCAATTTACTTTTAACTAAGAACTATCTTTGAAAATGACTGAATTGTATTTACTAACTGATTTAAAATCTTGGAATCTCAAATGAATCCAATCATAATTAGGTTTTATGGTGGTTAAACCTTTCATCCAAACTTTTCCACAATTCTAGTGGATCTTTCACTGTCTAATATTCGATTTTCAAATTTTCATGGAGGTGATAACGGAGAAAAATCATCGTCTTGGCTCGATTTTGTAAAATCTCTTTATTATTTTCTTTAATTTGATTTTGTAAAATCTCTTTATTATTTTCTTTAATTTGATTTTGTAAAATCTCTTTATTATTTTCTTTAATTATTTCTTTGAGTCCATTTGCATCTAAATGGATTTCATCATCAAGGATTTATGACAAATAATTTTTTTCAAAAATATCAAGAGCCACAAATTCTTCCATACAAGATAGTGTTGTGGTCCCTCCACATGGGCCACATTTGGGCTTTTATCCTAAGCCCACTTTGACTTTATTTTGTTTTATTGAGGATGGCAGCCGCATAAGATAAAGAGATAAACAAGAGGAGAGAAAGAAGAAAAAGACAATTTTCATATTTCTTCAACATAGTTTCGGAAAAGTTCAATTTGCCGGAGTTTCAACCATTGGATTATCGTTAAATGTTGACAACGTGTTCGTAACATCTTAGGCATCATTCTGAACGATGGAGATCGGATTTTGACATCTGTAAGTCTATCCGATTTCAGAAAAATAAACTGGGGAAATCTAATTTTCTCACAATTTTGTGAGATTCTTCTTATTCCTAGTTATTCTCTTATATTCATCATGGTGATGATAATGATGATTATGATGTTGTATTGAACATTGGAGTTCCCATTATTATTATTGATAGTGGAATATTTAAGTGGCCAGCTCGGTCCCGTGATTTTTACCCAATTTGGGATTTTTCATGCTAAAATTGGTGTCATTTTAAATTTCTGTTTGATTTGTAAATTATCTAGTAACAGGTTTATTGAGGTCATTCTTTCCCAACAAGTGGTATCAGAGTCAGGTTCATTAGCTTGATATATTTTTTTGTGTTAATCAAATAATGGAGGAATCAAGTAGTAGCAACAATACTATGATTAAGCTCATGGCTACCAATTACTCAATTTGGAAGTCGCGAATGGATGATTTATTATGCTGTCTTGATTATGAAGACACACTTTTAGGTGATAAAGGCAAACCTCATGATATGTCAGATGCTCATTGGACTAAATTGAATAGAAAAGCTATTGGTAAAAATTCGACAGTGGATTGATAATAGTGTGTATCAACATGTTGCTAATGAGACCAATGCAAGTGTATTGTGGAGAACTTTGCAGGAGCTATATGAGAAGTATAATGCATAGAACAAGGCTTTTCTTTTTAGGAAATTGATGTATCTCAGGTACAGGGCTGACACCTCAGTTTCAGAGCACTTGAATGTTTTTCAAGGTATAGTAAATCAGTTGATTGGGATGGCGATACAACTAGACGATGAGAAACTTGCTCTATGCTTAATTAGTTCTTTACCTGACAGTTGGGAGACACTTGTTGTTTCACATAGTAATTCTGCTCCAGATGGTAAGCTCACTGTGAAAATGGTGAAAGAAAATATGTTGAATGAAAAAAATAGAAGAAAAGAGCAAGGGTTAACTATGCATAATCAAGCTTTAGTAACAAAAAAGCGTAGAAGAAGCAAGAGCAAGACACCAAGAAATTATGATAGTCATGACAAGTCACGAGGTAAATCTCGTAGTAGAGACACATTTAAGTATTATTATTGTGATAAGCCAAGGCATAAGAAGTCTCAGTGCAGGTTATGGAAAAAGGAACAAAGTGAGAAAGGTGAAGCGAAGAAAGAAGATGTTAGTACAGTAGTCGCTATAGATGGTGATGTGACTATTATTTGTGATATTAATAACATTAATCTCACATGTCATGATTCTCATTGGGTAGTTGATTCTGGTGCATCATATCATGTCACTTCTCATCGTGATGTGTTTTACAGCTACGCAAATGGTGAATTCGGTAATGTGAAGATGGGGAACAATGCAGAGTGCAAGATTATGAGCATTGGTGATGTCTACATGAATACAAATACTGGGTGCAAGTTGCATCTGAAGAATGTGAGACATGTTCCTGAAATTCGCTTGAATTTGATCTCCACTAGTATACTAGATGATATGGGGTACCATAGTTTCTTTGGTGAAGGTAAATGGAAGCTGACTAAAGGAACTTTAATAGTTGCTAAGGGGAAAAGTATAGTTCCTTATATGTGATAGAGGTTAAATGTTATGGGGGAAAAGTGAATGTAGTTGGTGATTCGTCTGCCCAGCTATGACATTTGCAACTTTGACACATGAGTGAGAAAGGTATGCAGATGCTCTCAAAGAAACAAAATATTCCTGGCTTGAAGAACACAGATTTGAAGGTATGTACACATTGCATTGCTAGTAAACAACATAGAGTTTCTTTTAAGATATTTTCTCCATCTAGAAAGAGATATTTGTTGGATCCGGTGCATACTGATATCTGTTCTATGGATGCTTTGAGTCTTGGTGGTGCTCGTTATTATATTACCTTCATTGATGATCATTCTAGGAAGGTTTGGGCTTATGCTTTAAAGACTAAAGATGAGACTTTTGAAAAGTTTAAGTGTTTTCATGCATTAGTTGAGAGAGAAACTAGTAAGAAGCTGAAATGCATTCTTTCAGACAATGGTGGTGAATACTGTGGGTCATTTGAAGAATATTACAGAATTCAAGGAATCAAGTTAAAGAAGACAGAACCAAAAATGTCTTAGTATAATAGAGTTGTAGAGAGAATGAACCGCACAATTAATGATAGGGTTCGTTGTATGCTCTCTCATGCAAAATTGCTAAAAATCCTTTTGGGGAGAGACAATGAGATTAGCAGTTGATGTGATTAATCTTTCTCTATCAGTTCCACTAAATCATGATGTACCGTTGAGGGTTTGGTTAGGAAAAGATGTCTCATACAATTATCTGAGAGTTTTTGGTTGTAGGGCATTTGTGCACATTCCTAGAGATGAGAGATCTAAACTTGACAGTAAGACGAGACAATGCATTTTCATCGGATATGACCACGATGATTTTGGGTATAGATTTTGGGATCCAGTCAACAAAAAGGTTATTAGAAGCAGATATGCTATTTTCTTTGAAGATCAGACCATAGCAGATTTTGAGAAGTCAGAAGAGTCAAAATCTAGCTGTGAAGGAGTTGATACAGGTATGGTGCGTCCACTTATGATTTTTGTTGGTAATAATAATCATGTACCCGTTGATGATCCGACTTTAGCTGATGGTGAGTCAGTTCAAGAGAACCCAAATGAAATGCCAGTTGGTCATCAGATCATAAGAAGAAGCACAAGAGAGAGAGAACCTTCTACAAGATACTCCATCAACGATTATGTGATGTTGACTGATGGGGGAGAACTAAAGACTTATGAGGAGGTTTTGTCTCATGAAAAGAAAGGTGAGTGGTTAACTGCTATGCAAGATGAGATAGATTCCTTGCATGAGAATCACACCTATGACTTAATGGAGCTGCCGAAGGGCAAGAGAGCATTGAAGAACAAATGGGTGTTCAGATTGAAAACTGAAGAGAATATTTTGCAACCAAGGTACAAGGTAAGATTGGTTGTGAAGGGATTTAGTCAAATAAAGGGAATTGACTTTGATGAGATTTTCTCACCTGTTGTGAAGATGAGCTCTATCTGAGTTGTTTTGGGATTAGCAGCCAGTCTGGATTTGGAGATTGAGCAACTTGATATGAAGACTGCATTTCTCCATGGTGACTTGGAGGAGGAGATTTATATGGAGCAGCATCAAGGCTTTAAAGCTAAAGGTAAGGAAAATCTTATTTGCAGGTTGAGAAAGAGTTTATACGGGCTCAAACAAGCGCCAAGACAGTGGTACAAGAAATTTGATGCTTTCATGGAAGCAAATGGGTACAGTAAGACTACTTGTGATCATTGTGTATTTGTGAAGAAATTTTTTGATGGTGATTTTATAATTCTCTAGTTAATTATATGTTGATGACATGTTGATTATTGGTCATAATATTGCCAAGATTAAAAAGCTCAAAAGAGAACTCATCAAATTCTTTGCTATGAAGGATTTAGGTGCAGTTAAGAAAATCCTCGGCATGAAAGTCATTCGTGACAGGAAGAAGAAAGAACTTTGGTTATCTCAAGAAGAATATATTGAGAAAGTTCTTAAGAGATTTAATATGAGCAATACAAAACCTGTTGTTTCTCCACTTGCAGGTCATTTTAAGCTTTCTTCAAAGGAATGTCCTATAAGTGAGCAAGAAAAATAAGAAATGAAGAATGTTCCTTATGCATCAGCAGTAGGGAGCTTGATGTATGCCATGGTGTGTACAAGGCCAGATATTGCTCATGCCGTTGGTGTTGTTAGTCGGTTTCTTCCAAATCCAAGAAAATAGCACTGGGCAGCATTAAAATGGATTCTCAGGTATCTCAGAGGTACTTCTAAAGTATGTATACACTTTGGGAATGATAAACCTGTGTTGGAGGGCTATACAAATGCAGATATGGCAGGTGATATTGATTCAAGAAAATCCTTGTCTGATTATTTAATTACTTTCGCAGGGGGAGCAGTTTTATGGCAATCAAAACTGTAGAAGTGTGTTGCTTTGTCAACTACAGAGGCTGAGTATATAGTAGTTACAGAAGCTTGCAAGGAAGTGTTGTGGATGCAAAAATTCCTACAAGAGTTAGGCCACGAGCAAGGAAAGTATGTTTTGTACTGTGACAGCCAAAGTGCAATTCATCTCAGCAAGAATTCCACATTCCACTCACATTCGAAGCATATCGATGTGAGGTATCATTGGATTCGTGATGTGTTAGAATCAAAGATGCTATAGCTTGAGAAGATTCATACCGATGAAAATGGTTCTGATATGATGACTAAGGCATTGTTAAAAGAAAAGCTTGCAGTGTACCGAGATATTGTAGGTATGGGGGAACTTTCTTCCATGTGATCGAGAGGGGGAGATTTGTTGTGGTCCCTCCATATAGGCCACATTTGGGCTTTTACCCTAAGCCCACTTTGACTTTATTTTGTTTTATTGAGGATGGCAGCCGCATAAGATAAAGAGAGAAACAAGAGGAGAGAAAGAAGAAAAAGATATTTTCAGATTTTTTCAGCGTAGTTTCAGAAAAGTTCAATTTGTCGGAGTTTCAACCGTTGGATCATCGTCAAATTTTGACAGCGTACTCGTAACATCTTGGGCATCATTCTGAACGGTGGAGATCAAATTTTTGACATATGTAAGTCTGTCCGATTTCAGAAAAATAAACTGGAGAAATATAGTTTTCTCACAATTTTGTGAGATTCTTCTTATTCCTAATTATTCTCTTATATTCATCATGGTGGTGATAATGATGATTATACTGCTGTATTGAATATTGGAGTTCCCATTATTATTATTGATAGTGGAAGATTTAAGTGGCCAGCTCGGTCCCGTGATTTTTACCCAATTTGGGGGTTTTTCACATTAAAATTGGTGTCGTTTTAAATTTCTGTTTGATTTAGCTATTTGTTATTGTCAGATTTGATTGACTGATTTGCATTGTCTATTTGATTACACAAAGTGGGAAAGAGAATTATTATTGTTCCGCATCAAGTTATCTGATAACAGGTTTATTGAGGTCATTATTTCCCAACAGATAGAATCTGCCACCCTAGTAGCCTCACATGGTCGGCCACACGACCATCTATAAGGAGGTAAATCAAGAAGCTGTAATTAGTCATTATTGAAGAGGACATTATCTCAATTTTATCGAGATTCGATCATTGTCCATTTCAGTAAGTCTGCTCCATAGTAATTAATTCAAACATGCCCCGAGGGCATGAGAGCCACATATTCAAGTTCGGTGAGATTTGCCATAAATTAAAGTTGTGATCATCGAAGATGATCTTGATGTTAAACTGGTATAAAATTCGAGCAAAACTGATCATGCGGATAACAAAGATGTTATTACAAAGATGTTTATTTATATCCACATGATAGAAATAATAGAAGAATAATTCATTTCACTCATTTCTCTGATCTTTATCCACATGATATATATTATTACAAAGATGTTTATTTATTTATAGGCCTATTGAGAAGTAATTAATCCAAAAGCCGATGGTCACTCTTGAATGTTAGACATCCTATGAAGTTTTTATTAATATAGGATTTGAAGAATGATTTATTATAAGTAGTCTTACAAATAAAATAAAAGATTATTTTTCATACTTTAAGCGAAAAAAATAAATGCAATTTAAAGAAGAAATAAAACAGTAATGAGCGACAACAGCTTTTTTTTTTTTTTTTTGATAAATTGGTGAGGAGGAAGAAGCAAGTGGAGTGGGGCAAGCAATGATTAAAGTCTCACATGCTTCATTATGAAACCCTACCCCAAACCAAACACAGTTAACAACACCTTTTCCTCTCCCTCAGTCTCCTCTTCCTCACTCAAATGCCTCCTTTCTTGCCCCTTTTCTTTGCTTACCTTTCTTGCCTTGCCTCCTTTGGCAAGAGACACCATGGGTGGTGTCATGATCTCTACCTCACCACCGTGGGTAGTGTTATGTTGCACAGTAGATGTGCGCGTCTACAATGCACGCCTGAGGGGGAGGGCTCCACTTGGGCACTTGCCGTGTGGCCCCTCCCCCTTAGTCGCACATAGCTGTTGCAGTATATATATATATAAATACACGAAAATATTATGTTGCGCGATTCATGTTATATGACTTGTGTGCGACACTCGTGATCCATCGTTACTATCACCGTCCTCGCCGTGCCATCTGACCGACTACTGCCTCGGGCGACGCGCCACTCGCCGGAGCTCCGTTCGGCGTTGGATTTCGACCAGATAGTGGTCGGAATCCGGTGAATTCAGGGTCGATCACGTTCGGCAGTGGCGCGCGCCACTGTTGACCGCGTGATTTCGTTGTTTCCGACCGAATTACGTCAGATTTCGACTACTATTCGACCGGAATCCGACGCCGGACGGAGCGCCCGCGAGCGGCGCATCGATCGCGCCCGAGGCGGCGATCGGCGGTAGCTGGATGGCACGATGAGAGCGGCCACAGCGGCGGTGAGTCGAGGTGTCATGCACGGATCGCGGGCGCGTCGACCGCGGCCGGAGTATATATATATATATATATATATATATACAGTTTTGATCGGCTGGGCGACTTCTGCTGGGCGTGCGGTGGGCGACAGCTGACGTGGCTTCCACGTGGCTTCGACGGCGTGCGCGTGGCCAGGGAGAAGAAAAACCCCGCTCTGCTTTTCCATTCGCGATCTCCGCAGAAACCCTAACCCTCCGCCTCCGCCTCGCGTGGGGTCCATCGCGTGCCTCTCCTCCTCTGCGCGGCTTCCTCCGCCACCGTAAACCCTCGCATCCTCGCCACGTCCTGCCTCTTCCGCTTGTCGTCGCCGTCGCCCCTGATCTCACTGCTCTGCGTCGTCGCCGTCGTCGCCGCCGATCTCGCAGAGCTGCGAGAGAGCTCGTCAGCCGCAGTCGCCTCCCGTTCCTGATCGCCACCGTCCATTTCATCTGGGTTTTAGGGTTTGCTAACCCTAAACCCCCAAAAATCGCCTTCCCGTTCGACGCTGCCGTGTTTATGACGACTCCGTGGGAGCTTTTAATTTCATGATTTGGGCAAAAGCTTTCCATCGCTTAAGCAAAGGCCAGATCCGATTGTTCAAGATGAAGCAACTTGCTTGAAGTGCTCTCTCCGACAATTTAATGGTGCTCGCATGGGAGCTTAGCATTTTAGTGGAAGGTACTTTCTCCACTATCTTGGTGCTTTTCAGCTACTTATAAGTTTGATAGCTTAAAAGTAGATAAACCGGTTTGAAAAGAACAGTCAATGTAGACCAACTCACCAAAAAGCCCAAATGATAGTAGATTAACAGCAGCTAGCTTAGCTAAATTCTGTTTGATACGCTTTGTTTGATGAATGCATCTAATAGTGTGCTCTTATTAGAAAACACCAGGAACATTAGTATGTTGAATATGAGTCTGAGTGGATTTTCTTCCTCATTTTTGTTTCTTTTGATCATCTGTGTAGAAAATTTTAGAACCGAGTGTGTTACATCTAGATCTAAAGCATGCCTCTCATTATGTTTTTAACAAATAAAACAAGTTTCCATATATATTTTGACTTGTTATTTCTTTACTTTTGATTTACTCTCCAACTTGTAGATTTACTTGTAATTTCTTTGCTTGTTTATACTTACTAGAATAGATACCTTATGTCAATCTTTCAGGGTATTATTTTCTTTGATCGGATAACTGAAGATGTTCTTGAAACTATTCATTCACAGCTGAAGGTTAGTAGTATGAATTTATATTTAAGTCGAGCCCTTTCTGCATATTATATGTATAACTTTCTAAAGAAGACTCAAAGGGGAGGGTGGATGTCACTTGGTGGAATTTTGTTATACATAACAGGTTTGTCAAATTAGCTCATCATGTTGCCATTTTCCTATTATGCCAATCTCATACATAATTTTCTTACCGGTTATGAAGCTATGTATGCTGATCTGGGGCATTTCTCCTAGTTGTCAATAAAGGTATGCTAAAACTCACAACATTTTACTAATTATTAAGCCTTGAAGATAATTCTACAAAATGATCATGATAAACTAAATCCTGGTGATCATGATAATTATTGGCATGTTGATGCTGGTTCAATCTTGAGACTTGCTTTCTGGTGGCTGAATTTCAGTTTCACTTTTGAGTTAACTTACCATCAAGTTTTAACATTTTATCCCTTTATTTCTTTGAATATATTGTAGTTGTTTGCTTTGTGCTTAGATCTAGGCATGTGTTCTAGATTAGTCAAAGTGGAGATATCTTTAATTTTCAGCTTCACTTCATAGTTAATTCTGTGACAAGGATTTTGGTGCACCAAGGTGCTCATCCAGTGACAAGGTGCTCATCCAAAATGGGATCCCTATACTATCTCTTGATCAGCTTGAATAAATAAGTTTTCTAGCCCCATTTTGATGTTTTAATAATCAATTGTAACATTGGATGTTTTTTTACCAGATAAAGATGTACTTGTTGAATACACTTGCCAAAACACATTCAGGCTATACTGTTGATATCGTGCAGATATTTAAGGTATACTGTTGTTTTATGTTTTATCTCACATTTAAGGTATACTGAATAGGTCATGGAGCTTGCAGATGTTTGCTATTCCTTGCAATTTACCTGACGATTGACGTTATGCTATTCCTTGCAGATGTTTGCTGAAGAGGTCATGGAGCTTGTAGAGTTGACATCAATAAGAGATGCACTTGTTGGTTTGCTATTCCTTGCAGATGTGGCGTTCCATTTTGTTGCCTTACTATTCTAAATAGCGATTATGGAAGTGCCAATAAATATGGTGTTGAAGCTTGTATTTTTTGTATTTTGTATTTTTTCATTCCCTTTTGTTGAGGTTGAAGTAAAATTTAGTTGAATTATTCTTTTATAATATCTGCTTACTGTTTTTGATCGTTTTCTCTTGATATCACTTCTATTGTTGAGTCATGCTATGGGGAAAATCTAGTCACTGTATGTATCTCGTGAAGCACTAATTAGAAGCCATAGTGTCGAACTGATTAGAAGCTTTATGCTGATAAAACAGAGAGTTGCTGGAGGTGTTGCAGCAAACAGTCTTGCGATGCAAACAATCTTGCGATCCTTACTGCTTAGAAGCCTGTTCTCACTCTGGGCATCAGCCTGGGAGGCAACGCCTCAGCAATCATATGGGTTTTTCCGTGTGGAGGTCCTTATGGAAAGCACTCCTCGAGAGATAGATGCAACCAAGCTCAAGAAAGGTCTCTGTGAGATGGATGACGTGGTAGCCATTCACGAACTCCACATTTGGACAATCAGTGAAGCTTGTATTTTAAGCTCGAGAAAGGTCTTTGAAGCTTGTATTTTAAGGAGCCTTTATATATTGAAAATTGATTAAACCTACCTAGAAGATAAATTTATTGCTTTGCTTTTAAGGAGCAAGCCAACGACATGATCATCTTGATGAGAGGTATCACAGTAAGGAAACCACTTTATTTTTACAATTTAAATATGAAGCTAAAATTTTGTGTGGTTTGAGGAGACAAAGTCAATAAGTGACAAGGAAATTAAGTCATCCAATTAGTGATAACTTACCAAACCATTTCACACAAGTTACAAACTACCAAATAAGTTGGATTAGAATTTCAAGTTCATTTGTCAATGAAATTGGACTTTGAACACAAATTTACAAAAGAAGCTGTGCATTAAATTGATGGTTTGGCAAAGTGTATGCATCTCTTTGCTGTTGCTCAACTCCACAAGCCGGCCATGGTTTGGATGCTGTTTGTTTACTTTGAAACCAACAATGGAGATGGAGATGAACCTATCACCAGAGACTGCATGCAATAGTAAATGAAATAAAAAGAGAGCTACTTAGTATCACTGGATGGAAGACAAGCAATAGTAAATTAAGAAAGGATTCTTATGTTATAACTTCAAACCTATCACCAGATAACCAAATGTGAAAACGTACTGATCAAAAGGCGTATATCCGGTATTAGCTTTCGTGCACATCTCATTGATAAAACAAAGTTACAAGGCAATTTATGATTGTGACACAATGATTTCTTCAAATGAAATCCAAAATATCCAAGTGCAAATTAGGAGGTTGAAACGAAATTCAAATTAGAGAATCATGGATAACAAGCTAAAGAAGCATCCTTTACAGCTATAGAACTCCAATCGTATCCAAGTGCAAAATTCACAACCTCTCTGATAGCTCAAACTTCCACCACAAACTCTAGAATGTGAAACAGGGCAAAAAACTGAAAGTAATAACCAATAGCCTCATATAAATGCATAATTCACAACCTCTCTGATCGTGCAAACTTCAATCACAAACTACGAAATGCGAAACGGGGAAAAACAGCAAGTGATAACCAATAGCTACTTCAACATGCATGATCCAAACAACAGAACAAGAAACAATGGTCATAAACTAAGCAATACAAGAAGAACACCTAGAAAAGAAGCGATTTAGAAATTCTACATCATGATCGATAGACTATCAGCGGCAAACACTATGCAAGACAAAATCATGTCATGCGTCAAATCGGGAGACCTAGGCAAAAAGACGTGGAAAAATAAATACTTATCGAGGTGAATACCATCCATGAAGGTGCTTGTGGAGGTTAATGGTGTACTCCCTAGTATAAATCAGTAACGGGAACCTGAAATGTATTTAATATATTAGAAATTTGAGCAATAGGGCAAAATAACAATCAGGGAAACTTTTAATATCTGATGAAGACTTTAGCAAATTCATACTTGAAAGCAGGTTCCTCAAGTAACTTTAGAAGCAATCCATGGAGTTTTTTCGTAACATCCTGGTGCAAAAACCTCTCAGCCCTCACAAGAACATCCAACAAACTAATGTTCTAGATTCCTAATGAGACGAAATGAGAGGCAACAATACTACAATATATATGGAAACTTGTTTTATTTGTTAAAAACATAATGAGAGGCATGTTTTAGATCTAGATGTAACACACTCGGTTCTAAAATTTTCTACACAGATGATCAAAAGATACAAAAATGAGGAAGAAAATCCACTCAGACTCATATTCAACATACTAATGTTCCTGGTGTTTTCTAATAAGAGCACACTATTAGATGCATTCATCAAACAAAGCGTATCAAACAGAATTTAGCTAAGCTAGCTGCTGTTAATCTACTATCATTTGGGCTTTTTGGTGAGTTGGTCTACATTGACTGTTCTTTTCAAACCGGTTTATCTACTTTTAAGCTATCAAACTTATAAGTAGCTGAAAAGCACCAAGATAGTGGAGAAAGTACCTTCCACTAAAATGCTAAGCTCCCATGCGAGCACCATTATCGAACAAAATGCCATTAAATTGTCGGAGAGAGCACTTCAAGCAAGTTGCTTCATCTTGAACAATCGGATCTGGCCTTTGCTTAAGCGATGGAAAGCTTTTGCCCAAATCATGAAATTAAAAGCTCCCACGGAGTCGTCATAAACACGGCAGCATCGAACGGGAAGGCGATTTTTGGGGGTTAACCCTAAAACCTAGATGAAATGGACGGTGGCGATCAGGAACGGGAGGCGACTGCGGCTGACGAGCTCTCTCGCAGCTCTGCGAGATCGGCGGCGACGACGGCGACGACGCAGAGCAGTGAGATCAGGGGCGACGGCGACGACAAGCGGAAGAGGCAGGACGTGGCGAGGATGCGAGGGTTTACGGTGGCGGAGGAAGCCGCGCGGAGGAGAGGAAGCCGTGCCGTGGTGGAGGAAGCCGCGCGAAGAGAGGCGGAGGAAGCCACGCGAAGGAGGGTCGGTTTGCGGTGCCGAAGAGAAGCGGAGGAAGCCGCGTGGAGGAGAGGAATCGCGGAGGAGAGGATCGGCAAGAGAGGCATCGCAGAGGTTAGGGTTTGGATGAGAAGCGAGGCTCGGTTTCCTTGTTTCCGCCACGCACACGCGCTGGACCCCACGTGTAACGACCCTCCTCCTTTCTAATAGGGGGATGTTACGTATACCTTATCATTATTAAATTATTGGTAGGAAATCCAATAGATAAATTCTATCAAAAGGAATATTCTTATAACGGAATAAAACAACTGTTCAATTTAAGATGCGGAAGCCATTGATATAAAAGACATAATTGATATAAGGTGTTTATTCATGTATTTATTCTAATCCGCTGTTCCGCCGCCACACACACCAAACACTGCTCCTGCTGCCTCCCGTCACTTAAACCTTTTCTTATCCTCTATCTGCAGTATAAGGAAATGCAACTATAAGCAAAGCTTAGTAAGTACATACCTAGTCTCACAAAACCACGGAAATCATTGCAGGCAACATGAAAAGACTTGTAATTACAAAGACATGTACTTAAGCAAAAACTATCTGAACATGGAAATACTTGTAGTGCCTAGGAAAATTTTCTTAGCTTCTTTATATCTAAAAGTCCCATACTTTTGAAAATAGTAAACATACTTAAACATACTTATGGGCCCTGGCGGAGTATCAATGCGCGCATCTCTGATAGAACTCGGGGTAGCTAGCCACCGAATGCTACCAGAGGACTTATCTTATCAGGCGACCTTTGGCCTGGAATTCCTTTCCTTATGGGCGAACCTTTGGCCCGGAATTCATTATGGGCGACCTTTGGCCCGATACCCGTCTCTTAAAGTAAAATACTTTTCTTATACTTCTTATATCATGCAATTTGGAAGAAACAATTTACACATGTTTTAACTAAAAATGATGTCATGGAAAGAATACTTTATGCATGCTCTATCAAATCATATTGTGAAAACAATAAAGAACGTAACGTAACAACTCATACTGCAGGTGAGAAATGTACTTACCTTGTCTGCTCACTAGGGTTTTAACGCTAAGGTTCGTGAAATCGAGGATATTCTCCAGAACGCTCTTAGTGCTTCCCCCGCGTGACCTAGCAGAATCATAATTATAGCTCAACCGAAATCATTAACCTAATCTAATCCTTTAATTAGTTATCCATTAATCTCAATACTTAATTAATCAACTTATTAATCCATGATATACCCAAATCCCTTAAATACCTACTAAATCGATCATTAAACAGATTAATAATCTAATTCATCTTTAATCTAATTAATCGAGTAATTATTAATTAATTAACTACTAATCAATTAAATCTTCAATCAATCACCTACCTTGATTAATTAACTAACTTAGCTTAATTGACTAATCCTAATTAATCAATCGAACTAACTTTAATTAATTAAACCATACCTTAATTAATCTAATTAATTTCTACTCCTGCGCTCGTCTTCTTCACTCGAAACAGGGACGGCGGCGTCGGGAGAGGTATCCTGGCGGCAGAGCAGCGGCCGGGCAGGGGCGTCGCAGTCGCAGGTGAGCGGCGGCGGCCGGCTCACCGCGACACTGAGTTTCGTCGGTGTGCAGAAACAGGGGAGTTCGACTTCGGCGTCGGATTCTCTGGGCGACGGCGCTCACGATAGGAGAACGACGAGGCGAGCAGCAGGCGTCGATCGGGCGTGGCTTCCTCCTTCTCCGGCGAAGGACAGCGGCGGGGTAGCTTCTGTAGCGTCGGCGTCTTCTCACGCGGCGGCGGCGAAGGGCAGAGGATCTAGCTGCGTTGGGGGCGGCGGAACCGAGAGGAGAAGAATCTAGGTTTTCCCTTCCCCAACTCTCGACGCCGCTCTTCCCTTTATAGCCCCGGCCGCCGCGAGTTTCTCGCCGGTGGAACCGGACGCGGCGGACGCAGTCCGCGCGGGCGGACGTGGCTCGCGGAAGGAGTCGGGCGCGGTGCGGCGAAAGGGGAGAAGGGGTTTTTATTTTATTTTATTTTTTGAACAGTAATTAATTAAACCGGGTCCAAAATCCTTTTACTGTGGCGAACCGGGTTCAGACTTGGTTCGCCTGGTTCAGCCATCAAACGACCTCCGATTTGATCAAAACTTGGTCTCGTTGGATTCGTCTTTGCAAGGCGAATCTTTTCACCTATTTTATTTCATCAAACTCTCTTCTATTGTTTAACTAAAGTACTTTTATTAGAATTTTAAATCTAATTAAAATCCCTAAAAATAGGGAGAAATAATCGGGGTGTTACACCACGCGAGGCGGAGGCGGAGGCGGAGGCGGAGGGTTAGGGTTTCTGCAGAGATCGCGAATGGAAAAGCAGAGCGGGGTTTTTCTTCTCCCTGGCCACGCGCACGCCGTCGAAGCCACGTGGAAGCCACGTCAGCTGTCGCCCAGCGCACGCCCAGCAGAAGTCGCCCAGCCGATCAAAACTGTATATATATATATATATATATATATATATACAGAATTGTTCTGCTGGGCGTTACGTTGGGCGTCGCGTGGGCGACATCGACGTGGAAGCCACGTGGCTGGGAAGCGAGCGCGCGTGGCTGGGAAAAGCAAAGCAGCGATTCTTCCTCCCAACCCTAACCCTCAAGCCGCGATTCCTCCCCTCGCCGCGACTCGCGATCCCCTGCTCGCAACCGCAACCTCGCCGCCTCTCTTCTCCCCTCGCCGCCGCAACCTTCTCCCCTCGCCACCGCAACCTCGCGCGCCTCTCTTCTCCCCCTCTCTCTTCTCCCCTCGCCGTCGCAACCTTCTCCCCTCGCCACCGCAACCTCACGCGCCTCTCTTCTCCCCTCGCCACCGCAACCTTCTCCCTTTGCCACCGCAACCTCACCTCGCTCTCGTGCTTCCCGCCGCGCCTCTGGAGGTCTCTTCTCCCTGCTCGCCTCAAGATCCTGCTCGCCACCGAACCTCTTCTCGCGAACCTCCCCTCGCGATTCCCCCTGAACCTCTTCTTCCTCAGCGCCTCTCTTCTCCCTCTGCACTCTTCTTCCTCAGCGCCTCTCTTCCCCCTCTTTGAAAATCCTGAAATTAAAACCCTATTTGGCTTTCGATTGAAGGGTTGTCCATGTGTTGGGTTTAGGCCAATGTGTTTAGTCGTTATGCCTACGGGTATCTGTCAGGGGAGAAAGGAAGACCGTATTGTTCGCCAATCACCATTCAATGCTAAAGGCCTTCGCCAGGTAATGAAAAGTACATTCACTGCTCTACTGTTATGTAGACTATGAAAGTTGTGTTTTCTATCTGGTGGTTAAGATTGAAGTCCACTAGACGATCATCTCAGTGTTCGTCAATTAACTCTGCCCGCGAATCTTGCTTCAATATAAAGGCAGCCATCCTCATTTCCAAACTTGTTTCTGTATATGTATCCACTTCAGTCTGCTGTTAATGCCTTTTTTTTTCTCTAATGAAAGAATCTGTGATGACTCCAGTTTCATTTGAGGTTTCATGCTTGCAGTTTCAAGTTTTATCATCATTTAGAAGTTAATTTCATTTAGAAGAAATGAGTTTGTTTCAACTCATTTTGGTAATCCTTATAGTGTTGTTGCTGATTTATGCCTGCTCTTTGTTTGTGTTTGCACTTCACATCTTATTCAGACTTCCTTATAAAATTTGTTTTTTTTATAGGAAATTTACTCTAATATGATGGGTTTAGTGTTGTTAGTTGAAATTGCAAATTTTATATGTCATGCCATATTGTGTTGTCTGTAAGGATAATTTTGCCATGGAGCTCTTCAGATAACTTTCCCGTCAATGTAGCCAACTCTCTTTTTTATGTCATATGCCACCTGACGGATAAGGACAAAAGCAGATCAAAAATTGTCCAAAGTTCTAATAATTACTTTGGAATAAGCTTTACAAGAATTGATTTTACTTTCCCCTTCGGTACTGGCAAATTCACGATATCCTCATTATATCTCATGCTTGGCCTTACTTGAAGGTAGGGTTACCTCCTAATCTTTCATGTTATCAGATGCTTCAGGATGTACTGTAACATTGTTGACAAACAACTTCTTTTAAATCTTTCTTTTTTGATACGTTCGGAATTCTTTGTAGCTGTCACATATTTAGTCTTTCTCTAGTTTGTTTGTGATGGTTAATTTACTAGTGTTGACTTGTGTAAAAGCGTGTTTCTTAAAGAAACTGATAAATAGCTTGCAGGTTGAGTTGAGGGAGTAAAGAATTCAGAAACACATTGTTTTTTCAAATGCTTTTACTTACCAAATTAGTATTTATGTTTCAATTCTAGACAAGTATCGTGGTCTTCAAATAGGAAGCACTCTCATCGCAGGCATTCTCCCTATTCTTCTGAACGGAGGTTAGTCATGAAATTTCCATCATTTTTTAGGTTAACATTGTATGTAGCACCTAAAAAACAATTTTCATCCAGGTGAATGTGAATTGAGCTCGAAGGCTCTGCTTCCTTCAAATTGGTTTTATTTTTTATGTAGCTATTGATAATAGCTCTTTTGTTTTTGTCACAGGAGGTCTAGATCTGGCACTCCAGTTCAACGAAGGCGATAAACATGAGACTAACAGAGAAGGTGGTCCATGTTTGATTGTTTGGAAGTAGTGGACAACTACTACTAGTATGAATGTACCTCGATAGTTTTATCGTCCGATAAAGTGGATCAGCAATCAAGCATGCATGCGCACCTGGCAGAGGAAGATGAGCTTTTGATCAATCATGTATTGTTGAATACCAAAACTTATAAGGGCTTAATTGCAAATAAGCTAAATAGGTTAAGTGGATATTGGATCCCATTTTTGAAACCCGACCCGTTAAACAAAAACCGTCCTATAAGAAGCCAACAGTACCTGGAAATCGCGATCTCGTTCTCAAAGTCGCTACCTCTGTTCACCTTCGGCGCTTCTCTGTTCGTGCTTCTCGTCGCCGCGCGCGGAGTGCTGGAGCTCGGAAATCGCCGACGACCGGAGCTGGTGGAGGATCGCGGAAAGCTCGTTGATCGGGCGGCGGCGATCGGCGCGACGGTAACCAGCTACAGGCGGCGGCGAACCGAAGAAGAGGAAGAGATCCGGTGAGTAAGCGGTAGATCTTTGGATTTCTAGGGTTCGTAGGCTTTAGATCTAGGGTTCATGAGCTTGGATTTCTTCGATCTTGATTTGGTTTCGTTTCCACAGTTCATTGAGGTGGCTGGCCGATCGGAGCTTGAGGAAGCTTCGGCTGAAAAGGGAATCGTTGGGATTTCTTTAGTTGTATTTGAATCTTGTTTTCCTCTCCCTACGATTTGGGTGGTTTGGTTGCTGCGATCTGGCCGGCTGCTCTTGTGGTGGCGGGTTGAAGAAGAAGAATCGAAAGAAGAGACCAAGAGGTAAGGGTAGGGTTCTGTTGGTTTGATTTTCTTGGAGTTGAAATTAGTTGAATGGGTGGAATCATCATAGATCTGGATTGATTTCTTCTTGTTTCCACAGTCTGTTGATGTGAATTGGTTGGATAACTTCCGGTGGGATTTTCTTTGGTTTCGACGGTGAAGAAGAAGATCTAGAAGATCTTAATTGGTAAGTCGATTCCTCTTGAATCTCTGGTTCCATTGGATGTGATAGTCAAATTTTTGAGACTTTATTCTGGATCAGCAGATCGGAAAGGAGTTCGCTGGTTTTTGAGCAGTGAACTGGTTGGATCGGGGAATAACCGATTAGGGCTTGATTGGGCTTTAATTTGAGGTAAGTTTTATCCATGTTAGAGCTTATATATGATACTTGTGTTGGAGGGTTGTTTGATTGGTTATGTTGAGAACGATTAAACAAGGGTTGAGATTAATACAGTTAAGTAATTAATTATTAAGTTGTATTAATAAGATTCAACGGATTAAGTTGATCATAAACCTTGGGTTAGGTTTAGTGGGGATTAGTTGGATTATAGTTATAGAATTTAATTACTGTAATTTAATACAGTATTGTTGTAGTAAATGATGTATTGTGGTTTATTGCAGGACCTTGACTTTTACTGGTCCTATTATATACGAGGTTCGTATTTTCTGGGGGTTCTAGTTATCGTCGATCATCAGATCAGGTGGGTACCCTGTACTTGGTCAATACAGGTTAATCTGTTGTGCATGTTTTCTTGCTATTCTGTTGATATCCATGCTTTTAGATAGTATCTAGTTGATACTCTTGATGATCATGCTTGATACTTGTTGTTGACCTTATGCTGATCCTTGATATCATATTGATAATCTTGTTGTTGATCTGATACCATCATATGACTCTGTTTTGACCTATGTCTATTCCTGTTGATCCATGTTGGCTCTATTGAACATGCTAATTAACCTTAGCTATTACATGTTGGGATGATCAGCATACATCCATGATACTTATAGTGTTGTTTATTATTGGATCTTACCTGCATCGCGTTGTGGTGCCACTGAATTCTGGGCACAAGGCCCACAAGAAATTTAAGTGATACCTCGCTGGGCCCAAAGAAGGATGTTTATTTATTTTCACTTATATATAATATAAGTTTTTCCCATGTCATTTCCAGCATTTCTTTCATATAATAGCATCAGTTATTACGAAGTTTTCTATGGTTTTTGTGAGTTAGATGATGTACTTACTAAGCGTTGCTTATAGTTTGCATTCCTCATATTGCAGATAAATAAAAGGAAAAGTTTTAGGAAAGAGGAGGCAGCTGGAAAAGTGTTTGATGTGTGGTGTCGACGGAACCGCGGAATAAGATCAAGAAATTAAATAAATATTTATTTTATGTCTAAAAAGTTATTTATTTCTTTTGCTTCCGCATGTTAAACAGAAAAAGAAAAATTATTTGAGTTATTTTATTTAATAAGTAAAAGTTAAGGAAAGTTTAAAGTACGTAACGTCTCCCTATTAGTATAAGAAAGAGGGGGGGTGTTACAAATCTTCCTTCCGGCTTCTCATCCCTCCGATGCACCAAGCCCTTCTGGCTCATCCCCTTGTGTCATTCTCGCTCTACTGAAGTATTCTTCCGTTACTCCTCGTACCCCGTATGCACTAAGTCCGTCAGCTCCTTTCTCGTACCATCCTTCTCACTTGCTTGCGTCTTTTGCCAAAGCTTTATCATCTCTGATGCTCGTTAGCCATCAGGTACATGTGTGTTCTCCTAAGTTCCTGTATACTTAAACACACATGAAAACACAACAAGGACCTAACTTAAACTTGTTTGACAATACATCAAAATACCACTAAGTGTTCTAACATGAACAAGTCCTTCTGATGTTTTAACAATCTTAATTCATAGAATCACGTCAGTTAGTCCATGTCTTTCATGTCAAATCTTGAATTCAACATAGCTTTAGTAGATTTGATTATTTTATCATTTCTCCCAATGATAAGTATGTCATCTACATATAGGCATGAGATGACATAGTCATTCTTTGTGCCTTTTATATAGATACATTTATCACATTTATTAATCTTAAATCCACTTTCCTTCATGTCATTATTAAATTTCTCATATCATTGCTTTGGAGCTTATTTCAAGTCGTATAATGACTTCACCAATCTACAAATATTATTTTCCTATTCTAACACAGAACCCCCCTCAAGTTGCTCTATGTATATTTCCTCTTCTAAATCTCAATTTAGAAAAGCTGTCTTTACGTCCATTTGATGTACTTCCAAATTCCATAGAGTGGCGATAGCCAACAATACTTTGATAAAAGTTATTCTCGATACCGAAAAATATGTATCAAAGTAATCAAGGCATTCATGTTGTCAATAACCTTTAATTATCAATCTAGTCTTGTACTTATCAATTGTGTCATCTGATTTCATTTTCTTTTTGAAAATCCACTTGTAACCTAATGATTTACTTTTTTGAGGAAGATCTACAAGTTCCCGAGTGTAATTTTGTAAGATAGAGTCAATTTCAAATGCAATTGCCTTTTTCTAATGAGGTCTATCAGAAGAACTTACTGCTTTTGAAAAACATTGGGGCTCACTTTCTATCATGAAAGTGATACATTATGTTCCAAAAGTTTTTTTTTCACCTGAGCTCTTTTACCTCGTCTGAGCTCAACCTCAATTGGTTTATCATCATCTTCTTCTTCTCATGTTTCATATGCCCATTTTGAGAAACCTGCTTCCTCTTGAATCTTACACAAAAATACATGTTCGAAGAATGAGGCATTTCTCGATTCAATAATCGAGTTCTTCTGTATCTCCAATATTTAAGATTCATACACAAGGAACCGGTGAACACTGTTATTATGTGCATATCTAATAAATTGCAATCAACAGTTTTTGGTCATTTCTTGATCCTTTTCAGATCAGGCGCCAAAACTTTGACAAAACACCCCCACACTCACAAATATTTGTAGGATGATTTTCTTGCGTTCTACAACTCATAAGGGCTCTTTTTTATTTTCTTTCAAGGCACCTTATTTAAAAGGTAGTTGTTAACACAATTTCCTCCCACATGTATTTTGGTAGTTCAAAGCTTAATAGAAGAGTATTTATCATCTCCTTTAGAGTGCAATTCTTTCTCTCAACAATACCATATTGCTAAGGAGTATATGGAGTTGTTGTTTCATGTCTAATCCTATGTTCAACACACAACTCAACGAACAATAATACATATTCATCATCTCGGTAACTTTGAACCACCTTAAATTTTTTTTGTTAAGTTAGGTTTCAACCTCATTCTTATAGAGAATAAATTAAACTTCTCTATAGTTTCATCTTTACTTTTGAGAGCATACACAAAATAATATTTTGTGTTATCATAAACAAAAATGATGAAGTACTTATTCCCACCATATGTTGGTGTACCTTTTAGGTCACACATGCCGATATGGATCAGGCCAACTGCTCATTACTTCTTTTAACGTGTTGAAAAGATGAGCTTATCATTTTCGCTTCAACACAAGTCTTACAGTTATGTTTCAGGTTAAGATAGAATGTAAGTATGTTTTACATGTTAATTAATTTACGCAACACATAGTTAACATGTCCTAGTCTACCATGCAACAAACATTAATACTTAAGCATATAGATCGAAGAACTTTCATTCTTATTAACTGTGGACCTAATAGTCATTACACTGAGCTTAAATAGCCCATCAGTTGCATAGCTATTTCCTACAAATATTCTATTCTTGGATAGTACAACTTTGATCGACTAAAAAAAATGTGAAAGCTATGCTTGCTCTAAAGTGATCTGGACACTAGACTCTTTTGAATCTCAGGAACATACAACACATTGTTCAGAATAAGCTCCTTGCCCGAGGTTATCTTCAACATCACTTTCCCTTAGCCCTTAATATTCGAGATTGTTGAGTTCCCCATGAATAGCTTGTCCCCATCTTTGACTTCTTTAAAGTTGTGGAGCAAGTCCTTGTTGCATCACACATGTCTGGTGGCATCAGTATCGATTCACCAATACCACAAATTTGAACCCACCAAGTTCAGCTTGGAGATTACGGTGCAGAGGTCGTTCATTTTTGGTCCCTCGTTTGGGTTGGCCTCCTGTTTCTTTTTTGGCTTTTTGCACTTCGAAGATTTGTGACCAACTCGATCATAGTCGAAGCATTTCCCAAAGAACTTTTTCTTGCTTATGCCTCCTCTAGGTCCCATCTTAGAAGATTTGGAATTCTTTCGTTTCAAGCTTTGACTGTGCTCAACCATATTGGTTTAGTCCTTCCAACTCGAAGACAACTTCTTAATGCTAGTTGTTATTTAGAAGATTTCACTTAGCATCATGCCTTTTGAGTGAATCTCGTGCAAGATCACTTGAAGCTGCTGGACTTGCCTGATCATCGTCTTGGAGTCAATCATCTTGTAGTCTAGGAATCGGCCCATAATGAATTTCTTGACCCCCTGCATCTTCCGTCTTGTATTTCTTGCCCAGAGACTCCCACAATTCCTTAGCCATTCTCATCGTCCTATACACAGCATACAACAAGTCAGCAAGACAATTGAGGATATAGTTTCAGCAAAAGAATTCGAAATGGTTCCATGCTTCCACTACAATAGCATCCTCAACAGATTTGAGAGGTTCCTCTGTCAAGAATCGAGCCAGATTTAGAGTGGTCAAATAGACAAGCATCTCTACTGCCATCTCTTGAAGTTCAACCCAGTGAACTTCTCTTACTTTTCTCCATGATTGATTGGAACATTTTCATCTAGGGTGGAGAGGGCCTTTATGTGATGAGTCTGTTGCATCTCAACACTCTTTGTGCCCATCTTAATAGAACGTTTCTATTTTAAGATTGTTGGACACTCTTTGTTGGAGATATAGGGGAAATTTGCTGAATTGAAATTGAAATCAAATTCAGACTTATCTATTGGATGACCTGAGTTGATAATCTCAACCTACCAAGCTCCGTGCTACTTGGTTATTCGAGTGAGAGCTACCAAGTGCCCACACCTTCGATTGCTCAAGTTGTTGAGTGCTTGAGCTGGTCGAGATACCTGAGCCTGAGTCGAAGCCGAGAGGCTTACTGATTGCTCTTAGTCCCGAGTGCTGAGTTGGGACACTCTTGGTCTTGCGTGCCAAGTCGGGATGAGTACTCTTGCCAAGTTGTTGGAAGATGGTGTCTAGTGGTCGAAGAGCGAAGCCGAGTACTCAAGAAGTTTCCCGAGTCATGAGTCGAGAAGCCGAGTTATTTGACTACCGAGTCCAACTAGGTCACCCAATCAGGAATAGGAGATGTCGAGGCATGGGTCTGATGCAGTTTTCTTAAAATGGATTTGTCCCCCTCCGACTATGTTTCGAGATTACAAAAGACGTCTATTTCCTAGGATACAACGGCTGACCGTGATCACCACCAAGCACAGGTCAGTCACGGCAAATTCAGCTTGTACGCGAATACTATCACGATGCTTCTAGCAAGCAAAAAAGCACGTCAAAGAAGAAGAACAAGGGAACGAAGTTGATGGATTTCTTATCATTGCTTCTGCTCAACAAAATGTTAGTTCATTTGCTTAAGTAAATTTTATCTCAACCAGTCCGACATTCTACACATGTAAATCGTGTTAGCACGCGAATCAACTTTGTCCAAGACAATCCGAACCTTGATATATCTCCTACAGACCTAAACATGAGAGAACTTTTTCTCATACATATATTAACAACATTAATACTTGTGAAATATTATAAACCAATTAAAAAATCATGTAACGGGACTAAACTCCCACTCACAATGGAATCTCTTCCTTTTATCCATGTTCTTTTTCCATTCACATTTCCAACACATTCTTCCCTCAAAAATTGAATAAAAGACAGCCCTAAGGAAGAGAGTACAGTGGAGCCAGGAACTAATTATATGAACTTTCTCAAGCATTGTTCCACACTGATATGTTCTACAATAACTGAAAATTCGACCACAATGTCTGCATTCCAGGTTAGAACCAGTTAGACTGAGTTAACCTTCTCAGGAACAAAAACAGTAGTTAGTCAAGCATTTAGAGACATATTTAGTTATTTTCCAAGGAAAACAGCGAATCACTTTGCCGATCCGCGTGCCAGGAAACTTTCTTTTGTTACGCCATAATAAACTGGCTCACTCCCTGGATAAACAAGAAAATTCCATCCGATTTTGGATCCACCGATAACATAGCTTCCTTGAAATGCTACATCAAGTTGTTTTGCCTTTTCCCGTACCTCAGCAACCAATTCTGCAGGTGTTTTCTCCTGATTACTGTCTGAGACAGTTGTGTTCTTCTCAGGTTGTGATGCTTTTACTGGAATTATTGGGTCATGTCCAGTTTCAGGTTCTTCAAATTTTTCATCTTCTACATGCATTTCTAATGATGCTTCATCCTTAACTTTAAATGAGGATTCTGCCTGGGATGGACTTTTACAGTTCTCAGAAGAGTCCAAATCACCTCTCAATTTCTTCATCAATTCTAGCATTGTCTTCATTTCTAAACAAAGTGAAAGTCAGATAATTGTTTGATTGAGTATAAATAAGAAATAAAATTCTATTCATAAGTGCAACAGTTGTTAACTACAAGTAATAAGCCAGACAACTGTGCACAAAACAAATTCAAGAACCTTGCTTTGATAAAGATGTAGAAACTAAATTAAGAAAACTAGCATGTGCAGAAAGACCAGTATCATAGTTTAACTTAGGCTGCTGCCTATCATGTTATATCAGAAAAAGGGAACCAAACAATAAAAGCATAATTATGTGATGATGCAAATTCAAATGTCTATTTTCACATCCCACATTTCCCTGTCCATAGCACATACTAACTATAACTTGAGGATTTGGAACATAAGTTGCAATAAATACTTGTATTCGCTAGTCTGCTAGTTCATACAGCAACCTTACAAAAAGTTTATTAGGAATCAAATAAAAAAATCCATTGATTTCAGAAAAGAAAAGAAAGAATAAAACCAAAAGGTAGGAACCTTTTTCTCAATTTGCATGCAAAAACATCAACATCACAACCAAATAAACCACAGGACAAGGTTATTGATAGAAATAATTAAGAAAATCTTATTCCATTAAGAGATACAAGTCCCTATTTATATAGGAGTTTTATAGACCTATTCTATGAGATTTATTCTAATAAATATAACCAATACTCCCCCTCAAGTTGGAGCATAGATATTAATCATGCCCAACTTGTTACAAAGATAATCAACTCGGATCCCATTTAAAGCTTTTGTGAAGATGTCCCCCAATTGTTCTCCAGTTTTTACATATCCTGTAGTGATCAAGCCTTGTTGAATTTTCTCACGAACAAAATGACAATCAATTTCAATGTGCTTAGTCCGCTCATGGAACACGGGATTCGATGCAATGTGAATAGCAGCTTGATTATCACACCATAGTTTTGCTGGTATTGAAATTTTGAGCCCTACTTCAGTCATCAGTTGATATATCCACATTATTTCACACACAGACTGTGTCATAGCTCTGTATTCTGATTCTGCACTGGATCGTGACACAACCTTTTGCTTTTTACTCTTCCATGATACTAAATTTCCTCCAACAAAGATACAATAACCTGTAGTAGATCTCCTATCCATTTTGGAACCTGCCCAATCTGCATCTGAAAAACATTCAATATGAGTGTGCCCATGATTTTTATATACAATACCTCGTCCGGGTGCACCCTTCAAATAACACAAAATTTGTTCTAATGCTGCCCAATGATGAACCGTTGGAGATGACATATACTGACTAACAACACTAACCGAATATGCAATATCTGGACGAGTCAAGGTAAGATAATTCAACTTTCCAACCAACCTTCGATATCTCTCTGGATGTTCAAATAATTCTCCATCTGCTGTAAGATCTACGTTCTGAGTTATTGGAGTACTACAAGGTTTTGCCCCTAACTTTCCTGTCTCAGTTAATAAGTCAAGAACATATTTCCTCTGAGATAAAAATATACCATTTTTACTCCTCATTACTTCAACACCTAAGAAATACTTTAGCACCCCTAAATCTTTTGTATGAAATTGAGTGAGAATGAAAGATTTGAGAGATGAAATTCCCGTAGTATCACTACCAGTAATCACAATATCATCCACATACACAACTAACAGAATAATACCAGCTCCTGACTGCTTGTAGAACACAGAATGATCAGACTTGCTTTTCTTCATACCAAACTTTTCAACAACCTGACTAAATTTTCCAAACCAAGCACGAGGACTTTGTTTCAAACCATACAAAGTCTTTCGAAGACGACAAACTCGTCCCATCTCCCCCTGAGCAACGAAACCAGGAGGTTGCTCCATATACACCTCCTCTTGAAGATTACCATGAAGAAAAGCATTCTTGATATCAAGTTGATGTAAAGGCCAATGATGAGTAGCAGCAAGAGAAATAAATAACCGAACAGATGTCAACTTTGCAACAGGAGAAAAAGTATCAGAATAATCCACACCATATGTTTGAGCATAACCCTTAGCAACAAGACGAGCTTTTAGTCTGGCAACTGATCCATCTGGATTGACTTTAACATTAAATATCCATTTGCATCCAATAGCTTGTTTTCCTGGAGGTAGATCAACCAAGTCCCAAGTATCATTATCATCTAAGGCTTTCATTTCCTCTATCATTGCATCTCGCCAACCGTGATGAGATAAGGCCTCACGGACAGTTTTAGGAACAGAAATAGAATCAAGTGAAGCAATAAAAGAACAGGAAGAGGACGACAAGCCATTATTAGAAACAAACGAAGAAATAGGATAAGTACACTGGCGTTTACCTTTTCGTAATGCAATAGGAAGATCATCATTTGGAATTGGATCTGATGACGAAGTAGTAGGTGCAGGACATGAATCAGTAGGTCGACGCCTAGAGTATATTTCAATAATAGGAGGTTTGACTAGAGTTGGTTCTGAGACAGGTGTAGAGGATGTAACAGAATATACCAATAAATCATCATCTTCCTTTTGAGAAGTCGGGATATATGAGGATGAGAAATAAGGTGTGTCTTCCATGAAAGTAACATCGATTGAAACAAGATATTTATTAATACTAGGACAATAGCACCTATAACCTTTTTGAAGACGAGAATAACCAAGAAAAATACATTTCAAAGATTTGGGATCTAATTTAGTAACTTGTGGACGGACATCCCGAACAAAACAAGTGCTACCAAATATCCTAGGGTTAACAGGAAACAATGACTTGTTAGGAAACAAAATTTTGTAAGGAATCTCACCATGAAGAACAGAGGATGACATACGGTTAATAAGAAAACATGCAGTAGAAACCGCGTCTGCCCAAAAAGACTTGGGAACATTCATTTGAAATAAAAGAGCTCGTGCTGTTTCAAGAAGATGTCTATTCTTACGTTCAGCCACACCATTCTGGGATGGAGTATCAACACAAGAGGTTTCATGAAGTATATCATTCTGACTCATATAAGATTGAAATAGACTGGATGTATATTCTTTGGCATTGTCACTTCGTAAAGTACGGATGGACATATTGAACTGAGTTTTGATTTCAGCACAAAAAGCAGAAAATAGAGAAAATAACTCAGAACGATTTTTCATTAAGTATAACCAAGTTACACGAGAATAATCATCCACAAAAGTGACAAAATACCTAAAACCAGGTTTAGACAGAATAGGACAAGGACCCCAAATATCAGAATGAACTAACTCAAAAGGACTAATAGCACGTTTATTTATCCTTGGACTTGAACTAAGACGGTGATGCTTTGCAAACTGACATGACTCACAATTTAATGAAGATATGCTACTATATTGTGGACAGAGTTTCTTGAGCAATAGAAGAGATGGATGTCCTAACCTACAATGAGCCTCGAAAGGAGAATTTTCACCTGAACAAACGAGAGATCTTGGGGTAGGTGAATCAAGAATGTAGAGACCTCCATTTTCATGTCCTTTACCAATAGTCTTCTTCGTCAAAAGATCCTGAACTAAACAATGATCGGGAAAGAATGAGATGCAACAGTTAAGATTGCGAGTTAATTGACTAACAGAGAGCAAATTAAAGGATAAATTAGGTAAATGTAAGACAGAAGACAAGGAAAGCAAAGGAGTGGGATTGACAGTGCCAGACCCACGAACGCAAGATGAAGACCCATCAGCTAAGGTAACAATAGGAGTGTTGGATTTGTGCGTGAAAGTAGAAAAGAGACTAGGATTACCTGTCATATGATCCGTGGCACCAGAATCAATGACCCACTTAGAGGATGAGGAAACAAGGCATGTATTGTGGTTACCTGAATCAGCAATAGTAGTGATAGAGGAAGATGAAAACTTAAGTGAATCCTGATATTGAGAGAACTTGGCAAATTCTTCTGCAGAGACAAGCACCAGTTTATCAGAGGTATCATTAGTGGATGTAATATGAGCCCGATGTTTTTGCTGATTTTTGTACTGAAGCTTTCTGCACTCAAATTTTGTATGACCCGGCTTGCGACAATAGTTACATAAAATACCACTAGAATTTGATGTCCGAGTTTCAGAAGCTTGTGAGTCTCCTCTTTTGTTTCTATCCATCATGATAGAAGGTTTATTTTCAACCATAAAATTTTATTCACAAGAGATATCAAATAACTCTGATCTTTAATGAAGGAAATCTAAAGAGACAGAAGAATTCCAAATTTGAAGACGAATTCCACAGAAAAACCTACTGCTGTGAGACGAACAGGGCAGGATCTTCTTGTTTCTCAAAATATGAGAGCAAAAATAGAATATGTATAGAATCCAACAGCATATCAGAACTGTGGCTGCTCTGTAGGAGAAAAGGAATAGACAGCACCTTACGACGAAATAGGGAAGGCCGAGCTTTAAGGGGAGCGTGCCCTGGATGGCGCCGTGGTTGAGGTCGATGTCAGCGACGGTGATCTGGCTAGGGTTGTCGAGCGCCGCCGCGCAGTAAACGCCGGTGTATTTGCAGACGAGGAGGCCGGACCAAGTAATCCAGCCGTCGCCTCGCGTCTGGAGAAAGGATGGGCGGAAGGGCTACGAGGATGGCTGATAAGCGGCAGCGAACCAGGCCTTGGAGCCGGACGTGGATGCGCCGGCGCAGCCCGGGCTGGAAATGGCGCAGTTCGCAGCGGGATGCTTCTGGAGCGTGGAACTCGCCTTCCAGCGCTTGGAGTGCCACGTAGGCCCTCTCCAGCCGGAGATTCGACGGACGTTGGCGGCGTCGACCTCACCGAGGCCGAGCTCGCGGCGTTGCTGGCGGAGCCCTCGCCGGAGGCGAGGAGGAGGGCAGCAGGACGGAGCGAGGGGAAGCGGCAGCGTGGTGGGGGCGGAAAGGTCGCTGCGGAGAGGGCAGAGGTAGCCGGGGGCACGAGCAGAGACGAAGCGCACGAGCGAGAGAACGCTGGCGCTGGCACTGTGCTCGCGTGAGGAACGAAGTCGCGCTCGCAGGCGGCGCAGAGGAAACCTAAGTTCGCGAAAGCGCTGGCGCTCGCGTGAGGAACGAAGCCGCGCTCGCGTGAGGCGGCGCAGAGAAAACCTAATTTCTGGGCTCTGATACCATGATAGATAGAAATAATTAAGAAAATCTTATTCCTATTAAGAGATACAAGTCCCTGTTTATATAGGAGTTTTATAGACCTATTCTATGAGATTTATTCTAATAAATATACGATTAGGAGTAATTCTAGTCTATGAAATGGATTTTATCTTTGAAGGAGACATCAAACCTTAATTGAAAAAGAATGTAACACCCTAATTTAGTTTTTCTTCAAGAGTTGTGAGCTAATGAAGAGGTGTATACGCTTAAATAATTGAACTTGTGTTGCCTTAGTCTTATGCATTTTGGGCTAGAAATTGCCCTTAGTCTTATGCATGTTGGGCTGAAAGATGACCCTAAGAAAATAGTGGACCATATAGGTAGGTTGTGACATTTGGTACCAGATGAACCTAATCTAAGAATGCTGAGGTACTTGAAAAGAGGTGTAAGTCTTTTAACAAAGATACCATTGGACCTTGCATACCACCGATTAGAGATAATTCTAAAACACATGTTGGACAGTGAGCGAGGTAAGCATCAAGTAGGGAACATTGAAATAACTTAACTTACTTTCACAAGTGCAGTTGTGAGCTAACCAAGATAACCAATAATGAGGTTTGTAAGTATGGGCAAGTAGTAGGAAGAAATTTAGCTTATTTATTGTAGAGAAATAATTCCTATAATAATGTTGAATCCATACACCAACAGAAATCATCTGCAAGCTCATCATCAGATCCAGGTTAATGGTTCAACAGCTTGTACAATAGTACTAACAATAGAGTCACATAGGTCAAGGTGAACTTGGTCATCCCGTTCAAACTAGGAACAAAGTAACAAAAATGAACCAAAAAGAAGCTTCTTTGAGAGAATAGGAAATCATCTAACCAGGCACCCTTAAAGGGAAAACGTCTAAACCAGTTTGCTCCAAGAAATAGAGATTAAGCTTACATTCCCTAAGATCAGCATCAGTGAAATCAGGCCTTACATGCAAAAAAATCAGTATGCCCAAATGGCAGAGAAGGTCGTCAAGGGTTACAGTAGGCAGTGAAATCCAAAATTTTAAGAAACAGAAGTGTATCCAAGCCGCAGCATCACCTCGAGAAACAGCGGGCGCAGGTCCTTGACCATGAGGCGAAGCTTGTAGTAATCGGAGTTACGGAACTCATCGACGTCCAGCTTCCTCTTCTTTCCCCTGGGCAGGGTCACATCGCCCGCAGGGCTTACGACTGAAGGCGTGCCGGAGGCCGCCGGAGGAGGCAGTTTCGGTTCCTCCATTGACAAAGGGATCGTCGCCGGGGAGTCGTCGGATGGAGTGTGATCGGTTAGGAGGCGAACTGCGGATCCGACTGCGAGCGGTGGAGCACAGTAGTCGGGGAGGCTCAAGGAACGAAGTAATCGAACCGGTCGGATTGGGTCGAGCCTGATTCGAAAAGTAAGAAGGCGGCTAATTGGACCGGCCGGTTACCAATAATACCCGTATACGGGTGCGTTTGATTGGGAGTCATCTGTGATTACCTTGGTTATGTGATTACCAAGTAATCACATAACCAAGGTTATAGGGAATAAAACATAACCTAATGTTGTTTGGTTTAATCCTAGGTAATGCGACAAAACCTTGTTTGGTTGAAGATTTTAATATATTACTTACTTTGACATTTACTATATTACCCCTAATTCAATTATAATCATTTTTTACAACTATATTAATTTGATATTTAATTATTTTTTAATTAAATTAAATTAATAATAATAATAATAATAATAATATAATATATATTATAAATTTGCTCTCGACGGGCAGGCAGGCTATGGGCATATAATCACAAAATTCGATTATAAAATCCCTATATAAATCTAGACCAACTAAAGTTTTGAAGATCCACAAGAAAAAATCATTTCAGAAAAACAATATGTTCTAATCAAAAAATAGCTTTCCTAAATGAAAATAGTTTAGTTCGAGCATTTGTTTCCATGCTGCATCAAGCGCATGGTGCATGCTTCACCCTGCCTCTACCCAAATAAATTACACAAATAAACTAACTCAAGGAAAACCATATATTCTGCTTCAGAAAAGATAATATCAGGTTTGAACTTTTATCTTCACGGTCCTTCTTTCCATCGCTACAGCAAGAGGACCACTTCACCATTCAAAGTTTAAGTCATCAAGAACGAGAAGAAACACAAAATAAGACACAATTACGATAACAATGCAAGATTTGCTCCAAGACATAATTATTATACATGACTCATGGTTAGGTAAAAACAAGCATTCATTCGTACAATATAACACCTTCAGTGACGTAGTTCAAACACAGTAGCAAGTTCCCCATGTTAAAATACAGAAGGTACCTATAGATAATCTTTCTATAGATAATTTAGCATCTACAACATCCGAACAAATGTGAGATATTGTCATCATTTGCTTTCGTGCAAGTTAGGCTGGATTGGCTGCACACGGAAGGCCATAGTCATTTGTGGAGCAAACTCCCTATCTTTATATCCGAGCTCTAGTCCCTGCACACTTCCATCCATTGTCAATTGCTGATGGTGCTAAACTTGCAAAGACCAAGTGTTACTAGAAACATTATGAAGGAAAATGTCTAACAAAAGGCAATTTAGCAATAGATAAAATGGAAATCTCCCTGAACTAGACATTAGAAAAGAGTTGCTTGACTTAAGCATAGCTAGAGATGACCATGCTGATATCTAAATTCCATTAGGTTAACTGCTACAGAAGACTTGCTAAAGAGGCTAAATAGTTGCCTGAAATGTATCATTCTATAAAATCTATGCATCCAGGTGAATGATAAAACATGTCCCTATATCCACAAGTTACTTTGGATTAAATATGCCCCATCATTAATATTCCTCTACTAAGACATGAAAAGTTATAACAGAGTATTGCCATAATAATTCATCTAACAGCTAACAAACTTTGTAAAGCATGAAATAGGTATAACATTTGAAGCTGTGAAACACACCCAAGCTGTAAACATCATCTGATAAGAAGATTACCAACATATAAGTCAGTTGCTTGTTCTCCTCCTCAAGCAACTTTTCCTATATAATAGATGAAACTCATTAGGAGCAATTATTTTTTTTATAAAAAAAACAGCAAATTGAAGCGCAAAGGATTTTGTATGCTGACATTCTTCTTGTGCATCTTCCAGATCTCCATCTAGCATGGGAAAAAACTGATGACTAACGATTCAAGAACGCAAAGATAATCACAGTTACACTGACAATAAAAAATTCATCAAACAAATTTCTCACTTGCTTCTCCCTTACGCTTGTAAGACCAATCTGAAGGGCCTCTTCGATTGGAATTAATTCTTTTGGGTAGAGGGAGTTCAGATCTTCACCCTTAAGATGCCTAATAATTCCGCAGAATAAATCCATCGTAATACAACACAAACTTCACCAAATGAGTGATGCAGTGAATAATATAAATCAATCAGTAAATTAGCACAATAAACCTTAGTTCAATCTGCATGTTGTCGTTCTCTTTCTTAACACGTTCAATTTCAACACTCAAACTCTACAAATGACAGCAACTTTCTTGAACGTTTTGGTAAAAGTAGAGGAAATAAGGTTTTATAAGAATGAGATGACTGAAAGAAAAAAAAAAGTGTCAAAGAAATAGAATCTCCATGATTTGCATTAAAAATCAGAAATAAAATCTTAGTTTTATCGTTTGCATTTATGGACGAAAAAAAAGCCATCTGAAACAAAGGAAAAGAAACAAAGCAATCTCTTGTTCTTTCTTTTTTCCGTGGCAATGTTACCTCGTGCTTGGCATCCTAGAGTTTTTCGCCGGAGTTCGTCTGGTACCTCTCCAAAACCTTCGGCAAGCTGACACAGTTCCATTCGCAAGCTGACACAGTTCCATTCGTCGCCGCCGCTAGGGTTTCGCTCGCGATATCCTCCTTGCGCTGTTAGATGAGGGAGCAAGCAGAAGCGAACGGGAGAGGGTTTCGCTCGCTGCCGCTGTTAGAGGAGGCGATCGGGGACGGGAGAGGGTTTCACTCGCGAGGTGACGGGGAGAGAGTTTCGCTCACGATCGAGGACGGGAGAGGAGGGTTTCCTAGCGATCGGGACGGGAGGGTAAGCGGACGGGTTCGAGGGTAATTTTGTAAAAAAAATTATCTTAATCCCGGAATCCAGAAAAACCTGAGTTTTTCTTGGTTTTCCAATTCTGGGTTGGATGCCTTCTTTTGCTGACATATGCTGACGTGTCGGGCATGAAGCATTACTTGGGAATCATCGATTACATAAACCAAACAAGGTTTTGATTAATAACTTTGAATAGATAACCAAGGTAACCAAGATGATTTTTTCCTAAATATTGTTATAGTTCTTCCGCTTGTGCTTTTAAGTTTTTATTTGTCTTCTCGAGATTTTCAACTTGAGAAGGATCATGAACCCTAACTTCACATGTTTGTTGAGATCAAACATCTTGGAATTCAATGATATGAAATGGACTATTGTATGATTTTACTTTACCTTAGTTTTTGCAGGTGACTTGGATGATTAATCACTGATTTCTAGTAATTCATCATAAGAGGGGGGTTGATGCTTCTTGATCACTACTCTTTCTTCATTAGTTACGATCATTAGTGTTTTATGTTCGAAGAATTTTGATGAAGCCTTTTCTCGGATGAATTCGAGTGAGTCATCTCATTTGCATATGAAAGTTTTTTTTTTTCTTCTTTTTTTTTTTCAATCTGTGTAATGACCGTTCCTTTTGCATCTAAAGCATCTAACATTTAGCTATGATTCTTCTTCACTATCATTCTTTTCATTTAGAATTCTTTATCTCTCCCTTATGTTTATGTGGTGCAATAGTAAGCGACAAGATGAATAATTCATTCAACGAAGGTTTAATTCTCACGTTGGCATTTTTGAATGCCCATGGTGCTCGAAAACTAGTGGTGTTGGTTTGACCATGGACATTTGTATTTCTCGGATTTATTTTGATGATCGATGATAAATTTCTATGGAATCGGACCATCCATCCTTTCTAAATTCTGTCATCTTTTTTTTTTTTTGTTAAACCCTCATGGTTGGTTGAAGAACATGCTTCAAGTAAGTGATTTATGTTTGACAAATTGGTTAAGTGCAAGCATGACCTATTCAATGTATGGATCAGTTGGCACGATCAATTGGGAATTATTTTTTAATATATATTTTTACTTTTAAATCTTTAGTGGCTTTCTAATGGCATATTTATTTTTTTAAAAAAAAATTGACGGATTCTCATGCAATGTGCAACAACAATTTATAATGGTACAATGGTAAAACAAAAAACTAAATCTATGACGGGAAAAAAAATAAATTTGTGATAACAATTTATTATAGAATTTCGTCGCAGATGTTACATCTATGATTAAGTTGCATTGATGATTGTTGTCACAGTTTTTGTGAATGAAGCAAATTTTCAATTGTAAAGTTTTTGTAATAAGAATTTGATTTGTTATAATTTTTTTTGCCATAAAAATAAACTTCTATGATGATAAATTTCATAGATGTGACAACTGACAACTTTAGCCATAGTAGAAGCTCCACATTTTATTTAACCATAATATTTTCTTCTTTTGATTGTGTTGTACGCATGACAGTCTAACATGAAAATAAGTTGGAACATGACATAAGCTTCGTAGACTATTCTATTTTGAGACACTCAACTTCAATAATAAAGGTGGAATCTGCTATCCTAATGGTCTCATACGGTTGGTTCTATAATCATCTGTGATGAGGTAAATCAGAAAGCTGCAGTTGACCACGACCACGATGGAGGAGAGTATTGCTTCGGCTTCGTCGAGATTCGGCCCTTGTCTATTTTAATAATTTTGTTTCATCGTAACCAACTCAATTATGCCTCGGGGGCTATTGAGACACTCAACGTTCAATAGCATTGTAATATATGTTTCACTATTGCAATTCCATTTGAAAATCCTCATATATATATATATATATATATATAATACACTACGCGATTAAATTTGCGCGACTGTTGCGCGACGCTGAGATGGCTTGGGATTTCTCAAGCGCACGATGCTGACGTGGATGGGATTTCTCATGCAACGAACAAAAAATCGCAATCTCACCCCTGAACCTCCAAACATCGCGATCCTCTTCCCTCCTCCCTCTACTCTACTTTGCGTCGGTCGCCTCTCCCTCTCGTCGCCGCCTCTCCCTCTCGTCGCCCCCGTCACTGCTTCTCCCCGTCGTCTCTCCCTCTCGTCGCCACGTCAACATCGTGCGTGTGAGAAATCCCAAGCCATCTCAGTGTCCGCAGCAGTCGCACAAATTTAATCGCGTAGCGTATCATTTCTCTCTCTCTATGTGTGTGTATATATATCAAATTATCAAAATGAATCTGGTTGATCGAGAAATTAAGTATATTTTTATACCTATAAATATGGATCGTGCACATTATCATTTAATGGCCATAGACACCGACACAAAAAGCTCCTACCATTTTAATTCATTGTCATACAAGTCTAGACATGATCAATATTTTGCACAACTGGTTAGTATAAAATCTTTAAAATTAATTTACATTCTAGCACTATGTCACATTACTATATATTTTTATAAATTATTTTTGTCTATCTGATGTTCATAGGTATCAAGATTGAAAATATTTCCTAGCAATAAATTAAAGGAAATGCACGATAGATTGCAAGATTACCATCTTTTTGATGAATGAGCCCTTTATCAAAGTTGATTGTCTCCAATAGATGTTATCGAAAGTAAATATACTACATTATTAGTGAATATCAATTGTACAATATGATTATATTGTACTTACTCTTTTACATTTGTGATATTGTAGGAATGACTATGTGTTGGGTTTTTCGTGCTGTAAAAATCGCTTTTTGCGTGCGGAAACCACGAAACCCCAAGCCACCGGATCCGTGCGAAAATGAAAATATACACATACAAGTTTTCTACTTCAAGATCTACTCTAGATCTAAGAGTGTAAGACATTTACCCTCGATGCGTACCCTTCGCGTATCCCGCTCTTCCGAAATGGTGCCGGATCTCGAGAGCGTCAAGTGCCGCTCCTCTACACGTATCCACTCGGACAAGAGGTGGAGAACCAAAAACTCAAGGTGTGCTAGCACCTTAGGGAGTCTTGGCCAAAGCTAGAGAGGAGAGGAGAAGAAAACAAAGAAGGGAGAAAGAGACAAAAAGTTCTCAACGTGAACTAGAATGAAGAAGAATGAAAAACCACCTTTTTCATCCACTTTTTGCATGTCACATCAATGGCCAATTAATCCCATTAAAAAGGCTTTAAAACTCATGAGTTACAAACTCTTCTTGTAACCTCCCATGAGGTGGCATGATGATGTGGAGTCTCTCTATTGGCCATCACTTATGCCACCTCAACTCATGGTCAATTGGTCAAGTCAATCATTGACCATGAGGTGGCATAAGTCAAGTCAACATAGTTGATGACATGACAAAAAGTCAAGTCAATATTTATGATGACATGGCACAAAGTCAAGTCAAACTTGACCATAATGTCTTCCTTCTCAAGTCAAGTCAAACTTGACTTCTAATCTCCAAAATTGATCAAATTAAATCAACTTCTCTAGTTTAACTTGGATTACACTTAACCCAATTTGATTCATCACATGAATCTAATCCTCTTGGTTCATCATATGAACCTAATCTCCACCTAATTGCCCTTTGAGTGTGACCCTATAGGTTCTTGTAATGTTGGCAATGCCCCTAAACCCATTTAGGGACATAAGCAATGAGAGGTATCTAGCAACACATCATTGCTACCCAAGTTACAAGAATGTTGAGATCCAACATCACCATTGTGACTACTAATTGTGACTCTTCACAATATGTGACAATGTCCTTCTATCCTTGATATCATGATTGATTAAACCGAGGCATAGACCGTGTCATCCTCTAATCAATCTATATCTTGAACTCCAAGTAGACTCACTACAATCGAACGAGCTCAACATCACATGTTGACTCATTCGGGCATGACCATGCACTTTAGTGGTCTAACTCTATCAAGAACTATGATATCACTCCCGTTATATGGGAGGGATAGATCCCATCTACATCACTCACATCCCTCCGCATAATTTGTTACATACCCAGTAATCGCCTTTATAGTCCACCCAGTTACGGGTGACGTTTGACGAAGCCAAAGTAAGTAACTCCTTATGTAGGGAACCATGGTGACTTCAGGTCCAAGGACAAATAGTCATACTAATAGCCACATGAGAAAGTATATGACACTCATATAACGATCCATGATACTTTCTCATGGCGGGTCATTCAGTATACATTCTCCAATGCATACCCATGTGTCAACTTGATATCTCATATCCATGACTTGTGAGATCAAGTCATCATGTTGACCTACATGCTAGTTTCGTCGTATTAACATTGTCCTTGAATGTTAATACTTGACTAGGAATCATTTAGAGTAGTGTTCTCTATATCATCTCACTATCGATTCAACTAATCGATTGATATAGATACGAACCAGCTACTCAAGGACATTACTATACTTAGTTATTTGGCACCAATACAAGTAAGTATAATAACCATAATAAAATGCCTTTATAAATAGAAATATGATACAATGAGTCCATACAACAATTATCATATGATTGGCTCTAGGGCTCTCACTAATACTATGAGTTTTTTCATTATGCAATATATCAGACATCTGCTATATAACATTAATATGCAATTCACTCAAAAAGACATTCATAAATTTAGAATAGAGGTTGCAATATCAATCATTGGGGATAAATTTTGTAAATTCAAATTAAAATGAATCATAAACTTTGTTATTATAAATTAATACTACAAATACTTAGTTTTTCAAAATTTTATTTTATCTTTGAAAAACCTAATTTAAAATTTTAGATTTTTAAAAGTAAAAGGAATTTATGGTCCTAGTCTAAGTAATTCAGTAGAAATCATGTGTCTATAGATTTAGGTTGATGAATCTAACAAAGCACACTAGATAACTTAATTGTGTATTGTGAAATCTAGAACGATGTGAGATGCATCATAGCTTGAGTTTCAGATGCTTATGTCTGTGCATCAAATCAAAACTTGGTCTAAAAGATAAACTATAGATCAAGTTAAGTGTTTCTGCTTAGCATAAGCTAACTGGAATGATATACTTAAATTTGACCAACTTGGTCAAGCTACTATCTTGTGATAGTTAGCCAAAACCTAAGTTGGAAATGTGTCTAAGAGAAATTTTTTTGTCTAAGTATTTTTTATATTATTATAACATGCTTAGACTCAAACTTATTTTTTTCACGTGATTAAGTGATTTTAATTTTTATTAAATAAAATATTTTTTAATTATGTTAAAGAGGAAGAGAGATAGTTAAATTCAAAGTTGAATTTCAAAATATTTTTCAAATGTTTAATTCTTGAAAAATATGATTTTTCAAAGTAAATTTTTATAAAATTGATTTAATTATTGCAAACTATTTTTTCAAATCTAGGTAGGACTTGAATGGTTTGTAATCAAGTTGATCAAAACTAAACCATATCAAATTTAGGGGGAGAGAAAGAAAAAAGATAATTTTTTAAAAATTATTCTTCTTTAAATAAAACTTAAGTTCAGGGGGACTCCTGAATTGAGGGGGAGTCAAGTACTTTAGTTGTTGATACTTGTTATGACATGCCTTATTTGTTGCTGTGATTTACTTCCTTACTATTAAATGCAAATTTTTATTTACTTGGAACTTACGTTGTTATAATCAAAAAGGATAAGATTGTTGGTGTAAGGAGCACCAGATAATCAAACCTAAGTTTTAATAATGACAAAGGATTCAAGTTAAGTGTATAAAGTGATCATGATGAGCTAAACTAAGTGTGCAAGTAGCACAGGAAAACTCTAGTTGCGACTAAACACAAGAAAACTCTAGTTGCGACTAAGTACAAGAAAGCCCTAGTTGCGGCTAGGCAGTGAAAGTCCTAGCTGGAAGCTAGGCAAAGGAAACCCTAATTTGGAGGATTAGGCGGAGGACCTGGTTTGGAGGACTGGGCAAGGAAGTCCTAGTCAGGAGGATTAGACATGAAATCTTAGCGGATCAAGAGCACTAGACGGAAGTCTAGGTGGGTCTAGACGTGGAGGTATTCAAAAAGGCTTCTAAGCACCCGGATCACTTAATATAAGCAATCTCGAGGGGGAAACCTAGAGGCATCTCATTACAACTCAACGACGACCATCTACATGAAAATCTTTCATTCGAAATGCTGTTGTCACGTCGAGGAGCTGCAACAAAGTCTGCACATCCATACTTTGTCGGTATAATTACTTATTATTTTACTTTTGTATTTAAAGTTTTAGATTGGTATACGTGTTACCGATCCTAATTATTTTTGTAAAGCGGTTAACTCCCTTTCGTAAGAGAGGAGTTATTTAATGGATTGTCTATCAGAAACGATCATTGATCGTGACTCTTGTAGTAGCAGTCTGTGGCTATAAACCAAGTAAAATCAACCGTGTCACTTGTGATATTTTTCATTGTCAATTTTGATTTGCGTACGCAAGTTATACGAGTTTTTTAAAAATTATGAATCATCCAGAAGTGTTATTCACCCCCCTCTAGCGCTCTTAAACGATCTTATAGGGTTTAGCTTAATTGCTTGCTTTCCTTTGGATTCCTTGAACAAGCTTGCAATAGTAGTGTAGGTCAATTGAATTTCCATTCAAGGCATACTTAATTTCTTTATTTCCATTGCTCATTTAGAAACCCTCATTTAAATATAAAAAATTCAAAATCATCTATAAATAAATTCGATCTTAGGATTATCATGCACTAGCTACATTCGTTGAGAGATGACACGAGTTATTCTATACTACATTAGTGTTGTTAGAGAGTTTGGTGTCAATTTGAATTGTAATTGTATCACGATAAATGCGATCTATCAACTATCTCAAAGGAACTCTTAATGAAGTCTTTGGTATCCAAGGACTGATGCATTCAAATTGATAGGTTACTCTTATTCCGATTTTATAGGATGCAAATTAGATTTAAAAAAAAAATACTAGTGGAGAATGCAATTTCTTTGATCTTCCTAATTAGTTGTAGTAGTCGAAAGTAACATTGTATCGCATTATCCATAAGGGAGGTGAGCATATGACTATGGGGGGTGGCAAAATCATTGTGGATGATTCCCACACTTGAAAATTATGGATTTAATTATAAAAATATCTAAGTGTTGTATTGTGAGCATCATTAACTTGAACAAGAACTTGGCGCATCACTCTAGAGCAAAGCATATTGAAGTGAAGCCTCACTTCATTAGGTACCATATGGCAAAGGGAGATGTAGATGACTATGTGGACTCCAAGTTTAATCTTGCTGATATATTTACCAAACTTCTTCTAGAATTTTAATTTAGCACTCTTAGAAAGGAGTTTGATATTTGTTTTGTTGATTAAGTTGGCCATGTTAGACTTGCATGATCACATAGACTAGATTTGTACCTTAAACATCTTACAAGAACCTAAGGAATATATTAGTTGTGCTAATTGTTCATATTGTCTACTTGTGCATCTGTTGCACAACTAACATCTAAGTAAGCAAGACCTTGAGTTGAGAGAGTGCAATTTTGGGTCATGGTTATTCACACACCCCTTTAGTTGATTCATTGATCCTACACAATATCTCCAAAATATTTGGTCAAATATGACTACTTGGATCACGATTGCACCAATATATTATCATGTTTATTAATTGTGTCGCTATATTGAACTAATATTTGTATTTGGGTTTGATTTTGCACGACTAATAGTGTTGGTGTTGGTTCAAGGCTAATGAAAATGGAGAATTAAATGATCTAGAGTTAATGGTGTCCTTTCATTTGTCTTTTCATTGGTGTCTTTTCATTGTTGTCTTTTCATTGGTGTCTTTTCATTTCTATTTAAGGATTGTGATGTAATGGTTTCAGAATGATTAAGAAAAATCTATCTATCAAAGAAAAGAGCATTTGCTCAAAGATTGTTTGAGTGTTCTTAAGGCTCTGTTCGTGTTGTCTTGTAGAAGTGTAAGAGTCGTACAAGACCTGTTCGTGTTGTCTTATAGAAGCGTAAGAATCGTACAAGTGGTATCAGAGCATTTTAGTGATCTTTCGGGAGCTGTGGAAGTCTTGTGAAATTTTTGGAAGGTTGTTTCTGTCCTACAGAAGGAGATGGAAGCAAGTGGTTTTTCCTTTACGATACCTCCTGTGTTTGATGGGGAGAACTATCAAGCGTGGGCGGTGAAGATGAGCGCTTTCATGGAGGGTAGTGACTTGTGGGAAGCAGTGAAGGATGATTATGAAGTAACCCCACTCCCCGAAAATCCTACAATTAATCAAATACGGGTTCACAAGGAAAGCGTCACAAGGAAGGCGAAGGCGAAGTCGTGCCTTTATGCTGCAGTGTCACCTTTTATATTCAACAGGATCATGAAGTTTCCAACCGCAAAGGATATTTGGAATTTTCTGAAGATTGAGTACGAAGGTGATGAGAAGATAAGAGGTATGAAGGCTTTGAATTTGATAAGGGAGTTCGAGAGACAACAAATGAAGGAGAATGAGGCTGTGAAGGATTTTTCAGATAGATTGATCAATCTGGCTAACAGAATCAGAGTTCTGGGCACAGATATGGAGGACGGCCGGATCGTGCAGAAAATTTTAGTGTCATTGCCAGAAAGGTTTGAAGCTACGATTGCCTCTCTGGAGAACACCAAGGATCTGTCCGATATAAGGTTGGCAGAGTTGTTGAGTGCATTAGAAGCTCAAGAACAAAGAAAGTTGATGAGAAGGGAAGTTCCCGTAGAAGCCATGGAAGAAGCCTTACCAGCAAGGTCTCAGATGAGAGCTTCTGGAAGAGAAAAAATGTCTTGGAACCAACAAAAGGGGAATGCAGAAGGTTCGAGCAGTAACAGAGGTCATGCTGAACAGAGGCATCCTTTTGAGAGTGGTTCTGCTTATCAGAGAGAAAGGTTTGATTCTTGCAAACATTGTGGAGGCACAAATCATCCACATTACAGGTGTTGGAGGAGGCCAGACGTGAAGTGCAATAATTGTCATAAGTTTGGGCATATTGCAAGGTTTTGTCAAGAGAAAGATTCTCGGCAAAATGCTAAAGAAGGTGCTGCAAATAACGAGGTAGAGTTGATGTTTACAGCATCTTGTTTTGCTACAGGTGTGATTCGTAGAAGTTGGTTGGTGGATAGCGGATGTACCCACCACATGTCGTATGATGAGAAGTCATTTGCAAATTTAGATCGAAGTTTCCGTGCTAAAGTAAAGATCGGAAATGGTGATTATATCAATGTTGAAGGAAGAGGAGATATAGCCGTTGATGGCCTAAAAGGTAGAAAGTTGATAAGTGATGTATTGTACGTACCTAAGATTGATCAGAATCTTTTGAGTGTTGGTCAACTCGTACAGAAGGGGTACAAGGTGATGTTCGAAGAAGGATTCTGTTTGATAGCAGATTCTTCTGGGAAGGAGATACTCAAGATTCAGATGAAAAACAAGAGCTTCTCCTTTGATCCCGTGTCACAATGTCAGCAAGCTATGGCGGCCCGAGATAACGAAGCAGAACTTTGGCACAGAAGGCTGGGGCATTTCCACAGCAAGGGCATAGAGTTTCTGCAGAAGAATGATATGGCAGTTGGATTTCCAATTCTACAGCAGAAGGATACATCTAACTGTAGAACGTGTGTGCTTGGAAAGCAGACGAGACTTCCTTTTGTGAGTTCGAGCTGGAGAGCCAGTGAGAAACTACAGCTTATTCATACAGATGTTTGTGGACCTATGTCGGAGGTTTCTTTAAATGGTTGTAAGTATTTTATCATTTTTATAGATGATTTCTCTAGGATGTGTTGGATTTATTTCTTGAAAGCTAAGTCTGAGGTTGCAGAGACATTTGAGAAGTTTAAGAAGCAAGTTGAAAATGAGTGTGGTAGATCCATACATATTGTGAGATCTGACAATGGGACAGAGTATACTTCTGCTAGTTTCAGGTCCATCTGTGAAGAATCTGGAGTGCAGCATCAGTTTTCTGTACCTTATTCCCCACAACAAAATGGTGTGAGTGAGAGAAAGAACAGAAGCATCATGGAGATGGCAAGATGCATGATGCAAGAGAAGGATATGCAAAAAAAGTTTTGGGCAGAAGCTGCGAATACTGCAGTGTTTCTGCAGAACAGACTTCCTACAAAGTCAGTGAGCATGAAGACACCTCATGAGGCTTGGTATGGGGTCAAACCGATCATGAAGAATCTAAAGGTGTTTGGATGTGTGTGTTATACACATGTTCCTTCTGTGAAAAGAGATAAGTTGGACCAGAAGGCAGAAGTTGGGATCTTCGTTGGTTATAGTATGCAATCAAAGGCTTATAGAATTTATCAGCCCCAGAATGGGAAAGTAATTATAAGCAGAGATGTTAAGTTCTTTGAAGAAGAGAAGTGGATCTGGTCGGACAGAGAATCAGTCTCTGAGCATACGTCAGAGATGCCAGTTTTGGTGGAATGGAATTCTGAGGAGCAGAATGATGAAGAACAGAATATCGAGCAGCAACTCAATTCTGAACAAAATGTTGATGTTACACCAATAAGAGGTACGAGATCATTAACTGATATTTATGAAAGATGTAATGTTGCAGTAATGGAACCTGCTAGTTTTGAGGATGCAAAGGAAGACAGAAGGTGGCTAGCTGCAATGCAGGAGGAGCTAGCTATGATTGAAAAGAATGAAACTTGGGAACTTGTGGATAGACCACATGACAGAAAGGTCATTGGGGTAAAATGGGTTTACAGAACGAAGCTAAACCCAGATGGTTCTGTGAACAAGCATAAAGCTAGGCTTGTTGTGAAGGGCTACTCTCAAGTATGGGGAGTAGATTATTCAGAGACCTTTGCTCCTGTGGCGAGACTAGATACAATCAGGATGATACTAGCAGTTGCAGCTGAAAAGGAATGGAAGGTATTCCAACTTGATGTAAAATCTGCATTTCTTAATGGTATTCTGCAGGAGGAGATTTATGTTGAGCAGCCAGAAGGATTTTGCGTTGCAGAGTCTGAACAAAAGGTGTACAGGTTGAAGAAGGCTCTGTATGGCTTAAAGCAAGCTCCTAGAGCTTGGTATAGTAAGATTGATGATTTTTTTATTGAGTTGGGGTTTGAAAGAAGTCGAAGTGAGCATACTCTGTATGTTAGGAAGGTTGATCTGAGTGTAATCATTATTTCCTTGTATGTAGATGATCTTTTGGTTACAGGAAATGATCAGAAGTTCATACAGAAGATGAAGCAGAATCTAATGCAGATGTTTGAGATGACAGATTTGGGAGAGATGACATTTTTCCTTGGCATGGAGGTGAATCAAATTCCAGGAAAGATCTTTATTTGTCAGAAGAAGTATGTAAGAGAGATTCTAAAGAGATTCCGGATGGAGGAGTGCAAGAGTGTAGCAACTCCTATGGCACAGAAGGATAAATTGAGCAAAAGGGATAGTTCTGCACCTGCAGACAATGCATTCTACAGAAGCTTGGTCGGATGTCTGATGTACTTGACAGCAACTCGGCCGGATATCCTTTTTCCAGTAAGTATACTTTCAAGATTTATGCATTGTGCTAGTGAAGCGCACATGATAGCAGCGAAGAGGGTACTTAGATATCTTAAGGGGACGAGTTCCTATGGAATGAGGTACAGAAGGTCCAACAAGTTTGAGCTCTATGGATTTTCTGATAGTGATTGGGCAGGTTCTGTAGATGATATGAAGAGTACCTCGGGGTATTGTTTTTCACTAGGATCAGCTTGTTTCTCATGGTGTTCGAAGAAACAAGAAATTGTAGCTCAATCGACTGCAGAAGCTGAGTTTGTTGCTGCAACGAGTGCTGTTAATCAAGCTATTTGGTTGAGGAAGCTTTTGAATGATATAGGTTACATAATGGAGAAGGGAACAAAAGTTTCTGTTGATAATCAAGCTGCACTGGCGATCTCAAAGAATCCAGTTTTTCATGGTAAAACCAAACACTTTAATGTGAAGTATTATTATCTTAGAGAAGTGCAGCAGATGGGAGAAGTAGAATTGATCTACTGTACTACAGAAGATCAGTTAGCCGATATCTTCACCAAGTCTTTTCACCTTAGCAGATTTGTGTGGCTTCGAGAGAAGATTGGAGTGTCTATCAGCGCTTGATCCAAGGAGGAGTTTGTTGGTGTTGGTTCAAGGCTAATGAAAATGGAGAATTAAATGATCTAGAGTTAATGGTGTCCTTTCATTTGTCTTTTCATTGGTGTCTTTTCATTGTTGTCTTTTCATTGGTGTCTTTTCATTTCTATTTAAGGATTGTGATGTAATGGTTTCAGTATGATTAAGAAAAATCTATCTATCAAAGAAAAGAGCATTTGCTCAAAGATTGTTTGAGTGTTCTTAAGGCTCTGTTCGTGTTGTCTTGTAGAAGTGTAAGAGTCGTACAAGACCTGTTCGTGTTGTCTTATAGAAGCGTAAGAATCGTACAGTATACAGATCTCCCTCTATGGTCAACTCCTCTCTGCTTAACTCTTATCCATATTGCTAATTGATTAGCAAGTTAGAGCTTCTCCTCATCCATGGCGTTCATCAAACTAAATCTCAACGTAGATGTCAATGGTTGCCTGAGCGGGCTGTGGGCATCGCTGAAATTGGGCAGGCCAAAGACTGGCATCAAGAAATTGGAAAAGGAAATGACAAGATTGAGAGGCAAAAGGGACGACATCAAGAAGCGGATCAACGACGAGGAGCGTGAGGGGAAGATTCCGACTAGCAAAGTCAACCAGTGGCTATGGGAGGTGGAGGAATTGGAAGGCCAAGTGACTGATATCAATCAGGATTTTCAAAGTATCAGTGAGTATTCTCCCGTATATACCTGTTGGCCTATTCACGCCAATTATATTGCTTCATTAGGTTGCTTTTATCAATAAGAGAGAGAAGAAAACAAGTTTTTCTGTCTACTGCTTTGTTTCATTAGATTGCTTCAGTTGCAATTGCTTCAACCAAACTAGCGGCACATTGAGTCAATCACAGCAAGCAGAAGACCCGGTCCCTATGAGAGAGTCATCAAACTGTTGCTCCATCATCAGAAGAGTGGTGAAGAAGCTCGGCGAGGCTAATGAATTGATGAGCCAAGCTGGTGCACTAGATCCGATTGCGACAGTTGGGCCTCCGGAACCCACCATGATGCTTCCCATCTCACACCGTCCGCCTATTGGGATCAATTCCTATGTGGAGGACATTGTGGACTACATTGATGGTGGAAAAAGCAACATCATAGGCATCTATGGAATGGGTGGTGTCGGTAAGACCACCATGTTGAAGAACATCCAACAACACTATTATAATCATAGAATATTTGATCATGTCATTTGGGTTGTGGCCTCCAAAGAATGTCAATTGAAAAGGCTCCAGATGGATATTGCTAATAGTCTAGGATTGAAAACACTGCAGGAGAGTGACAATGAACTAGCTTGTGGTGAAAAGTTGTTTAGCTACTTGAAGAATAGGAATTGCTTGCTACTTCTTGATGACATTTGGGAACATCTTGATCTTCAACTGTTGGGGATGGCACACTCAGCTATTGAGCGAGGCCAGCAGCAGCGCAAAGCTGTGGTGTTCACAACCCGCAATGAGACAGTGTGTGCACGAATGGAAGCAGAAAAGAAGATTAAAGTCAACTGTCTGGATCCAAATCAAGCATGGCAACTCTTCAAGGAGCATAGCGATGGGGATGTTCTCAACACAGATAGAGGAATCAACTCTTGTGCTCAAGAACTTACTAAAGAATGTGCAGGTCTTCCGCTCGCTCTTATCACCGTCGCCCGGGCCATGTTAGGGAAAAAGTCTTTGGAAGTTTGGAACGACGTTCTCCGTCAAATAAGAGATGAACATCAATGGGCAGCCATTGATCTTTCAGAAGAAGATTCAGTTGTAATGTATAAAGCCTTCAAGCTAAGCTACGACAGTTTAAAAAATGACTCAATAAGAGAATGCCTTTTGTCTTGTGCTTTGTGGCCTGAAGATTATAATATTCACAAATTTGAACAGTTGATACCGTATTGGATAGGTAGTGGCATGATCCGTGAATTTAATGTAATCAATGAAGCTTTCGCCAAAGGATGCTCCTATTTGGAAGTTCTCATGGCTGCATCCTTACTAGAGCACTCCTCTAGAAGTCAGTATTATTATGAGGCTAAACATGTGAAGATGCATGATGTCATCCGAGACATGGCATTATTGATGATCTCTAAGTTAAAAGGGAATGGAAGAAAATGGATTGTAAAAGATGGAATTGGTTTGCATTATTTCCCTACACAGGAGGAATGGCAGGAGGCAGAGCGAGCATTATTCATGGGGAACCATAATTTTTCTTTACCAAAGTATGAAACTTCTACTTTTCCAAAACTTTCTATGTTGATTCTCCTATATGATCATAATTTTCATCAGTCGAGTATGCCTCCAAGTTTGTTAGCAAGAATGCCTCATTTAACATACTTGGATCTCTTATGTTGTGAAATAACTGAGCTTCCAATGGAGATTTGTAGCTTAACTGAGCTTCAATATTTAAACTTGTCCGGGACTAATATTACAAGTCTGCCGCTCGAGTTTGGGTGCCTCTGTAAATTAGAGTACTTGCTTCTAAGTCGTACTTTTATTCATATCGTACCCAACGGAGCAATATCTAATTTATCAAAACTCAAGTGGCTGGATATAGGAGGAATTCTTCCTGTAGATGATTTGTGGCTGAATGAGCTGAAATATTTCAAAGGACACCACCAATTAAGTCTAAGAATTGTCATTGATCCAGTTAATCTCGACAGACTGGGCATGTTACCAAATATCTTAGTATGGGACCTCACTTTGGTCAGATCAAGTGGTAAGGACAATCTGGGCACTTTACAATGGAGCCGCAGAGTAACTGACAACCTCGAGAATCTAGAAATTTCAAAAGTCCAGGGAGACAAATTAACGATGAATGCAGGCGTGGGCTGTGAATCACGTTTCAAATGTTTGAAGACTCTCACATTTAACAGTATAAAACAAGTGGAAAAAATTAGCTTGAATGGAGCTGGGTTCAACAACCTTCGAGACCTGCATATTACTGAATGCTACAAGTTGAAGCATGTTTCTTGGGTTCTAGAATTGCCATGTCTTAATCTTCTACACATAGCAAGTTGTGAGGAAATGGAGGAACTAATAAGTAATTTTGGGAACCCCCATTCTAGCTTTGGCATCAAGATGTTGATTTTGGAATTAATGAATAAACTGCATCGCATTGCAAACCAACCACTCCATTTTCCCTACTTGGAATATATACTTGTGCTCCGTTGCCCAAGGCTCAACAAATTACGATTTGGGGCTGAAATATTGAAGAGCAGAATGTTAAAAGAGATTAAAGGTGAGCAAACTTGGTGGAACAACTTGGATTGGGATGACCAGAGCAATAAGGATTCCCTCACCTCTTATTTTAGGTAATAATATTCATTTTTGATATATATATTTTCATACCAAATTATTTATTATCTACTTTGTCGACATGAAATAAATGAACATTTGAAAATGATTTAGCATTTTATAAAGTAGGTAAAATTATGTAATCTTGCCGTTTGTATCTTTCTCCACAGGCAATGGATTGATGAACTATTTTAGAAAAAAGGCTTGGGCCTTTGGAGCTTGGAGATGTTCGCTATTCTGTCTTCTTTAATTAAGCTTGTGTGAGATTGTTGATTATTTAGTTTTCAATAACAATCATGTTAATTTGGCTTTCATAATATTTTTGTGTTATTATTCTTAATTACTGTTGTATGAACAAACTTATTTTCTTAGGTTGATTTTAACTCTGCGATAAACACATATATGAAGTCTGCTTCATCAGAGATGATCCATGTAACTGATTTTAAAACAGTTTTATTTCGTATAATATACAGATTTTATAAATATTATAATTTAACTATCATAAGTGATATGGTTTAAATAAGATACTCTAATTTATTTTCATCTCGGAGAAAAAATCCGTAATTATCTTTTACACCATATTAACATTTTCAATCAAGAAACAAATATATATTAGTATTTAACATTAATCAATGTATAATAAAAAATATGTTTTAAAACGTTTAATCTAAGCCAATTATTCCACTAACTCACTGAAATTCTATACGATTCAATAAATGTTTTATAAAATCAAAATTGGAATTAAGTGCATCAAATTTATATTAAAAAAAATTATAGATGATTACCCAAAAAGACATTTTCTATTAAGTGCATCAAATTTATATAAAAAAATTCTCAATCTTGTAACAACGAGATGTTGAAAATTTTATGTTGTAAATAAATCATACCTGAATTTAGAAACATCATCTTTGCGCTATCTCCAAAATTTAAAGTCAAAAATCGAAGCATGATCTTCCAAGGGGTCAGGACTTTAGCGTCATATATCTTGACTGAATAGGAAGTAATGAATAATGAATCGATACCTAATCCTATGGAGATCACACTCTATATATAGTCTAATATCTGCTATAGATTATCAACCCATTAACGATAATAAATGACGGACTTAAGGTAAATGAGTTTACACATATAATATCTACATTAAAAACAAACCTAATAATAAATCAATTAGAT
>NC_133873.1:1124506-1185373 GCF_044706935.1 Curcuma longa | reverse complement strand
AAGAAAATCGTACGGGAGATGAGTTTTGATTGTTTGCTAGTTTTTGTTTGGTTGCCTGAGATGTACAAGAGTAAGTGTAAGGGATTTGATAACTAACATTTTTGACACGAGATTTTAACCTTATATTGGTGTTCTTAATACATTTGTATGTTCTAAACTATATTTATTAAATGTTTTATGAGTGGATTCATTTGTTGGGCTATCGATAAAAACGATATTATATTGGAAATATTATACCTTAATATGCGGATTTAGTTTTGTAGGAGCTCAAGGCGAGCCACAGATTCAAGTCAAACCAAATCAGCTGAGCTTAAAGCTAGGGTTAATTGAGAAAGTCAATTCGGAGCAATCTGGATCATTCATCTAAAATTTGATGCAATTCATCTATCAATATCTGAGTCATTTGATCCAAGAAAGAGGAGATCCTGACCACGGATGAAAATCTGAGCCCTTGAATCAAGAGACTGAAGCATTCTCAGCCCTTGGATCAGATCTAGACTGTTTTAGCCATTGATCCATATTGAGTTGTTTTGAAAGAGGAGCTACAGTGGATCTGCCAAAAAGGTGTGCATTAAGGAGAAGGGGATCGAGCGTTCATCCACTGATAATTTCCTCCTTCCACCGGCGATTTCTCCCACCAACGGAGTTTTGGACACGAGGAGACGAGAGGGGATTCCTTCTCTACTTGGTCTTTAGCCCCAACATCTCTTTCTCAACATTTTCCATCAGCCATCTTCCACCACCAACTTCATTCCGTCCATTACTAATCACCAATGCCAATCGTCAGAGTTCTGAAGGAGAAAAGGGGATTCCCTACTCTTCCAGAAGTTCTAATTCCATCTTCCTTTCACTCAATTCTTCATCAACTCATGCCCATCCGGAATGCTGTCGATCATTGCCATCGAGTCATTTCTCTAATTCTGATTTGATGAGCTCGGGGTTGCCCTAGTTTGGATTGCGAGCAGCACCTGCTCTAGCATTACTTTCATGAATGATTGTAAATCTAATTTCCTTGAATCTGTCACAACATGAGTTGATTTGAATTTCCCTCATTTGGAGTTTTGTTTACTTGGTTAATGCATTATGGGGTCATGACAATTGTTAATCTTAATATTTTTCTTTCAGAATAGTTGTTCTAACTAGGTTAGATTGCTTGTTTCCTCAATTCTAGGACTAATTTGCATTCATGGAATAGTTGTTTAAATTTCCATTAAGTGAATGTTCTTAGTTTTCTTATTTCGTTATTAATTGCTTCACACTTGAAAACCCCCATAAAAATGGAAAACCCCCTAATCTAGGATTAACCAACACTGTTGTAGTCTTCATGAGACAACCTAAGTCTTCCTCTCTACTACACTAGTCTAAAGGAGGTTTTAGGAATTATTTGATATCATATTACGACAATATGATTGCATTTATCAGTACCAAACATGGTATATTGTGTCATGATCCCACACTCAGCAAGGTATTCTACAAATGGCCCATGATGTTGTTCATTGATCCATTAGATCTATCATAGTATTCACCAACACAGTTAGATCTTACGACTTTAATCTCCTTGCCTAGTTGATTTTCAACTTCAGCTTTGAAGAGTTTGAATATGTTCAAGGATTATGACTTCTCATGAATTAGGTACAAGTATCTATATTAGGAATAGTCATCTATAAATCTGACAAAGTATGTTTGACCATTCTAAGAAGTTTTAGAGAACAATCCACATATACTCGTATGTATCAATTCTAAGACTCCGTTATACCATCTTTAACCCTTATTATGTTTGTTAGTTGTTTCCCCCTTATTATACTCAATGTAGATATCAAAATCTTACATATTAAGGGAATTAAGAATCTCTAGTGATATTAACGTCTGAAGGCATTATTTAGAGATATATCCTAAACGCTTATGTCACAACATAGATGAATTCTCACTCATCAAACCACGCTTTGCACTTATACTAGATATATATTACAATATTATCAGTATGAGTCTCGGTGTCCAAAATGTATAGTTTATTAATCAAGAAATCAATACCAACTAAAGATGAGTTTTGAAAATACTAAACTTTTCATTTCCAAATGAATAAATATATCTGGATTTGTCCAAACCTGAAATAGAAATTAAATTTCATCTAAAAATGATATTACAAAAATACTTTTTTTTTAAATTTAATAGTACATCATTCTCAAGATAAACTCTAAAGACACCTATAACCTTTACTTTTGCATGCTTATAAATTTTGATATAGATGTATCCTTCAACATCAATTTATAGTCGGCTTCAATGATAATTCTGCATAGTTACACTTATGTGAGTAGTTGCACTCATATCTATCCATTAAATATTATTAGGTATAGTAGCTAGGTTGACTTTTGAACTAATAAAGTTGAGAATTACATCTTTCTTGACATGTTAGTTGGCGTATTTGGGGAAATCTTTCTTCAGGTATCCTTTTGTTTTAAAAAGTAATAAATTGGGTCCTGATCTTGTTACTTTTTACCTTATGCCCTAAAATCCGAGTCATTGTAGGTTGTTTACCCTTGCTCTTAGCATTTTTCTTTTTCCTTTTCTTGCTTGAGTTCTAAGATGAGGATGCAAAGTGAGTACTCTCATATATTTCATATCTCAATCTCTCTTCTTCATATACACATTGAGCTATGATCTCATTTAGTGTCTACTTCTCCTTATGAGTGTTGTAGCTAATTTTGAAATGAGTAAACTGTGTAGGCAATGATATCAGGATTAAGTTCACAAGAACGCTTTCGGATATTTCCAGCTTTATGCCCTAAATCATATAACCAAATTTGACATCTCTATAATGTACTCTCTAATGTTAACCTTTTCATTGTATCGCATGGATACCAACTTTCTGAGAAGTGTAATAGTCTCAACCTTTTCATTTAAGGTAAATAGGTCCGCTAATTCCTTAAGGAAAGTTTTAGTATCCTCATTCTTAGTAATCAAGTCCCTTATAGATTCTGGAACTGACATCTTCATGATCTTGAGATTCATGCGATTCGAGCACTCCTTTTTAAATATCACCTTTTGATTCGCAGTACTATCACTAGATAAAGGTGCAAGATGATCATGTTTAAATGCAAAGTCCAGATCCATACAGCCTAAAATTACTATGATATACTCTTTACATTGACTGAAGTTTGCACCCATAAGTATACGGATGTTATTTAGATTTGTAGATATTGAGAGTGCTACATAAATAAAAGCAAAGAACATAGTTTAATTTAAAAACACAACATGCATATTTATAAATGTGCAGCAAAATAAATATAATAATCAAAACATACAACTTTATGGGTTATTGAGATACCAAATACAATATTACATTAAATCTTTAGGCTAAAATGTAACTTACTATTGGTACTCTATAAATATCTCATAATTACCTCAACTGCCACATAACATATCTTCCTTTGGGTGACCACATCATGCTCATTATTAATTTTATATATGAGTCTCCTTAGTTTGTTGATGTTTCTGAGCATTGCTCACAACATTTCTAATCAGCCACATAATATATCTTCCTTTAAACCAATATACCATGCGCATGATTAAGACGTTAAACTTGATTTGCAAGCTTCCTTAAATATATATCTATTATAAAGAATTATTTTCCTTTAGACCAATTATCTTTAGTATAGATATACATCCATCTATGCAATTGCCCTAAGTCTACCTAATAGTTCTCTCTTTGGCGATAGTATTGGTTTGACCAAGTAGCAAGTGTGAAGATAGATACAAAAAAGAACTTAAGAAAACTCAATTCAACATTGTTTGCAGGTATCAATCGGATACTGATATCAATCGATTGCCCTTGAGCATCAATTGACTGATATTTCTCATATGACAAACCTCAGACATAGTAGTCAATTGAAGTAATCGACTACTAATACTTCTGTGCCCGACTCTAACCCTATTAGTTGATTGTTAGCTATTAACAGTCAATTGATCCATAGCAGTAGAGTTCCTCAATTGTGTCATAAATTTTTGTACACGATTTCATCCACAATAGTCGATTGGTCCCTTATGGCAATCAACTAATGTACATGAGTCGGATGCCTTAGTCAAGCTGAAAACCTTCTGTGAATGATTTCATGAACGTTAATCGACTGATAACATGAGTTGAATTGCTCTAGTCGATCTAAAAACCTTTTGTACGCAATTTTGTAACCAGCAGTCGATTGAGACCTTGTCGCAATCAACTAATGCTAATCAGTTGAATGCTTCAGTCGATCTAAAAACCTATTGTATGTAATTTTGGGAACAACAATCGACTTGTATCTAATAGCAATCGATTGATGGTAAATCAGTCAAATGCTCCAACCAAGTTAAAAACATCATGTGCCTAACAGTCGATTGGTGTTCTATATCAATTGACTGTTGCTCACATGACTCAAATTCTACTCCATGCATGCGATAGTTTCAGACGAGAATGGTATTGAAAAATCCTAAATCTATTGTTGTTTTTCATGTTCTTCATGAGATAATGTGCGTGAAAAACTAGAAATCTAGATTAAATCCTAAGTTTTCCAATCCTAGATTTGATGAATCGATTCATTGTTCCAAAGTGGAATCATTGCAAAATCAGTGCACATGTACCATATCGTCGAAATCCAATCCTTATGTGGTAAAGACAATGATAAGCTAATCCTATGCTCTGATACTAATTGAAAGGAATACAATGCATCTAATTAAACCGAATGATGCATGTAATAGGATCTAGTTATCATCATGTTTATGGCTAAATTGCATATCGAAACAATGACAAACAAAGGGTTGACCTAAATCCAAAGCCAATGTCATTGTTCCTTACATGTCACTGAATGAAGTTCCTGCAATATAGCAGAAGGTATTTTGTAGGAGATAAGCGATAACCGGAAGCTTGTCTCAATGGGAAGAGGAGAAGAAGAAGAGGAAGAAGTTCAATGCCCCAATGGATATTGATTTCCTCTTCTTATACAAGCCCATCCTATAGGGACCATTCCCATATTGAGCTCATAACCCGTTAACAACTCATTAATGTTAACAAATTGAGTTATTGGATTCCACTCATGTAATCCACATCTGATAACTTAAACCCCCCTTAATACACTATGTATTAGATCACTTAATGATGTTTAATTTTTAATGGCAATTATGTGTGCTATTAATTCATATAAGCCCACCAAATGGAGGCTTAACCCTTCAGTCTCTTCAAAGAGAGTTCTCCAATAGACCATGACCACAACACAATCGAGTAGTCTTTTATGTATTGTATTGCATTCTTGTCATCGGCTTCCTCTCCAAGAATGCATACTTTTCTCAATGTCGAGGTTCAATAAGATTCAATCATCCAGTCGATCTTTTGGATGTCATTCTCCTCCATTGTCTCTATTTGCCCCTGCTTACTTATTTCGATGTATTCACTACTTTGTTAATGCCACTCAACAAAAGCCATGAAAGGCTATCTCTTTATGTTGCTAGCTCAAATTGAGACAACAAGTTTCTTTTCACTCTTCTATTTGGGCTAGCATAGATCCTCGCAAGTTGCCAATTGCCTTTCTCCTAATCTGCAATGATGCAGTTGATGAGCTCCCTGTGGATCTATTCGACCACCATGGGAACCTCATCTTTCCATCACAACCATATTCAATAAGGATCGGTTGACCCTTGATTCAAAGATGATGAGAACACTCAAAGAATATGTTTGAAAGAGGGCAAAGTTTAGTAAACAAAATGAGAGGAAGAGCTATGGTTTTGTTTTTGAAAATTTTATCTTCAATCAATCATTAACTTCAACATATATGTAGGCTTACAATTAAAAAATTAACTTTACCCACTACTTCAACTGGACAACTTTCTATCACCACTAAGTAGAACATGACTCACTACTCCAACTACACGTAAAATTTGGACAACTTTCTTTGACCACTATTACCACTAATTAGAAATGGACTGTCAACTTATCAAACCTACTAATTTTGAATCATTCATCAACCATCCTCTTAATTCAAAATTGCAAATATCAAGACGTGATCTGAAGTAAATAAAGTTTTAAAAGTGATTTTGTTAAAATATCTATCACTTATTCATGTGTATTGCAATGCTTCAACATAATTATTTTATTTGCAACCAAGTCTCGAAATGAAGTGGAATATCAATATACTTAGTCCTCTCATGGAAAATTAGATTTTTTATCATTGCAATTATTTCTTTATTATAAAAAAAAATATTGGTTGCATCATTTTGTTGTTGGTGAAGATCTTCAAGAATTCTTCTAACTCCAATTGTTTGATAGGTTGTTGAAGTTGTTGCTATATATTCTACTTTTGAGGAGGATAATGCTATTGTAGCTTACTTCTTTAAACTCCATAAATTGCTCTGCCCTAATATTGAAAATAGTAGCTGAGATGCTCTTTTGATCATCTAATGAACTCATCCAATCACGATCAATGAACTCATGAAAATTAAAATTTGAAACTTTAGTATACAAAATCACAAAGTTTACAATTCTAATAACATAGTATAAAATCCTTTTTGCTACTCCAAGATGATCCTTTGTGGGATTTTGCATGAACTTGAAAATTATATCAACAGAGAAAGTCAAGGTAATATGAGTTAAATAAATCAAACCTCCAACCAAGCTTTTGAAATTCTTTGCATCAGGCTCATGTGGGCCATCTTTCAATTGCAACTTCTCATTTATATTCATAGGCATAGTGGCTAGATTGCAATTGAGAAGCTAGATCATTTAAGTAGATCTATTGCATTTTTTTTGTGAAATAAAAAACCCATCAACTTTTGACTTAACTTCAAGATCAAGAAAATAATATAATAATCTCATATCTGACATCTCAAATTCTTCATCATATTAAACTTAAAATTAGCTACAAGAGAATCAAAGGAGCTCATATATATTATATCATCAATGTAATGCTAGACATTGATAAAATCATCTCTACCTTGCTTCTTCAATAAAGAGTGAACTCATTTTCACTTCTTGTGAAGTCATTTTGTTGAAAGTAGCTATCAATCTTATCATACCATGTTCATGGGACTTGTTTTAGCCTACAGAGTGTCTTTCTTCAACTTGTACACCTTTGCCTCCTTGCCTTCAATTATGAAACTTGTAGGTTGAGCGACATAAACTTTTTCTTACAAGTCTCCATTTACAAATATACATTTGACATCAAATTGATAAACATACTGTTAGGTTGCAAAGGTGCAAACATAGTCCCACATCTAAAACACATGTGAAAGATCATGGGTTTGAAAGGATGGAAAGTATCTCCATTGGGATGAGACCTTTTGGGGAGAGCCCAAGAATAAAACCATGAGGACTTAGACCCAAAGTGGACAATATCATGCTATTGTGGAGATACAGACATCCTTTTGGACCCATCAATTGGTATCAGAGCGAGGCCGCTCTTCACCGGACTAACCGCCGGATGAGTCATGATCCGGATCTAACCATGTGGGTTGAACCTTAAAAACAAAGGAAGTAGGGGCTCCCGTGTTTGAATCAAGAGGACCAGACACCGGGCAGGAAGTCCTAGTAGGTCGGGTAGACCAAGAGGCATGAAGTCCTGGTTGCGGCTGGGCAGGAAGTCCTAGTAAGTCGGGTAGACCGAGGGGCATGAAGTCCTGGTTGCGGCTGGGCAGGAAGTCCTGGTTGCGGCTGGGCAGGAAGTCCTAGTAGGTCAGGGTGGACCGAGGGGCAGGAAGTCCTGGTGGGTCGAAGATTCAGACATCAAACGGAGGCTTTCCGTTTGAGGGTGGGTTTGTGGTCCTTTGTTTGAGGGGGGGATTGTTGGGTTGCAAAGGTGCAAACATAGTCCTACATCTAAAACACATGGGAAAGATCATGGGTTTAAAAGGATAGAAAGTATCTCTATTAGGATGAAGTCTTTTGGGGAGAGCCCAAGAACAAAACCATGAGGGCTTAGGCCCAAAGTGGACAATATCATGCTATTGTGGAGATACAGACATCCTTGGGGACCTAACACATACCAATATAGTTGTGCAGCCAGTGCTAAGATAATTCTCACCATTTCAAATTAAGCAACCAGAGAAAAAGTTTCTTCGAAATCAATACTTTGCTATTGTGAATACCCTTTTGTCACAAGATGAGCCTTATGTTTTTGAATGGTTCCATTAGCATGACATTTTGTTTTAAACACCTACTTGAGACCAATAACAAAAAGAGCAAATTGACATGATTCATAAATTTCTCTCAAAGATACAACCTTTGTTGGAGGTGTTTCATCAGAAGACTTCTATAAGGAGGATGAGCTGCTTCTTTTTTAATTTGATGGTGAGGAAGCTGGTGACCCAAAAGGAGATAATTCAACACCTTTAGTTGTTGGACTGTTGTTCTCCATTAGGATATAAATAGACCCGACCACGGTTCGGAACCGACGGTTCGACGATTCGGAACCGCCGGTTCGACGGTTCGGAACCGCCGGTTCGACGGTTCATGGCAGGTCGACCCTTAACCTTAACCGCCCAAGACGGTTACGGTTCATGGTTCGGAACCGCCGGTTCACGGTTCGGTTCACGGTTCGCCACGGTTCGAGACGGTTCGAGATTATTATATTAAAAAAATTAAAATTTAAAATTTATTAAATTTAAAATTTAAAATTTATTGAAAAAAGGGCTTGCACTTATTAAGTTGCATACGTATCCCCTTAGGGTATAGGGGAATCAAAGCCCACGTAGTTCTTTTACATTTTTACCCTTTTACATCACTCATTCACTCACTTCCATTTCCTCCCGTTCCTCCCGTCATATTCGTTCCTTCCGTATCAAATTCTTCGGCTTCGTCTTCTGAAAGTTGCATTCCTTGGATTCTCTTCTCGGCTCTGGTCCAATCGTCGAGTAGTGCTTGGGCTTCCAATGAGTCGGGAAACATAGTTGATCGTCGTTCGTCTAATATGTTGCCGTCGGCACTGAATGTCTGCTCCACAGCAACAGTTGACACTGGACATGCTAAAATTTCTTTTGCAATTACCGAGAGAACGGGAAAACCTGAAGCCTTCTGTGACCACCACTTCAAAATATTGAAATCTTCGCTGTCTACTTCATTAAAATCAAAAGAAGTGGTAAAATAATTCTCAAGTTCCTGTGTGGAACTTGAGGATCCTCGTGGACGTTTCGTCCGTTCTTTTAATAAAAGTTGTGCTTTTGAAAGTTTTAAATTAACATTAGTAGTTTGTTGTTGTGTTTCAGAAATATTAGTTTGTGTTCCATATTTAACATAATATTGATTATAAATATCAGATAAATAATTTCTAATAATATATATAATATTAGCGGGATTATGAGAAGAAGAATCTTTAACAGGAATTAAAGCGTCATAATATAAAGTTAGCATTTCTTGTAAAACTTCTAATTTAAATCTAGGTTCTAAAGCAAATGCAACTAAATAAATTTCAGGAATTAAATAAAAATATTTTTTCCATTTTGTTTTCATAGCTACTATACAAGAAGTTAAAGCTTCATTATTAATATGTTCATTTAAAATTAATACTATACTACAAAAATTCACTAAAATTAAATGAGCAGTAGGATAATAAACACCGGAAAGTTGTTCAGTTGCATCATTAAAAACTTTTAAATTTTCACAAATACTACTACAAATATTCCATTGTTGTGAAAATAAATATATATTAGTATTACTATTTTCTGTAAAAAATAAACATAATAAATCTTTATATTGAAATGAATCTTGTAATAATTGATATGTAGAATTCCAACGTGTTGGTACATCACGTGGAAATTTTTTAGGTCTCATTCCATTAGCTCTACAAAATCTACCCTATTGTTTCATCATAGATGGATGGGACCATAAATAAGAAATTACAATTCTAATTGGTTTAATATAATTTTCTAAAAGTCTTAATCCATCTTGAACACATAAATTTAAAACATGACAAACACAACGAATATGAAAAAATAAACCGCCAATAACAGGTTGACAAACAAATTTTAATTCATCTATAGAAGCGGTATTAGAACTAGCATTATCTAATGATATTGAAAAAATTTTATGAGTTAATCCATATTCTTCTAAAATTAAACATAATAATTGTGCAATGTTATGAGCAGTATGTGATTCATCAAAAACTCTATAAGCTATCAACCGTTTTTGGAGGATCCAAGAGCTATCAATCCAATGGCAAGTCACACCCATATAGGAATGAGTTTGCCAATGATCGCTCCAAATATCGGCACATAAAGAAACTTTATTATTTAATTTACTAAATTCATCAATTAAATTCTTTTTTCCTTGTTTTACTATTTTTTTAATTGTACGGGTAAGTGTAGTCCTAGGAACACGTTTAGCACTAGGATTAAGAGATTCTTTACAAAAATCTTCAAATGTGCATTTAGATCCAAAACTAAAAGACAAATGTTCTACGGAAACAAATTTAGCTAATGATTCTCTTAATTTATTATCAGAATATAAAAATAAACCAGAATCAGTACTACTACCGGTAGAAAATCTAGATAATTGTGTTTGAGATAAGTCAAGTCCATATTCTGTCGGGTGCTTCGTTTCTACATGTCGTTTTAACGACCCATAGCCGCCGCCGGCTTGGAATTTGTAGGAAGCATTACAATGCTTGCATTTTGCACGCATTTCTCCCGATGGAAGAGTGACTTTTTCAAAATGTTTTGTAAAAATAGTAGATTTAAGAGGAGGAGGTTCCCGAACCTTAGAAGTAATTGCATCATTACTTCATTGTGTTTCGGGCGTCGGAAGGTGTTGGGCGGCCTCGATCTCATCGTCGGTGGATTGGATGATGGGATCCTCGTGCGCTATTTCTTTCCCCCTCCGAGATCGATGTGAAGAACTTCCACCGCGGTCTCCTTCCATTGTAGTCGAAAGATGGAGTCGGAGCTCGGAAACGAAAGAACGCGAACTTACGAAGTTGAGAATGAGAGTTAGAGAATAGATAAGTGTGTGAAAAATGATGAAATGAGCTCCCTATTTATAGAATTTGGATCATAACGGACACTAAATCATAGCCATTGATCAAAAAACGGTCAAATGATCTCATCCGTTGAAAAAAAAATCAAAAAAAAAAAAAAAAAAGCCTCCAACGGCTCCGAACCGCCGGTTAACCGGCGGTTCGGAACCCCAAAAAAAAATTTTTTTAACCTTGAACCGGCGGTTCAAATCGCCGGTTAACCGGCTGAACCGCCGGTTCAAGGCTGCTTGAACCTTAACCGGCCCGGCATCCTGCCGGGCCGGTTACGGTTTGGCCCGGCTAACCGGGTCAACGGGTAACCAGGCCCGTTGACCTGGGCCGGTTCCGGGCCAGGTCCGGGCTGGACCCGGCTCGTGGTCGGGTCTAGATATAAACTTGAGTATCTTCATTTTTTTATTTCAATTCCAACTCGAATCTACATCAAAAATTATATCTCTCATAATTAATTTGCCACTAAGAGGAGTATATAACTAATATGCTTTGGATTGATTGTAATTAAATATCCAACAAAAATGTAATTTTCAAATTTTTCTTCAAGTTTTTGATGAAATTGATAACCCATCAAAGCATAAGCAATACAACCGAAGATTCTTAAGTGATTTACTGATAGTCTTCTACTTCGCCATGTCTCATATGGTGATTGATTCAAGATAGTCGTTGTTGGAGAAATATTTAGTAAGTAGAAAGATGTTTCCACTACAACCTAAAAAAGATTTGAAAGTCCTTTAATATTCAGTAAACTTCTAGCTATTTCTACAACTATTCATTTTTACATTCAACTATATCATTTTGCTCTGATGTATAAGGTGTTGCTAACACCCAGTGAATACCATGCTCTTTACAAAAATAGTTAAATTCTTTAGACAAAAACTCATCTCCTTGATCTATGCAAAGAGCCTTTATTAAAGTACCCTTCTCTTTTTTCATAAGTGTCTTAAATTTCATGAAATTCTCAAAAGTTTCTAACTTATCTGCTAATAAATAAATTTAACTCATTCAACTAAAATAATTAATAAATAATAAAAAAATATTTACTTCCACAAAGTGACGTAGTTATCATAGACTCACATACGTCAGTATAAATTAGCTAAAGGAATTATGAAGATTTCCATGATTACCCACTTGAAAAAGGTTTTCTTATTTGTTTTTCATAAATGCACCCTTTACATAAACCAAAAGAACTAATTTGAGGTAATACAAAGATCATACATTTCTAACTTAAAAGTTGCATGACTTTGAAATTGAGATGCTCATATCTCAAGTGTCATATCTTGGATTTATTATGCTCATTGACAATAAGAGCTTGATTTTTTTACAATAGAGATTTTAAGTATAAATATCTTATTTTCTATTATTTGCACACTTACAATGGATTGCCCAAAATCTTTGTCAATAATAATGCATGCTTTAGTATCGAACAAAATAACATAGCCACATATTATCAACTATCCAACACTTAACAAACTATGTGTATCAGACAGGAAATTAAAAAGTAATTTTACTATTCTATTGCTAGTTTCCACAATAATAGTGTTTTGTCTTCAACTTGAATATGCTTGTTATCTCTTAGTTTAACTTACATCTTTTACGACTCATCAAGCTCTTTAAATAATGACTTATTGTCAATCATATGGTTCGAACATCCACTATCTAAAAATCAAACATCATTTTGAACTTCATTAGGATTGGAGTGAATCATAAATAATTTACTTTCCTTATTTTTCTTCTTTCAAATAATTTTCTTGTAAGCTATCCCTGTAATTGGTCTTTATATGCCTAAATATTTTGCAACTATAACATTGAACAAAGCTTTTGTTCCATTTTTGATCCCCAATAAACTTCCTCTCCTATCCATCATAATGATCTCTTCCTCTACCTCTGTCACATCCTCTACCATAAAAGTCTCCTCTCCTTCCACATCCTCTTCCAACAATGACTTCCTTTTCTTTCTCCGCCTTCACTTGAGAAGCTTGAAATGTCTTTTCTATATTTTTCTCAACTAATATATTTCACCTTGCCTCATGAGCTCACAAACAACTCATTAGTTCATCAAATAAGAATACAAATAGATCTTTAGTCTCCTCATTATAGTTACTATGTAATTATATTTTAAAGTCAAACTTTGTAAAATTTTAGGAATGATAATTGCATCATTAATGTTTTCTCCATAAGACCACATTGATTGACAATTGAAATTACTCTAGACAAAAAACTTGTAATGTTTCAAAACTCTTCATGAACAAGGCTTCAAACTCACTTTTAAGAGTTTGTAGTTTCATTTTTATTACTTAGAGGAGCCATGGAATTCTTTCTATAGTAGTTTCTCATGCCTCCTATGAAGTTGTGGCGATTGCACTTCTTGAGAAAATTATTTTATGTACTACTTGTTGAAGGATGAACAATATTTTTAAATCTTTCTTCCTATTTTCCCTTAATCATCTTTTATCATTATCCTCGTTATCAAAGCTTCTCTCTATCAAATCTCAAAGATCTTGAGATTTAAATAGGGTCTTTATTTTGATATTTCAAAATTCATAGCACTCTATGTTGAAAATAGGGATGAGGGATTGAGAAACTCCATTAACTGTCATTGTTTTTTTTTCAACACAATGTGTTTAGCGCTCGCCTAAATAGTCATCGGGACACTTCAAACCTAGCGCTAATATCAATTTTGTTAGGCAGAGGATGAAGTTTAGTAAACAAAATGAGAAGAAGAACTATGATTTTTTTTTGAAAATGTTTCTTTCTTCATCCAATCATTAACTTCAACATACATATAGGCTTCTAATTAGAAAATTAACTTTACCCACTAATTCAACTATAGAGAACATGGGCAATTTTCTATTGCCCCTGGGGAATGATGCAGCAGTTAAGGCCCTTCGATGGATCCCAGGAATCTCGAGTTCGAGACATAGCTATGGCGCACTATAGGGATGATTTCCCTCTAATGGGTAGCGGATCAGAGAAAGCAAGTTGTCTAGATGGGCTACCGTAAGCTCTTTTTGATTTATCCTAGTGGCATGAGAAACTTCCGTGGGATCGGATTGGTCACTCTCAGGATTAGTCAGCATAAGTTGTGTAGGATCCTTTCGATGTTAGAGGGGGTGAATAGCACACTCGTCTTTTCGTTGTTTCTTTCTTCTTGTCAATTAGAGTGTTAGAAATAAGCAGTGGAATAAAGACAAAGAACAACACAAAAACAAACACAAGGTTTTAATGTGGTTCGACAACCCCCTGGGCCCTTACTCCACCTATGTCTCGATCATGAGCACTAAATTTTTCTCTTTTTTAGAAATTTTTTGGAGGTAGAAAAACCTCTTACCCATTTGTAAGGAAATCACAATTATGAAAAAGATAAGTAAATAAAGTACAAGTATGAAAACAAAAATCCGTGATGAACCGGCTCGAAATCTTGAATGTCGCAACACTCCTGCTGTGGCTTCCCTAATCACACGAGAGGAGTTTGGAGCACTTTGTTAAGAACAGAAATGAAGATGGATGATTTCAATTGATGTGAGAAGAGGCTATCTTGAGTCCCTTTTTATGCTTCTCGATCGGCACTCCTTTGGTTGACTCGACCTCCACCAACTCAACTACAAACTCGATCCTCTTCAGGCTAAGTTTTAACCTTCCGATCCCTAGACGCCCTCTGATTACCTAGAGCTCAAAAAAAACTTATCTGAAGACCAACTCATTCGAACTTAATCAGGCTAACTTTCAATTGACCAAAAGGGTCAGGTCGACCGAACTTTTGGTTGACCAGACTTCCTTTCAGGTGAGCAGATCATGAGTCAGATGAGCCGGACCGGTTCCCAACTGGTCTAGCCCATGCCTTTGTCCGACTTTTATTTTTGTAAAATAAGCAAGCAGACAATAAGCAAAATATGCAAAATCTAGTATTTGGTTTACCTAACCTAAGTTTATTTGCTTTGCTAAGTGTTTAGCTTCCAGTCAACTCTTTTGGACTTAACCTAGTTTCCAACTAGATGTCTAGTCCCCAATTAGGTCTTCTCCTGCCTAGTTCTCAACTAGGACTTTCACCTCTTACCCCCGTTAGAACTTTTACTACCTATGATTTTTTCATTGCTTGGAAGTTACTCCTCCAAGATTGACTTCCAACGCCTAGCCCCACTAGGAGTTCCATTATCTAGGATTTGCTGCCCTAGGATTTTCCCTTGCTTGGAGTTCACTCCTCTAAGTCTTCTCACTCACTTCCAAGCATCTGATTCTATTTAGACTTCTTACTCACTTCCAAATTTCAAATCAACATTGACTTTACTTGGATTTTACACTCAACTTGATCAACCTTATTCAAGTTATTTGGCTACCCTTGATCGAATTCTCTTAAACATATCTCTCAATCCAACTATTAAAACTCTGAAAGTCGATTACACCAACAAACTGGATTCCTTATGCCAACTAAAAAAATAACTTTTTATCAGCACTAATTAGAGAATGACCTTAATCGTAAGATTTAGATATCTTGTAAAAAAAAAAAAAGAACATGACCCACTACTTTAACTACATAAAATATAAACAACTTTCTTTGACCACTATTATCATTAATTATAATATAGACGGTCAACTAATAAAATCCATTAATTATGAATCATTCCTCATTAGGATATTATCTTATTTATTCTCTTATCTCTCTTCCAAACTCATTTCCCTAGTCTTGATGATCAGTTCACTAGGGTCAGTCAGGCAATGGCGGAGCCAGCCCGGGTAATTTACCCGGGCTGATTCGAACTCTTTAAACTACGTCGACGAAATACCCGGGCTAACTCTTAAATTTTTTTTCTTTCCTCTCTAAATCTAAACTTTTTTTCTTCTCGTCGCCGTCGGACACCCGGGCTACAGCCCGGATAGAACAAAGGGTGGCTCCGCCCTTGCAGTCAGGGCTAGCATATTCTCTTCAATGACTTGCAACTCCTAGTTTGGTTCCTTACGATGGTGGACGCATGGTCTTGGTCTCTACCTCATCCTGGTCGCCATAGATATGTTGCTGCTGCAAAAAGATGAACTGTTTTGCCACAGAAACTTAAGCTTAATTTTTCATATATATATATATATATATATATATACAGGAATGATATCCTGCGCGATGAGTTTACGCGACTCCGTGCGCGACAGCCGACGTGGCGAGGAGTTTCACTGTTCATCTTCCACCGTGGCCGAAACGAAACAAAATCCTACAAAATCCCGCCTCTCCCAAAATCGCGCGGCTGATTCTCAATTCGAGCTTCCGTTGTGGTTGAAAAGGAAGCAGAGAAGGATGCGACTGCAGTAGAGGTGAAGAACGAGAAGGGTGGTCTGGTTGTGGAGAAGGCCTTGTCCTTCAGGGAGGAGAGCAACTTCTTGTCGGATCTCAAGGAATCCGAGAGGAAGGCGCTGGTGGAGCTCAGAGCCGCCGTCGAGGAGGTCATCCTCAAGAACAAGCTATTTAGAGACGAGTTAGATCCGTCGGAGGGGAAGGAGAAGGTCCATGGAGAAGGGGGAAAACTGGAACTTGACAAATCTGCTGAGGCGAAGCACACCGACGAAGAAAAACCCGACCTCTCTACCCAAAACCCTAAATCCTATTCGCTCCTCTCGCGTCGCTGCGTTCGGCCCGCCCCCTTGCTCGCCTGTCGCTCCTATCGTTTCGAGTTCCCTACTCGAGTTTGGTTCCGTTTCAGGTTTCGACCCTCGGTGCGAACAGAGGAGGAGAAACGCATCGGAATCGAAGATCTCACTCTCAGGTATTGGATCGCGTTCTCTTTGGCCTCTATCCACTGTCACAGAATTTGATGTGATTCCTCTGTTTGATCTTTTTCTGGCTATTTAACTTGAAGATCTGACGTTTTCTGATATTGGGTTCCTGGTTTGCCTTCTTGCGCTGCTGTAGGTCTGGTGTTTTGCTTCCGATGAATCTTCATAAATCATTTTTTTATTGACAATGTGTTCTTTTGTAGGTTTTTTCTGCAAGATGTATGTTTCTGATTTGTTATATTATTGTAGATGGTGGAATTTGTGGTGTTGGTTCAATAATTTTATTTATTTATTTATAGTTACGCCCATGAAGATGTTCCTTGGATTTCTCATGTTATAGTCTTTGTTCATGAATTTGATGGTGAGAATCTCATAAATTCGTAGTTTCTTTGATTTCCTCGTTTGTTATCGGTACCGCTTGGTGATCCTGTAAATTTCTTAGTGACACTAGGCAGAAAATATATTTCTAAAGCTTTTAGACTATGTTGCCTTTTCTTCTGGGTGTTTATGTATTTGGTTGTCATGTACTTAAGTTGTGCTGAAATAGGGTAAATTAGTTTGCCTTTGCAGATTTTGCCATTCAAAACATTGCATTGATGGAGACGAACATAGATTCAAGCACGGTAAGTTCTTGATTTCACCTAATTATGAATTTGCTGGTTGAATGGCGGAGGAGTTTCCTGATACCACAGCGAGGTCAGAGCACAACGCGGCTCATCTAGTGGAGGATCGATTCCTCCATTGCACAAACCACACATGACACAATGCGGTTTGTGAATTATAAAATTTCTTTCCTTCAAGCAACAAGTCTTTATGATGACTCAATATTGGATACAAAAGATTTTCCAAGATGATGACTTTGATGAGTTGTTGAATAATTATTAAGATTTTTGAATTTTCTACCAAAATGAGATTTATGCTGATTTGTTTTTACTAATGTTAATCTCATATTAGGCATTTTGGGATACACTACATTTTGATTTGTTTGTTCAACTTGCAGGGTGGTTCTTCATGGTCAGTGGCACCAATCCAAGCTGGTTTCGTGGCTCGAGTTGGTCGCCGTAAAGCTGGCACATGATCAGAATATTCTTCAAGTCAACAATGCTACTCTTCAGCCATTTCAAGAGAGGCTCTTCTTTTGTTGTTCAGTTGTCTGAACCCTTGCCCTGAGCTTATCTTTCATGTACTCTTTGATTGCAATACTATTTAAAATAATTTTTTGTCATGAGAATCTTTTGTAGGAATCCTGTTTCGACTTAAAATTATGTTTCTGCCTTCTTTGAGGAGGTGTTTGTTGTCATTATTTGCTGCAGCTTGTGCCCTCGAATTCAGGCTATATTAAGAGCATGAATATGAAGCATGATATTGAGAGCATCCCTAATTGCAAATCATGAACTTCATAAGATCTCAATTAGGAAACAAAAATGTAACGACGTCATTTGCCTGAAGAGAGCATGAATATGAAGCATGGTGAAAAACCATACACTTCCATTAGCAAAAGAATAATACAACCTTGTAGGAAAGCAAGTCCTAAAATGGAGGCAGACAATTGGTGCAAAAAATAAGGCAATAATCTAAACCACGAAAATTCTATGACCATGACGATGTATTTAAGTCCATTAGCCAGTTTCATCCAAAACCGGCTGATGACTTATTTGATATTAGAAAAATTAAATTTTTATATCTACATGAGTGAGGGAGTTCAAGGAACTTATTGGTGTCTTCGTACACAGGGTATTATCTCTGTAAAATTGAAAATAAAATTTCCACCCCAATCCACATGTCGAGCACGAGCGAAAAAAATTCCTGCTTCCAACACGATGTATCGCAATGCATTCTGAGTTGATGTACACATTATAGAGTGCAAGAGGAGCAAAAAAGGTGTTCGGATCATGTGCATTCGAGGTCTTTAAGTCCATCAGCCGGTTTTGGACAAAACCGGCTGATGGCTTATTTGATAATAAAAAATTTAAAATTTTATATCTATATGAGTGAGGGAGTCTAAGGAACTCATTGGTGTCTTTGAACACCAAGTATAATCTATGTAGAATAAAAAATAAAATTTCCACCCCAATCCACATGCCGAGCACGAGCGAAAAAAATTCCTGCTTCCAACACGATGTATCGCAATGCATTCTGAGTTGATGTACACATTATAGAGTGCAAGAGGAGCAAAAAAGGTGTTCGGATCATGTGCATTCGAGGTCTTTAAGTCCATCAGCCGGTTTTGGACAAAACCGGCTGATGGCTTATTTGATAATAAAAAATTTAAAATTTTATATCTATATGAGTGAGGGAGTCCAAGGAACTCATTGGTGTCTTTGAACACCAAGTATCATCTATGTAGAATTAAAAATAAAATTTCCACCCCAATCCACATGCCGAGCACGAGCGAAAAAAATTCCTGCTTCCAACACGATGTATCGCAATGCATTCTGAGTTGATGTACACATTATAGAGTGCAAGAGGAGCAAAAAAGGTGTTCGGATCATGTGCATTCGAGGTCTTTAAGTCCATCAGCCGGTTTTGGACAAAACCGGCTGATGGCTTATTTGATAATAAAAAATTTAAAATTTTATATCTATATGAGTGAGGGAGTCCAAGGAACTCATTGGTGTCTTTGAACACCAAGTATCATCTATGTAGAATTAAAAATAAAATTTCCACCCCAATCCACATGCCGAGCACGAGCGAAAAAAATTCCTGCTTCCAACACGATGTATCGCAATGCATTCTGAGTTGATGTACACATTATAGAGTGCAAGAGGAGCAAAAAAGGTGTTCGGATCATGTGCATTCGAGGTCTTAAAGTCCATCAGCCGGTTTTGGACAAAACCGGCTGATGGCTTATTTGATAATAAAAAATTTAAAATTTTATATCTATATGAGTGAGGGAGTCCAAGGAACTCATTGGTGTCTTTGAACACCAAGTATAATCTATGTAGAATTAAAAATAAAATTTCCACCCCAATCCACATGCCGAGCACGAGCGAAAAAAATTCCTGCTTCCAACACGATGTATCGCAATGCATTCTGAGTTGATGTACACATTATAGAGTGCAAGAGGAGCAAAAAAGGTGTTCGGATCATGTGCATTCGAGGTCTTTAAGTCCATCAGCCGGTTTTGGACAAAACCGGCTGATGGCTTATTTGATAATAAAAAATTTAAAATTTTATATCTATATGAGTGAGGGAGTCCAAGGAACTCATTGGTGTCTTTGAACACCAAGTATCATCTATGTAGAATTAAAAATAAAATTTCCACCCCAATCCACATGCCGAGCACGAGCGAAAAAAATTCCTGCTTCCAACACGATGTATCGCAATGCATTCTGAGTTGATGTACACATTATAGAGTGCAAGAGGAGCAAAAAAGGTGTTCGGATCATGTGCATTCGAGGTCTTTAAGTCCATCAGCCGGTTTTGGACAAAACCGGCTGATGGCTTATTTGATAATAAAAAATTTAAAATTTTATATCTATATGAGTGAGGGAGTCCAAGGAACTCATTGGTGTCTTTGAACACCAAGTATAATCTATGTAGAATTAAAAATAAAATTTCCACCCCAATCCACATGCCGAGCACGAGCGAAAAAAATTTCTGCTTCCAACACGATGTATCGCAATGCATTCTGAGTTGATGTACACATTATAGAGTGCAAGAGGAGCAAAAAAGGTGTTCGGATCATGTGCATTCGAGGTCTTTAAGTCCATCAGCCGGTTTTGGACAAAACCGGCTGATGGCTTATTTGATAATAAAAAATTTAAAATTTTATATCTATATGAGTGAGGGAGTCCAAGGAACTCATTGGTGTCTTTGAACACCAAGTATCATCTATGTAGAATTAAAAATAAAATTTCCACCCCAATCCACATGCCGAGCACGAGCGAAAAAAATTCCTACTTCCAACACGATGTATCGCAATGCATTCTGAGTTGATGTACACATTATAGAGTGCAAGAGGAGCAAAAAAGGTGTTCGGATCATGTGCATTCGAGGTCTTAAAGTCCATCAGCCGGTTTTGGACAAAACCGGCTGATGGCTTATTTGATAATAAAAAATTTAAAATTTTATATCTATATGAGTGAGGGAGTCCAAGGAACTCATTGGTGTCTTTAAAACCGATTTTGTCCCTCGAATGTGTACAGATTTAGAATCTCCAGAGTCAGTTCCACTGTCATCATCTGAAAATCTTATTACAAGGTTATCATCTGATACTTTCTTGTGCCAAGAAAGAGTACGGTTATTGCTTGATTTGAAAGGAATCTGCTTTGTCTTCAATGTTTTACTATAATACTTTTTATCAGAAGTATGAAACTTTGTATTGGGTACAATGGAAGTATTACCTGGAAACCAACAAAAAGAATAAGAACCAAGGTTCAAGATAATACAACTTAAATCCAACTACTTAAAAAATGAAGCCAATACATATCTTTCTGAAATGTCTCAGAAAGTCTCATAATATGGCAAATTGTCTGACACCTAATGCATAAGAGAACCGACCATAATTATTGGTTTTGTCCACTTTTGAAGTAATACTGCCCACGAGGAGAATGTCCCTTCATAATTGGTTTTGGGTAGAGAGGTCGGGTTTTTCTTCGTCGGTGTGCTTCGCCTCAGCAGATTTGTCAAGTTCCAGTTTTCCCCCTTCTCCATGGACCTTCTCCTTCCCCTCCGACGGATCTAACTCGTCTCTAAATAGCTTGTTCTTGAGGATGACCTCCTCGACGGCGGCTCTGAGCTCCACAGCGCCTTCCTCTCGGATTCCTTGAGATCCGACAAGAAGTTGCTCTCCTCCCTGAAGGACAAGGCCTTCTCCACAACCAGACCACCCTTCTCGTTCTTCACCTCTACTGCAGTCGCATCCTTCTCTGCTTCCTTTTCAACCACAACGGAAGCTCGAATTTAGAATCAGCCGCGCGATTTTGGGAGAGGCGGGATTTTGTAGGATTTTGTTTCGTTTCGGCCACGGTGGAAGATGAACAGTGAAACTCCTCGCCACGTCGGCTGTCGCGCACGGAGTCGCGTAAACTCATCGCGCAGGATATCATTCCTGTATATATATATATATATATGTTTGTTACAATTTTAGTCGATTGTTTTACAGCAAACAGAATGTTAGGAGGAATTCGATTGATTGACTTGACTATTTTCGCTATAGTAATAGTCGATTGATGAACAATATAGTCAAGAGTATACTGTAACAACAGAAAGCTATTGTATCAAATAGAAAGTTTGGGGATTGATTGATCCACTCTACTGATGTCGAATCAGTTAGTCGACTGATGTCACTTTTCTATTAAGGCTCGTGTAAGCTAGAGGAGAGGTGAATAGATTCGATTGTTTCTCGTCTTGATCTCGTGGTCATCATTTGATTGCATAGCAAATTTCTTGTATCAACCTTGATGCCATATGCACAACATCTTAATTTTACTTGATATCCATCTCCTTAAGGCGATTTATCCAAGGATCTACTCCTATGATCTCTAGCCACTAAGAAATCCTCCTTTCTAAAAACCTTTCGGAGGCAGTGAAGCCTCGTGCATCCTTGTTCTTACAAGAACATAACAATACAACAAAAAACATGAATGCAAATACAAATGAAAGTGAAAACAACTTTGCAAATGAGATCTTATTTTGGACGCTTTCTTGTTGCTTAGAATAGCCTATTATCGATTCAGAAATGCAGTAGCACTTTACCTCAGAATTTTCAAGAACCGTCAACTTCAAATGACCACGAAACCACCTTTTATAGGGTTGTAATCAGGATGATTTCTTGCAGAAGAGTAATAAGGATGATTTCTACTTATCAATCGATTGCCACATCGGATTTGACCGTTTAAACCTATAGAATGGCTATTTTGTTTGACCAATTGATTGGTAACTCCTAGTTGAAGTAGCTAATCGATTCCAAACCATTCTATTTGCTAGCCAAGGTCGAGTAATCGATTGTACCAATCCATTGCTTGACAACAATCAATTGTGTCAATCAATTAGTCACCAGTAAATTAGGAATTTCGAGTTTAGGGTTCACCAATTAATGAAACTATTTTAGTAAAATTCAATTGTCTCAATTCCCGAGCGATCACACCAAAAACCCGAGTTCCTTTTGGATTTCCTTCTTGATCAATGACAACCGCAACATTGCCATCATATCATATTATGATATCGTTGTCACGTTTGAGTTCTTTACAAGTACGTACAATTATGACTCTAATTACTTCTGATCTTTCTAGTGGCATATTTGGCACCACTTCTTTAATTACAACAACAATAACGTCACCAATATGAGCATATCTATAATTACCAGCTCCTATGATTCAAATACACATCAATTCTTGGGCTCCGCTGTTATCCGCTACATTCAAAAGGGTTACCTCACCAATTGATTACTAACCCTAATTTTAGCCTTTTTAAGATTGAATTCGTGTCTTGCTTGGTATCCGATTGACCTCAATCTTCCAGGACTTCATCTAACCAACATCCAGTTATCTATGACCCGTTGGGACTTCCCATTGTCCACTATCCGATCAATCATGACATGTTGAAATTTTTTATTGCAATATTCAATAAACCTTGACCTGCTATGACTTTCGTTATCACTAAGTGTTTGGGCCCCCATGACCCACTTGAACTTTCCATCTCGTGTCAAATGTCCGGTCCACCTTGATCCACTTGGACTTTCCTCTTGCCAACTTCCGATCACCAAGTGTTTGATCAACTTTGATACACTTGAACTTTTCTCTTACTAACTTTCCGTTGGATTTTCGATCACCAAGTGTTCAGTCAACCTTGACCAGCTTGAATTTTCCTCTTGCCAACTTTTTGTTGGACTTCCAATCACTGAGTGTCCAGTCAACCTTGATTCACTTGGACTTTCCTCTACCGTCAAGTATCTAATCAACCTTGACCTACTTAATATTAAAATAACATATTGATCAAACATCGAAATCCAACTCGAGTCAACTTTAGCTTGGTCAATCTTGACCTGAGGTCAATGGCACTAACATATTTGAGTGAATAGCAAGTTTAGAACTCAATTGAGAACTTGAATATTGTCCATCAACCAATTGATGAGTTTTATTAGTTGATTGATGGTACTAAAGCAGCGAATAGAAGATTTTTGAGTTAGCTATGACACTCGACTATCTAGATATCAATTAACTAATGAACAATAATAATCAACTGTTAATGATCAAATAGAGTTGTTTTGCAAGTGCAACGGTTGAATTTAATGAAGCAATTGACTGATGGTGTTGAACAATCAACTGATAGACGAAAATCAACCCTGAGTTGAAGGCTCAAGAAAGTTTTCGAGGAGATTTTCGAGACTAGTTCTTGAGGGGTTGGAGACAAAGTGCTATTGCATTTCCTACCATCAAGAGACAATTTAAAGCAACAAGAAAGCATTGAAAGCCATGTCTTTATTATTGAAGTTGTTTTACTTTCTTTTATCTTTACATTTTGTATTCTCGTTGTACTATTGAAAAATAAGTTGTAAGAGGCTTCTTTATGTCCGGAAGATATCCGAGAAGGAGAAGAATAGTGGTGGTAGTTTATTAGAACTAAGCCTTGGACTTAGTCACCTTGAAAGATAATGAACCAAGTAAAATTTAGAATTACTCATGTTGTTGATTTAGTTTTAAGTTTCTACTACGCAAATGAAGTCAACACGAATCGAAGTTATTCAGTTATCCTCTCTAACTCACACAGATCCCAACATTTAATTCATTCATAGATCAATTTTTAAAGAATTTAGTATTCGTCCATATCAGATGAAAGCGACATTCCTTCCTCTCTCTTACATCTTCGCCCTCAACCATGCGAGTCACGAGTGACCACGGCCACCTCGCACAACCCAACACGAGCGACAACGAGCCGCCCTGCACTACGATGTCGGCCCAATGCTACCCCCTCGCGTGGCACTATACAACCACTCGCTTAGGGTGGCACCGCTTGGCCACTCATGCAACCCTATACGAACGACACTACGCACCCACCTCACATAGGGCGACACTGCACGACCACCTCACGCAGGGAGGCATTGTGCAGCCGCCTCACGCGAGGCGACACTGTGTGACACGCAAGCCACAGAATGTCATGCCCCACGTGGCCGCAAGCCACGAAATGTCGCGGGCACAACCAAATCAACACTGTAGGGTCGTCAGCGACTGCTTATTTTATTTTAGTTTTCTTTCTTTTCTTTTTCTTTTCCTCTTCCTCCCTTCCTTTCCGCAGGCTTTCCGTAAGCATTCTTTTCTTTTCCCTTCATTTTCTTTTCTTTTCTCTTTCTTCACTTTAATTTCCTTCCTTCCTCAATCCCCACCTCGGAGTAAATATAGCTTAAATCTTTCCATACTTATTGTTTCTAATTTTTAGTCTTATGTGACTATCAAATACTTTTAGCTAAAAGTGTTCGACGACATTAAAGGTTGGAGATTCGTGACAAATAGGCATTACATTGCTAAGGATCATCATTTTTTATTTAAGTCATTCAAAGCCATTAAATATCTTTGGCCAAGGGTACTTGACAACTATCCATTGTATCTAGTCAATTAATCAGTTGACTCATATCATATCTAGTTGGTTTATCAATTGATTGTTGATTTAGAGATAATAGGTCTAACAAAGCAAGTTGAACAAATGAGTATTTTGGAAAATAGATGTATCATTTGATAAATTTAAAAGTATGATATGTCTTTATTTAGCTCCTTGATATATTTCTAAGATTTGAATGTTTTTTTTAAAATAAGGTTTAAATTTTAATTATTAATTAATTAATTAATAAGTTTAATTTTTTAAATTCATTTATATTAAAATTTTATTAAGAAATCTTGTATAAAATATTAGAATCTCTCATATTAATGTTTGAGAAAAAAATAAAAGGACATCCTTTTTATTGATATAGTCAAAAAGGCACTTCCTTTTTAAAAAAATTAAAACATCTCATCCCATATTTTATCATGAGAATATTCTTATTATAATGTTATAGTAGCAGCTATGAGATGTAACTGCTATAATATAAAAAAAATACTCTAACTTATCAAAATTACTATATGATCGGGTCTGAGATCAAGGGATGAGATGACTCAGCAAAAGTAACTATGATCGAATAATTTTAACCGGTTGGATACAAGATCAAGTTGGCTTTTAGGAGATCGACTTCCTCCAGGTCAGCTTCATTCAGATCGGGCTTTAGTAGATCAACTTCCTTTAGGTCGGGCTTCGTTCAAGCTAGGCTTTAGTAGATCGACTTCCTTTAAGACAGACTTCATTCAGGTCGGGCTTTAGTAGACCGATTTCCTTCAGGTCAGGCTTTGTTTAAGTCAAGCTTCAGTAGATCAACTTCCTTCTGGTCGAGCTTCGTTCAAGTCGGGATTTAAGGGAGTCAGACTTCCAAATACCGAGTGCGGAGATCTTCAGACAGATTTGAAAAGACTCGAGGAAACGATTAGAAGGGGATCAACGCGAGCCTTAATTAGCAAAGGCCCTCACACACTCAAGTCAAACCTTGAAGGAAAATGGAGCGAGTAAGTAGTAAGGAGTAGAAAATAAAAAAGAATTGTTTGCCTTGAGGTTGCGCTTACCTTTAAATAGAAAGCAAAAGGATGACCTGGTTCTCAAAAGGCACACCTCTTCTGTTAATTACTGAGTGACACTTCTCTTGATGATCAACGCTTTTAACAACTACGTCCCTTGGTAATCAACATTTCAACAACTATCGAGTCAAATTAAAATTCCAATTTGGGGGAACCAAACTTGGATGCAACTCGAACGAGATTGATTTGAGGTCTTCCATCAAAGACCGACTTAACCCGAACTCGATTTTACCAGATCCGAACTTGATATGACTTGATTCGAGTTTGTCTTGACTTTGACTTCCAACTCAACTTGACTTTGGACTTGATCATGTCACATGGGTTGATGTTCCTCACCATATCACTACATATGAAGAATGTTAGAGCATTCGTATTAGTTTGAACATTAATGTATGTCACCTCTTCAAAAGGCATATGACTCACATGTCCATATACTCATCATATTAACACTTCTCTTTTATTTATACTCATATTCATTTTAATATTAATCCTCATTATTTGTGAGTCTCTGCATTCATCTTTATTATTATTTTATATTAAATAAATATACACATCCATATTTATTTATTGCATTCAAAGAATTGAATGTGACGTGTGTGGGAGTGTTATAACACTCATCTATATTGATTATAACATTATTTAGGTGTTATAACACTCATACATTAATGTCAATGTGGATGCTCTTAATTATATCAAAGTACTCTTTATAATAGCAGTGATGATTCGTAACTTGTATGACAGTGTTTAAATGATTTTAATTAAGTTGGAGCGATATTAATCAAATTCGAGCAATTTTAAGCAACCAAGTTGATAAAGATTATTTTAATATAAAAATTTTATGAGTAATAATTTTGATAAAATTCGAACAACTTGATTAAAGTTAATTCCATCAAAATTTACTACAACTACGGATTAATTATAATTTATAGCATATATATATATATATATATATATATATATATATATATATTGATTTTATAATTACTATAATAATATTGGGTTTTTTTAATATTATAACAGTTATATCCTTAGCTACTATAATAGTATTAGAAATTTTTGAAATAAAATATGAGATAGAGTGTTGTTTTAATGTCTTTTTTTTTAAAACATACCCATATATATTTTATATTTATCAAAATACTATTGGGTTGTAAGGATGCAAATATAGTCCCACATCTAAAGTATATGAAAAAGATCATGAGGTTAAAAGGATGGAAAGTATCTCCATTGATATAAGGCCTTTTGGGTAGAGCCCAAGAACAAAGTCATGAGAGTTTAGACCCAAAGTGGATAATATCACACCATTGTGGAGATATTTTGATTCCATCGGTACCAACAAGTAGTATCAGAGCGAGACCACTTTTCACCGGACTAACCGCCGGATGAGCCATGATCTAGATCTAACCATGTGGTTTGAACCTTAAACAAAGGAAGTGAGTGCTCCCGTGTCTGAATCAAGAGGACCAGACACCAGGTGGGAAGTTCTAGTAGGTCGGGTGGACCAAGGGGCAAAAAATCCTAGCTGCTGCTAGGTGGGAAGTCCTAGTAAGTCGGGTGGACCGAGGGGCAAAAAGTCCTGGTGGGTCGAGGATTCAGACATCAAAACGACGTTGGAGGGCCTGTGGTCCTTTGTTTGAATGTGGGATTGTTGGGTTGCAAGAGTGCAAACATAGTCTCACATCTAAAGTACATGGAAAAGATCATGAGGTTAAAAGGATGGAAAGTATCTCCGTTGGTATGAGACTTTTTGGGGAGAGCCCAAGAACAAAGTTATGAGAGTTTAGGCCTAAAGTTGACAATATCATATTGAGATATTTTGATTCCATCAATACTAACAAATACTTATTATGCTTTCATATTTGTCAAAGAATGTATTTTTTTATCCTAAAATACGTTTTCTATTAAAAAATTTTAAACAAATAAATTAATTAAAAAAATTGCTGCGTGTAACGGTCCTAATCAACTTGACCTCTCGGTTTGATTGTGCAACGACTTTGACTGGAAAACCTTGCCGCATAGTGGCCTAAATGGCTAAACCCTAAATCCGCAATAAGGATGTTGGACGTCTGGGCTAGCCGTTGTGTGCACTTCCCGATTTATCCTGGTGGTTGGTGGAAAACTTCCATAGGACCGAACCGGTCACTCCAGGGATAATCAATGAGGCTAACTAGGATTTATCATTTTGTTTTCTAAATGGTTGGGCTATCCAACTGCTCACTCACGCGACCATGCGACCGTGTGGAGGATTGATTGCTTGGCTGAGCCACACAATGTCCATGGTCAGGCGACTCGATAGCATAGTGGCCATGGCCTAATGACCTAGTTGCTCGGCTAAAACGGTCGCACGATTGCCTAGCCAAATTAACAATCAGACCTCAAAGTCATCTTAGTCGAACGGCTAGGTCGCTCGGCCAAGGTCATTGCGAGGCCAAGTCATTCGGCTAGGGCCGTCATGCTACGTAATCGCGCAGCGATTTTTTTTAATAATTTTTGTTTTTTAACGAAAAAGGTATTTTAAAAAAAAAACATGGGTGCGCCCGATTAAACTGCGACAAAGTGATGCTAATTTTAAGGAACATTTTCGTTTCCATCCATATTAATTACACGCCAAAACATGCCTATGCCCATTCTCCAGCGTTCACGACTCACGAAGAAGGTGGCCTTGTTCCATTTTCGAATGCATTCCCTTATATGTTACATTCTTTTTTATTCTATTTTTCTCATGATGTTACAATCTTGAGTGCTAGATATTTATGACTGCCACTGTCTGCTACAATGACTTGAAAATAAATATAGATTAATACTACCAATATAAAAAATTATGCATGTTAAGATATAAATTAATTTGATATAGTTTTATGTCATTAATAAACTATAAATAAATTCACACACACGCATCACACCGGCAGTTCTATCCAAGATTTATATATTTTCATCGGTTTAATTAGTACATCGAACATCTTTGCTCTGATTTTATTCCCCAGCTCTGTTCTCTCTCTCACTCTCTCTCTCTGTTTCGCGATGGCTAATGCCAACATAGTTTGCTCCATGTGCGGCGATGTCGGCTTCGCCGATAAGCTCTTCCTCTGCTCCCGCTGTAACCACCGATTCCAGCACTCCTACTGCACCAACTACTACGAGGAGGCCACCCTTGCCGCCCCCACCGTCTGCGACTGGTGCATCAGCGAAAGCAGGAGCACGAGCGAATCCAAGCGCGGCTCCTCCATCCTCTACTCAAAGAAGCTGCTGTCGGCCAGCAGAGGTCACTCTACCGGTAGCAGTGGCGACGGCTCCGGCGACGACGGAAAGGTTAAGCAAGGCCGTTTCCGGGAACAAACCCGCGGCCGCGGCAAGTCCGGCGCCACCAGTACTGCTTCTTCCAAGCCCACAGGCCGCAGGTACAAGCTACTCAAGGATGTCCTGTGCTGATCATATGAACATCGCTTTGCTCATCAATGTGTATAATATGTATAGCAGTAGTCTGTGTGTTGTGTAGTTGATCATACATAAAATGTTAATTAATTTGCTATGTCTTCAAGCAGTGGTATATATAATGTATATAATAGTTTAATGGGGGCAAAGGCACTTGCAATGGATGTGATTTTGAGAAGAAAGAAAGATGGGAAAGGGAAAGATCACATAAATGGTTGCTAATTAAGTTATGGGATAGGAAGAAGAGAGGGGTGGCAGTGCCCCTGGTGTTTGCCCTGTGCAAGGTCAGGTGTACTCTTCTATGTGTCACGTAGCAAAAAGACTGGGATCCTATTCGGATACATATATATCTAATTAATAAACAGGGGACTGCTGACAGAAATTCGTGCTTAATTGTGCAACGCAAATTGGGGCTTACAAGTCGATGGAGTTCCTTGCTCGGTACGTAAGGATTAACTTCAGATAGTGGTTCAAATCAGTGACACAAGAGTGGAAGGTGCGTGAATGACATAAAGAGCTAGGATTGCTTTTAAGGAGACATAAGAATGGAGTGGGGAACACGTGCATGCATTGTGGGTGATCTCGTGCATTCAGCTCCCTTGGCCCGGTCGTGTAGGACAGTATACGTGTCTGTGCCCGTAGGGTACCCTGCGACACAAGAGTGGACAGGTGGAACCACAAGTATCGCACCACCTGCATCTGTTTCTGAACCCTGATCTTTTCATAAAGTGGGTCGGTCCGTCTGCAAGCTCCAAAATCTTGTCTGATCATGTCCTATAGCATCGCATATACATTTTCTTAGTAGTTTCTTTTTAATATAATCTGCTCTCTGGACAAGTGCAATCAGATCGCAGGGATTAGTATCGACTTTTGTTTTTGTTTTTTATAATTCGGATGCCCTAATTTTATTTAACTAATTTTAAAGATAGCTAATTTTCTTTTTTAATTCATCGATCAACTATTAAAATATTTATCTATAATGAAATTTGAATTTTATTTCTTTTATTTATTCTCTTGAGGATTAGTATCAACTTTATTTTCAATTTTATATAGATTATTTAAACGAAAAGAATACTATTGAAATGGACTAGTATATATCAACTTCTTAAGTTTAGATGGCAGGAAGTACACATAATCTCATGAAGATGTTGAATTGAATCATGACATCGAATGGGATAATTATTATCCTGTGGACTGTATTAATTTCGTTGATCAATTGTGAATATCGAAAATCAAACATCTACAATTTATTGATTCAAAAGAATACCAACAGATAGGAAAATAAATAGAACTATTAAAAATATTTTTAAATCAAAATTTCTCCCTAACATTAACTGATAATAGTTATAAACCCAAAATTTTAACTTATAAAAGAAGAAAAAATCCTAACAAAAAAAATTAAAATCCTAAAAACTCTAAAGGAACTTAAAATTCTAAAAATAAAATAAAATTTTTTAAAACTACTCTAAATATCAAAACTTTTAAAAATTATTAAAAATAAAAATTATCAAAAATAATAATAAAAATCTTCATATCCGCCTATATTAGTGACCCTAGATTAAAAAAATTCTTTCTCGAATTTAAAGTAGTATCAAATGGTCGTCCAAGAGGAAGATCCTCTGATATCAATTCGGCAGAATCCACTATCATCGCGTCCGCTACTTGTCGCAGCTTCTAGATAGGCCAAGCGGCCTGCTACTCAAGCTCTTTGATCACTGTAGCAACCCACGACCACCAGCCCGAGCTCTGTATATAGTGGCACACAGTGAGCACCGCCACCGTGCATGCGACCACAACGCTCACCACTATCTTCATCATTGCCACCTTCTCTATGATTACTAGAGTTAGCTCTAATGGATTCGACGAGCCACTGCCCACCTCCCAAGTAATCCAACGACCGAGGCTAGCTCGGAGCTCCACCTTCCAAGATCCTTCCGTAAGATGTCAAAAAAGAAATTGGAGCAACTATAGTAACTGAAGCTATCAAATTAGTTGACATGGAATTTGAGAAAAAAGATTGACAAGGTATATGTACAAGAGGGGGATATTGTTGAAGTGATAGATGATTTCTCTTGATTTTCTTCATCCACAAGAATGCCTTCATTCAAATCACAATCATCTACTATTTCTTTGGTTCCATTAATTAGTTAAAATCTCTATTTGTGTCTGCTCATGTTCTTCTAATACAATCGAAATATTTATATTTTCTATGTCCATGGACAAATCTGTTTATTGCGGCATCATGTTTGTTGAAGCTAAATGGCATCAAAGTTTTGAACAAGACTTGGTGCTTTCTTTGAAGGAGAAGTCTCTTGTGCAACATAAGCGCTGGCGCCTTTGGAAGCATTGACAATGACCTAATTGAGTACACTAGTCTTGACGTTGAGATAAAAAATTAGATCACTGACTATTTCATCGTCAATTCCATCATTGTCATACATTGAATCATCAAATATTTTGATCTTGTCGTAGTCTCCGCCACCTCCTATGATCGGGAGAATAGGATTGATTGTACTCGTAATTGTCTAGGTCTGCAATCTCATTGTTATCTCCAACGCCATAGGAGGAAGGGGGCGTAGAGGCGCTGCAGAGCCAACATTCTCTCTAAGTTGTAGGTGGTGGGGTGGTTGATCCCGAATCCCTCAAAACTAATCTTGCGCTTCGACATCTCTCTTTGATTGGAAATTAAGAATTTTTCAAAAGGGAAATAAAGGAATTTACGATCTTTACGATCTTGCACTGCTAGACGCTAGAATAATTTTGTGACTTGTCTTTGTAGATTTTGAAATATCTCGTCTCGAGTACTACCATCACAGTGCGAGACTTTCTCAGTCGGAATACTTGCTTGCCATGATCATAATCATGACCACGATGACAATCCATTGAATCTAAAAGCTCTGATACCAATTGACGTCAGATAAAATAATAATTATCCTGCGTACTATATTAATATTGATTTCATTGATCGACCCTACATATATTCAAATTGAGGAAGCCTATCAATCATTGCAACGTGTCATAGAGAATGCTAATGTTATCATGGAATCTAATGAAGATGCTCTTTAGATGGCATCCAAGTGTATCTAGAGAAGGGTATTGTGGCATTTCTGCAGGACTGCATGGTTGGGCTTTTACTCCTACCAACTTTGCCAAGATGCATGCTTCTAAATTTGGAGTCGATGAGTTTAAGATGATGGAGAGGCTGTGGTGTGAGGATTTTTTCGATCCAGCTACCAAGAACTGGCCCAGTAAGAATACAGGATATGCTACCTGTAAGCGTGGCTTCGTCTTGTTCTGCTATGAACCAATTAAGCAGATCTGGAATGTTTCTCCACCTTTGCTTTCTGAGCAGAAGCCTCTTCTTGATCCAATCAGAGAAGGAGAAAAGATACTCCATTACCTTGAAACTTTAAAACCATATCAGCTGCTTGAGCAAATGGTTTGCACAAGCTTTAGAGCATCAGTTGACATTCTGAACCAAACTTAATTCATGCGGTGAATTTAAACCTATGAAAACAATACTTGATCAGCTTTATTATAGTCCCTTCACTTTTGCCCAGGATAGATTATCACTTGACACTACTCTAAATTCAAAAATGATTTTTTTTCAACTGGGATGAATGATACAGAAAATTCATTGGATTTTTTTTATTATTTTTAATAATTTTTATCTTTTATATTTTAGAATTTTGAATTCATTTAGGATCTTTAAGATTTCGAGTCATTAAGAATTGTTCTTTTCTATTAAAATTCCATTCTTTTCTTTTTAAGTTAGGATTTTAGATCTATACAAGCATCTTATTAATTGATATTGAAGAAGTTTTTGATTTAATAATATTTTTAATAACGTTGTTATTTTTCTATCTCTTGTTATTCTTTCGAATCAATATATTTTAGAAAATTAACTTTTGACGTTCGCAGTCAATTAATGAAATTAATACAGCTAATAGGATAATCGTTATTCTGTCCAGTATTAGAATGCCACAATACCTTTCTCTGGAGACACTGGATGTCATCAAGAAGAGCGTCTTCATTGACTGTCATGACTACCTGAATAGAGGCCTACACGGCCACAACTAATCCAAACACATGCATGTAAAATAATATACCACAACAACAACACGTATAAGTCGTAAAGCATTATGACAAAACAACGATAAACTCTACAAGTCTATGAAAACATAAACAATGCAACGAAACCATAACAATATCCACGTTCATACCATACGAATCATAAGCGCAAGATACAAATTCATACAATACGAATGTAAGTGCCAAAACCACTATCCAATGCAATCCAACAAAAACATACAGAATAAAAACAAACACTCCTGCTGTGAGATGATGGGGCAGACTGGCAGACCTCCAAGCTCTAAACAACGTCCTTATCTGCTACCTGGGGAGACAGAAAAACCCTAGGGTCTAGGTGGTGAGTATAAAATACTCAGTGGTACTAAAATGGAAGTGCACAACAACATATAGACATAAGACAACAGGATATCATATGATACATAATGAACAAAGTCAATATACTATGTACGTACAACAACAGATATCATCACAATACGAACACAATCAAGTGCAACAACCACAACCATGTAACAACAAGTGCAACAACCATAAATGCAGAAGACAACTACCAACAAATGCATGCACATATGATATGCATGGTCACTGTCTGCACTCGCCACCCCCAGACACCCACCCAGTGCAGTGAACTGGGGTGCATGACAGGAAAGCTGCACACGCTCCAACAACAAACCACTACTAATCAAGTGGGGAGTGAGCAGGATATCACAGGAGAGCTATCTAGCTAGTCCTGATTGCACCCAACTTAGTGCAATAATTGAATGCTCTCACTCTTGTGCCACTATCATACAGTGTCAAGTGAGGCCAACAAAAACAACAATGATCGACACCTACTTCTATCATGTATATGTCATGATGCTCAATTCAACAAGTTAGGCCTATATCTAATCAGGCATAATCAACATCAACTAGAACAAGACATCATTCACAGGTAATAGTAAAATGCAACTGTATGGGAGCAAGCAAAGGATCATATCAAGATCAATCAACAAGGATAGTAAGATTATCAACAAAGTAATTAACAACGAAAATAATCATGCACTTACGAATAGACCTATGTTGACCAAGCATAGGAGTACCCACATAGACGCACATCGAATAAAAGAACCCCCAAATACAAACTCCGTATATATATCAGGATCAACAAGTTAAAGTCCTACAAATTACAACATACAATACTAAATACAGCAATACATTAAATTTTACCTAAAAACAACTCTAACCACAATTCAATTAAAACTATAATCCAATTGGATTTATAATCTAATTGTTATATCCAAATCCCACCAACCTAATCAAATCCAACCCATCCAATTAACTCATGCTAATTAAACATGAGTTACTTTCATCTACCACCTCTAACCAGATCAAAATCAACCAACAAGATCCTTACCAATGGTCACATCCGAATCTAAGTTAACCCTAATTAAATTTTGATTACCACTCCAAGATCCTACATCAAAACCTAATCGAACAGTAACCAACAGAATTGGCAACAATTAAACATTCGAATCCATGAAATCCAACCACCCTTGAGAATCTGATCGAACAGGACAATATGAGAAAATCTAATCGAAATCAGGAATACTGACCACAAAGCTCCGATCGTGCCCTAGAATTCAGCCACTCTCCGATCAAACAGTAATCCAACCGAATCAATTAAATCCCAACAACAATCCCTCAAACTTGTTATTGAACAAGAATACTCAAATTAAGAATACCTACCTCAAATAGAATCGATCATGCCCTAGGAACTTGCTTAGCTTCGGTCAGATTCCGGTCCAGGATTCAACTTCCCTACTGATTGCCTGCTTCCAATCAAATCAATATCAAAACCAAGCTCAAAAATCTGAATCAATCCAATGAAATCAACCACGAATCAGCCCTTATCGATCAGAAATTTTTGCGTGGCATCGGGTTTGAGTAGCGCCCCGGAGGAGAGACCGCAAGGGTGCTAGTGGCGATGACAAGCAGAGAAGCTATGGGTTTCTCCGCCATTGAAGAAACTAGGGTTTTCTCCTCCTTTATAAACTCCCTTTGCGAGATCACCACCGACAAATGTGGGATCACGTGGTGAAATCACGATCCCATTCGGCAGGTGCGGATGCGAGCGGAAACGGGGTGCGCGTGATTTGGTGCAAGCGTGAGGCGTGAACCAGAGGAAGAAAATGATCAGACCTAACCTATTAAGATTTGGGCTCAGACCGGGTTCAGTTTAGATCTTTACTGTAGCAAACTGGATTTGATCTTGGTTCGCTTAGTTCACTAACCAAAGGAACTCTAATTTAATCCAAATCAGTTTTACTCATTTCATCTTCACAAGACAAAACTTATCATTGCATTCATTCTGACAAAAATCTCTTCCACGATAAACCAAACCAAGTTGGTTCAATTTGGTTCAAGTTGAATCATTTGGTTCACTCACCAAACGACCTCTAATTCGAACGAAATCAGTTTCATTCATTTCATCTTCACAAGACGAGTTCATTCTTCATCACCAACAAAATTTTCGGGGCGAGCACAGGGAAATGGGAGGGCGACGCGATAGGCGACGGCGAGCCGGGGAGTGCACGGCGAGCCCGTAGCGAGACTCCGACGAGCAGAATTAGGGTTTCGGGCGAGATATGGGAAATGGGAGAAAGTAGCATGGCGAGCATAGCGAAATGGGAGGGCGGAGTGAGAGGCGATGACCGTCCGGGGGATTAGCGATAGCGAGCCGCGATGGCGGGCCCATAGTAAGACTCGACGAACGGAATTAGGGGTCCGCAATCCGTCGGCGCGACAGCGAGCAGAGGCGAGCCGCGATGGAAACGAGAGCGTGACGCGACGGCGAGCAAAGGGAGAAAAGAGCGCAGCGAGCAGAGCAAGCAAGAGGGAGAAGAGAGCACGACGAGCAAAAGCGGAATTCGGGCTCAGGTTCAATTTGGTTTTCTGCTTTGCTTGCCATGAGCGTGGAGGGAATTCCCAGCCACGTCGTCATCGCGTGTTCAGCTCCACGTTGGCGTCGCGCATGAGCCACGCAGATGGGAGCGCGCAGGCTTGCAGGCTTACATTCCTGTATATATATATATACGTCCAAGGCAAAAGAAAAAAAGGAGCTAAGATTTTTTTTTCTTTTTCTTGCAAACGTGAGAACATCCAAAGCGTAAAGGAATTTGGTTCGTGGAATTCGGAGATTGTTCGACTTCGTAACATCCTTCAGACGATAAGTACAGGATCATCCGCTAGACAATATCACGTTTGTAAGACATTAATCACTGTAAGTGTTTAATTGCTTTTATAGTATAGTTTACAAATATTTGTTTATGCATATCGATCTTTTAATAATTATATCAGAGCGATTATTTGATATGCATGTTCAATTACGTACATGTTAGAATTTTTTATACAGTAGGAATTATCTTTGCAATCTTCTTTAGGATCATCATGAGCGAATTAAACATGTACACTGTTATTTTAGAGTGTGTGCATGTTTATTTTCTACCCATGCTTCAATTAAGACCCACTGTACTAATATTGATTCGGATTGCAATGTTCATTTTTTGCGCATGCTTTAAATTTAATCTACTGTACTACAATTGATGCAATGTTACATCAATTCATTACATGTTCGGTTCGTTTTCTTCGAATTGAGATGAGTTCTGCAATTTATCAAATGAGATATATGAATTTATTTTCATGTATGGTATGTGATTTAAAATAAAAATCATGAACAATAAATTATTGTTCGGGCAGGAAAAACATGAACAATGAACTGTTTATAAAAAATAAACAGTAACACTAGTTAAGCTACTGTTCAGGGGATATAAACAGTATTCTAAAAAATAAGAATAACGACACGAGTCGAATGCTACCAAATGGTTCTACTTAGTAGATGTACTCAAGACTCGATAACTTAGGTAGACTCAGTCAGTCAAGTGCTGCTGAGTGTTTTGACACTCAGGAGCACAACTGACGAGTGGTTTAACATAGCTATCATATCGTATCAAGTGATTTTGGTACGAGGATGCCAAATGAGACTCGGGATGACGAAGCCGAATCAGACTTAGACTCGACTAATAGCACTTGGGTTCCAACTTTAGAGTTGGCTAAATCTATTCAGAATTGACACACATAACTTGGACTTCAGGATGTCAAAAAGGATATTCAACGAGCCAAGTGCACACCTAATGTGCCGAATGATTATTCGAAAGAACAACTTGAACTCAAATTTAAATAACTTGGACTCGGTTTGCTTACAGAGTAGGCATTGTTCACAAACCGAGCGACTTGAGTATGACGAGTGAGTACACGGACTCGATTAACAATGTGACTCGAATTTGCCGAGTGGGGATGCTAACCGAGTCGTCCGAGATGTATCTATTCGAATTCAACTTTGACTTGAGGAGTCTGTTTTTGATCAGACTCAAGCAAACAAAGTGTAGCAACACTCGGGGTGCTCAAGAGAAGTCGATCACACTCAGACCATTCGAGATTTAGATTTAGTAGTTGATCAGAAAATCGACTGGAATTTTTTTGGGTTCTGATAGTTGCCGAAACTTTTTTTCTGAATCTTGTTTAGAGCTTAGTTAATCAATTCTTGCAATAGTGAATTCGAATTTGTGTTTAAATCATGGATTTGCTAGCTAAACTTGCTGTGGGGCAGTTTTAACCTTCAATCCTCTTCGGTTCATCAGACTCTGGCACGGTGCCGTGCCATTGGCACTGTTCCGTGCCAAGAGTTTTCTTCGTGCATCAGTTAATTAGTTTGATTTCGTTTTAGGGTTTTAGGGTTAGTTAGCTAGTCTATACTCATTGTAGTTATTTGTTTTTGCTTGGACCCATTGAATTGTGAATTCCATTTTTGAATAGCCCGTAACATGTTGAATTTCAGCTTGCATTAGGGTTTAACTAGCTTAAGGATTTTATTTTTAGTTTAGCTAATTGCATTTTTATTTACTTGTCAATTTTAAATTTTTCATTTCATTTGAAAACCCCAAAACCCCCATTTCATAAGTGAAAACCCAAAAACACGACACACACCCAAGCTCGATTTAAACAGTTTCTATTAGTCCTTGGAAAAACACGACTCGAGGCCCCTATACTTCATTTATTTGCATTTATCGTGGGTTTTCGATAAAATCTACAAATTCTAATTTGAAGCCCTATCGTGACACCTAGTTTAGGGCTTTTCATGTACGCAGCCGTGTCGATGATTTAACCTCGACACCGGATAGGGGTGGTACTCGGAGAGTACATTTGGTACTTTAAGGATGAGTATTAGAGGACAGATATCGGCCATAGGATATGTAGCTTATCATAGCTACGGGATCACCGGACGCAGAGCACTGATCCCTCGATTTGGATCACCGGACTACTTTGTTGTAGGGCGCGGAGTACTGATCCCCAGATGCCGACCATCCCAGTCTCAGATGCTTGCACGAGTGCTGTAGTGAGTGGGGCAGTTGCATCATGCATATGCACATCATGTGCATGATATATATGTATTGGACCGTACTGATACTGCATTTTGATTGCCTACTTGTTTGATTCTTGACTGTTGCACTATACTTGACATGTCATTCATATGATGCATTACATGAGATCCATGTTAGTTGCTATCTATCTGCAGAGATATTACTGATACCTTGTTGACCTCTGGTATGTAGTATTACTCTTACTCGTTGGTATGTACCTATCCTTTTGTTATTTCTTTTATTCATGCACTGTCTTTCTATATTACCCACTGAGTATTTGTACTCACATCTTTGGACCCTGGGATTTTTCTGTCTTCCCAGATATCAGGTAGGAGCTTGCAGAGGATGTCAGAGATCTGCCAGCGATGTCATCTCACGACGAGGACTTTATGTGTTTGTGTGGGATGTGTTTGTAACATGTGTGGTATACTTGTATCGTTGGTTTACTTCTTACCGTATCGGACTTTATGATTTCGTTTCGGTGTTTTCGAAACTATAGTCTATTTCCTATTTTGATTACATACTTGTTCTGGTTACGGTTCTACTTACGAAGCTTTGGATTTGTCGTTACTTTACGAGTTTATTTCTTATTTGCTGTGTAGAATTAGAATTCTATTCTTATGCATTGTGTAGGATGTGTATGTGGCTGTGTGGGTCACTTTTATTTTCATTACTTGTCTAAATCCATATTTTGTAGTATGGATAGGCCGTGTGGACCTTTATTATGTGTTTGTATATAGAGAATTGTCAGTGATACTGGGGAGGTGCTGTCGAAATTTTTCGAACGGCTATCTCCCGGGTCATGACATTTTATGTGGATGACATTGTAATAATCGACAATGATCAAAAGGGCATCACAACTCTATTAAGTCTCTCAATTAAGAATTTTCTATTCGAGATTTGGGTAATGTTCGCTTTTTTTTGTGTTGGACTTATCTCATATGATGAGGGTTGTCTCCTCTCTCAAAGCAAATTTATTACTGGACTTCTCCAAAGAGCTAAAATGGATAGAGCTCGTCCGATTTCTACACCAATTGCTATAAATAATTTCTCTACAACTCCATCCTCTTCTGCTATGTCTAATCCTCAAATTCAAAGTATTATTGAAGCCTTACAATATGTCACTATCACACGACCTAATCTTACCTTTGTAATAAATCATGCTTGTCAATTTATGTATGCTCCAACTGAATAAAATTGGGATAATATGAAAAGAATACTTCGTTATCTTAAAGGTACTATTCTATATAGTCTTCTTTTATATCATCAATCTTTTAGAGACTTACATGCCTATAGTGATGCGGATTGAGCAAACTCTCGTGAAGATAGATGCTCTACTAATGGGTATGCGATATTTCTTGGACGAAATCTTATCTCATGGAATTCAAAAAAGTAACCTACACTATCTCATTCAAGCACTGAGGTTGAATATAAAGCTATAGCCAATACAATGTTAGAAATTATTTGACATCAATCGCTTCTTTCAGAATTTTATCTTGCATCAAATGTTCTGCCAAACTTTAGTGTGATAATATTGGAGTAATATATATTACAGCAAATCCAGTCTTTCATGCTCATACAAAATATATAGAAATTTATTTTCATTTTATTCGAGAATGTGTGATAATTCAATAATTATTTGTCTCTTATATTTCTGCAGAAGATCAACTTGCTGATATCTTTACTAAGCCATTATCCAAACAATATTTCACCAAACTAGCAAGCAAATTTAATATCAAAGATCTCCCATTGAATTTGTTGGGGGTATAAGAGAATTAATCAATAAAAATTTATTATTAGATTAGAACTTCTCTTTTGTAACATATCAATTGATAATTTCTTTATTAATTTGTCAATTGACCAAGTACTTTAATATCTTTATAAATTATATTTCTCATAGATAAATTATCCATGAAGAAGTTTTATTTCTTTCCACCTTTTCTTCTATTAGGAAGTATACTGAAAAGACTAGCTCTTTTGTATATAAACATTTATGAAATAAAGTATCATGTATTGGTCAAATGATTGCAATAGTGTATTTTGCAATAAAGTCCTCTTAATTCACATTGTAGATAACTTGGTGTCTGTGAGACACAGAAGACCATGATTATCAGTCCCTTGTGAATTATAAACTAAGGCTCACAACCAAGATGGCGTTGGACAACCCATCGGGAACGGTTGTAGTGTAATTCGGTGACTGTCTGTCTTGACTGTAGAATTACACTAGTGCACTTTGTGTGTATTGAGTAGGACCATTGAGGTTGTTCGATTTACTCTGACTCACAAATTGAACAAGACCTCTGTTATTATAATTATGCACTCTTAATCCCGATGTAATAAATGGGCACCTATAGTTAGTAGTCATTGCTTTGATTTACCAAAGGGTGAGATCTTTCCGTCAGATCAAATATTCTCGGTAAGTTGGGTGATGTTGCTATCTATACGGTGTGCCATTAATTATAGAAGGAATCCGTGTCCCAGTAGGGCTGATGATGTCCCCTTGGAGAGCTCATAAGGATTGTCAAGTCAAATCTTGCAAGTGGACTTGGTCCGGCTGACAATAAGGTTGAGTGGTACTATTCAAGGTCTTAGATGTCGATTATTGAGTTGTCAGTGAACTCAGATAATTGACGGACATACGATATCTTAAACACGGGGAGCAATGCATAAAATAATAAGAAGGAACCCATAACGTAATTTGGGGATTAGATTGGTAGTGCAATAATGATCCTCTAGTGGAATGGATCGTTATTGATGGATGTAGGTGTGTATTCGGGGTTTGAATACGGGATCCGAAATCCATCAGAAGGCCAGATCTAATACCTCCTCGAGGTCCCCACTGTAGCCTAAAGACATCTTCAAAAGGATGCAATCAAACGGATGAGATTAGTTCTTAGCCGTCGGATGAGATTTAATCTCGACCGTTGGATGAGATTAGTTCTCGACCGTAGGATGAGTTAATGGATGAGATCAACTTGTATCCTTGGGATTAGATCAAGTTGCATCCATTGGATCGAAATAAATAAAGAGAAATAGAAGAGAATAGATTAGAACCGTTGGATGAGATTAAGTCGCGTCCGATGGACGAGATCTCTCCGGTTCGGTTTTAATTCTCTTTGGAAGGAAGAACCGGTTCACGAGGTGAACCAGAGTTGGTTCATTGAACCACACGCCCAAGAGAATGGATCAGGGCCGTTGGATCGAATCAATTAAGTTATATTAAAGAAGATTATATTAGAACCGTTAGATGAGATTAAGTTGCATCCGACGGATGAGATCTCTTCGGTTCGGTTTTATTTTCTATCTTAATATAAAATTGGTTCGCGGATTAAACCCATCCAATCCCATAAGTGGCCGGCCACTTTAGATAGGGATGAGATGGTTTGGTTTTTTTTAGAAAAGAAAAACCAAATTAAAAAGATCCGACGGTTGCAATTTATTTAATCGGCTGAGATTTAAAATAATTCTGGAATTTGGAATTGATTATAAAAATAATTCCAAATTAGAAATATTTTATAATATCCGGCCAAAGTAATAAATTGAATAAAAAATTAATTAATTTGGTTTTTTTTAGAAAGGAAAAACCAAATTAAAAAGATCCGACGGTTGCAATTTATTTAATTGGCTGAGATTTAAATAATTCTGGAATTTGGAATTAGTTATAAAAATTATTCCAAATTAGAATTAATTTAATATGGCCGGCCAAATTAAATAATTGGATAAGGTTGATTTAGTTTTTTTTATAAAAAGGAAAAACCAAATCAAAAGGATCCGACGGTTGCAATTTAATCTAAAGATTTAGATTAATAATCTTTCTAAAAGATTTAGAATTGGTTTATAAAATCAGAAAAATTCTAGAAAATTTTTTTAGAAAGATGGAGGCTTGGTCTTGGGCTTGAGGCTATAAAAGGGGAGAGGGTGGGCGGCACAAAGACAATTCAAGAAGGAGAAGAGAAGAGAAGCAAGTTTCCGAAATCTTTCCTCTCCTCTCTTCCTTGTGCCGCCGCCCCTCTCCTTCTTCTTCTTCCTTTTCTTTTTCTTCTTCCTCCTCCACCGCCACTTCCCTTCTTCTCTTGGGTGGCCGGACCTCCTATTCAAGGTGGTGGCCGGATCTAAGCAAAGAGACGAGACAAGGCGAAGTTGCTGCGAGAAGAAGAAAGGCGATCCAAGGCTTCTTCATCCGGAGATTGCAACTCTTTATTTCTGGAGGATCGTTGTCCACCCAACGTCCAGGAAGAGGATAGGAATACAGCGGAAGGCTCCGAGGTCATCAACAAGGTTCTGGTAAAATTTATTTTCCGCAGTTTTTAATTTTACTAGAACTAGTCGTAAAACCGTAGAAGGTAATTTAGGAATCGGCGATCCTGAAGGATTGATTGACTTAGTCTTTTGTAGACTTTGTCAATTAATCCAGGCGGGATAAAATTTTTGTCCTGTGGGGTTCTATGCTTTTCGGAGCGGATAGAATCCGGATCGCAGGACGGAGATCCAGAACGCCAACAATCAACACAAAGATTCAAATCAGGCCACCGGATAACACAACCACAAGTTTACCCAACACAGACAAGAATCAACAGAAACAATGTCATGATCAGCATATATCATAACTAAACAATCTGTATAAAGACAAAATGAAATGAGTTGTACAGAAAGACGAGAGAAGCCAGTTACTTGGGTGCCATGGTGTCGACGGCGAGCAGAGAAGCAAGAAGAAGGCAACGCAACACGCCTTGAGAGAGACGGGAGAAGGGAGAAGGAAAAGGTTTAGGGTTTTGAGGCGTCGGCGAGGGAGAAGGAAAAAGGAAAGGGTGAGGGTTTTAAAACTGGGTCGGTGAATCGATCACCAACCCAAATTAATGCACGGTAATCGATCAGCCGATCGATTAAGGCAAGGTTAATCGATTAGGCAATCGATTACCATACATTCTGTTCGAATTTGAGAAGTCAGGGTAGCGATCCATTGCTTGCAGAAAAGATTGAGAAAATAAAGGAGAGATTGTATTAAAGTAAAATATGAAAAAAGCAAATATTCGATCAATATGATTCATACACATAAGCAAATGAAATACATTTCCAATGTACTCAATAATTAAGCTTCTCTTCTGTTGTCTTCTCAACATAAGGCCTGCCGGGAGATATTCAGACTCCACTAGTTCAGATCGACAATTATATCTCCATCTTGAGATTATTGTTAGGCAAGAGATTCCCTGCAAGAATTGTAGACGTAAGTTAGCAAACTTGAGTTAAGATTCCCTGCAAGAATTGCAGCGACGCGAGAGGAGCGAATAGGATTTAGGGTTTTGGGTAGAGAGGTCAGGTTTTTCTTCGTCGGTGTGCTTCGCCTCAGCAGATTTGTCAAGTTCCAGTTTTTCCCCTTCTCCATGGACCTTCTCCTTCCCCTCCGACGGCTCTGACTCGTCTCTAAATAACTTGTTCTTGAGGATGGCCTCCTCGACGGCGGCTCTGAGCTCCACCAGCGCCTTCCTCTCGGATTCCTTGAGATCCGACAAGAAGTTGCTCTCCTCCATGAAGGACGAGACCTTCTCCACAACCGGACCACCCTTCTCGTTCTTCACCTCCGCTGCAGTCGCATCCTTCTCTGCTTCCTTTTCAACCACAGCGGAAGCTCAAATTGAGAATCGGCCGCGCGATTTTGGGAGAGGCGGGATTTTATTTCGGGATTTCGTTTCGACCACGGTGGAGGATGAACAGTGAAACTCCTCGCCACGTCGGCTATCGCGCACGGAGTCGCGTAAACTCATCGCGCAGGATATCAATCCTGTATATATATATATATATATATATATATATATATATATATATATATATATATATATATGATATACTGCGCGACGGTATCCTGCCCGATTCGTGCACGATCGATCCCAGCCGTCCACGCCGAATCGCGTGAAACCACAGCCGTCCGTTTATCGCGATTGCACAGTGATTCTCCTCAGACCTTCGCCGCTTCTCCGCCACTGTTCACCGCCGTCTGGCCACCTCCGGCCGCCGGACCGGGCCCATTGAAACCGCAACTCGACGGCGGTCCGGAGGTGGCCAGAGTCCGGCCCCGATTCGGTCGGAATCTGGCCGGCGCGTCGACCGCGGCCGGAGTTTGGCCCCGATTCGGCAGACATTCGGCCGAATTCCGGCCGGACCGCCAGTGTCTGCCGGCGATTTCGGCCGGAATCCGACCGCGGTCGAAGCGCCCGGCGCCGGCGCGTCGACCGCGGCCAGAGTTCGGCCCCGAATCCGGTCGGATTCCGACGAAATCGCCGCCAGTGTCTGTCTGCTCTATTTCGGCCGGAATTCCGGCCGGATTCCGATCCAATCCGGCCGGAATTCCGGCCGGATTCCGATCCAATCCGGCCGAAATCCGATGTCGGTGTGTGCGCCATCGAGTTGCGCTTCCAACGAGCCCGGGATGGCGGCCGGCGGTGACCGGACGGCGACGAACGGCGGCGATGAATGGCGAAAGGTCGGCTGATCGCGCAACGAGGTCGCGCAGGGGCGTCGGGCAGGATATCAGACCTATATATATATATATATATATATATATATATATATATATATATATATATTAAAGCCGCCTTTTATGGTGCTTTTCACAAAGAGATGCCGGCATTACCAGTGTTATGAGGCAGCAATTTTCTAAGACAAGAAGAAAAAAGAATTGTATGTAAGACTATTTGTTTTCTAAAAAATATTTTTTATTAATCTTTTTAAACTCATGCAAGTCCAGACGTCTATGGGTAGGGCTGTGCAAAAATTCGGGTAAACCGAATAAACCGATCAAATCGAACCAAATTTTTAATTCGGTTCGGTTTTTTCAGAATTTCAGTTTTATTTAATAAAAAAATCAGTTTTTTCGTGTTATTCGGTTCGGGTTCGATTCTTAATGGTGTTATTCGGTTTACCCGAATAAACCGAGTAAAGGTTATCGAAGTCCGAATTCCGAAACGCCGAAGTCCGAAACGCTACGCGCCTACGCGAGTAAAAAACCCTAAAGTCGCAGATTCTCCAATCTCCACAGCAGCGCCGTCGCGACTCGCGATTCCCACCCTTCTCGTCGCCTCTTCGCCTCTTCGCAAAACCTAACTTCCAAGAACCCTCTTCACAAGATTTCTCTGCAGCGCCCACTCTTCTCATCGACGTCGAGTGATTCCCGCCCCTCAAAACCCCAACTTCACAGCCCTCAATTGCTCCCACTCCACTCCTGACCACCGTCGCACTCTGCTTTCCTATTCTCACTCGCGACTCTGCCAGTGAAAAAAAAGTTACTGCCAGTAACTCCAGAACCCCATGTAATAGTTGTCTAGTTGCAGCAACTGCAACTAGCCTTAGTTAGCTCAGTGACTGAGCCTCAGTCTGCTTCAATTTTAATTAATGATTTGTCTTGCTAAACTTTTATTTTCTGTTTGGAAACTGTTAGCCTTGTTTTTCAATTGCTCAACCAATCCAGATCATTGACTTTAATTGAATCTGTTGTATTTAGATGAATCTGTTGGATTTAGATGAATCTGATGTATTCAATTGATCGAATCTGTTGGAATTGAAGCCCCAGTTCTGTTATATTCATTGGTTTAAATTGTTGTGCTAAACTCTGAATATTTATCTATATTATCTTGTTCAATAAACATGTGACAAAGATCTTATGCAATTTGATTTATATAATGCAGGTTGATTTGGAAAGGATGGCTAAGGATGCATATCACTATGTTGGAATTGAAAAGTTGCTCTCTAATATTTACAAGAAAAGATGTTCTATGCTAATTTTGTGAAAGTTTCATGTATGTCTCAAACAAATTGATCTGTAATATGTTAGTGGATAAATTTGGATAATTTTACTTAAAATCTTCTATGTCAGTAATTTTTAAGACAAGAAATTATTGAATGGTATGTTTTAGTTCATAATTTTTTTCTAAAATTGTCTATTGTGAGATTGTGAATTGTGATTGTTTAGTTATGTGATTTGTGAATTGTGAATTGTGATTGTTTAATCCACTACACTTTGGATGGAAATACTGATGAGCCAGTGTATCAAATCGTTGTGTTAGCATTTACCCACCAAATTACTGTATTAGGTTTCGTTGTAAATTTTCATCTTTTAAGTTGTAAAAGAACAGTTATAAGTTATAAGCGTAAGAACAAATAGAACAGTTACTTTCACAACTAGCAACTCTGTAAATTTTCATCGTTGTAAATAACTGTAACAGCTAGCAACTCTGTATTTTACACCTTATAAATTATAAGCGTAAGAACAAATAGAACAGTTACTTTCACAAATTAACCACATATTAGAAAGCAATGGGTTCAACTGATGAGTTATTATTTTAATTGAATTAAATTATTTATATTAGAAAAATCGGTTAATTCGGTTAAAAGATATTTTATCGGTTCGGTTTATTCGGTTATTATGGAAAATTCGGTTCGGTTCGGTTTGGTAAAAAAAATTTGGTTAATTCGGTTTTCGGTTTATTCGGTTCGGTTCAGTTCGGTTTTAACCGAATACTCAGCCATGTCTATGGGCATCTAATCAATCTGACTAGTAGAATCAGGAGATGACCGTAATGCAGTTACTAATTTTTTGATTTAATTTTTTTAATGGTAGAATTGATCATGTGGGACTGTGTAGGTAAAACGGTTGAGATGATAAATTTCATTTTAAAAAAGAAAAAAAAATGGCTAAGAGATCGATCAGATCCGATGACCTAGCCAAGGCCAAGTCAATAGAATTGATTAGATCAATTAAATAAATTAAGGTGACATATTTGAATGAATTAAATCGTCCAAATGAATTCATAGTTCAGGATGATCCTGATGTAGATAAAGCAAAATGTACTATTGGGCATACCTTGTTGGGTCAAACTAGGAGAAGAATCTCTTTTTATATGTATTAAATATAAAAATATACTTTTTAATATATTTTAGTATGATATTTAAATAAAATAATAATAATCTATTTTTTTGGAAAATCTTTAGATAAGTTATTTCCTATGCATAAACACATCCAATGGAATTTCTATAATAAGATCTTGAAAGAAAATCTCGTCCATAGTGTACAACATATTCCAAAAAAAAAGCAAAATTTAAAAGGAGTTTAAAATTTTTTCGCTTAAGATGTTGCTAATTTTAAAGGGAAGTAGTGTAAACTTGTTGCGGCATTCCGTTGGCATGGTAAAATAAATGAAATAAAATAGCTAGAACATTAATGTAGCAAAGCAAATAAATTTAGTGAAACTGAAATGAGTGTTAATATTATTGGATTTGCAAATACCAACATCAAAAGAATTTGAACTTAGAAATAATGAAATTTACATGGTCGGTAGGGATGATAATAGGTCAGATTTGGATCGGAATCTATATCCTTCATCCTCATCCCCATTTATTATATTCATCCCTATCAACATCGGGTATTTAACTTTTATCTCCATCCACATACCCATCGTAGGATGGATATCAGTTCTCATCCTTAGGGGTGAGCAAAAGTTCGGTTAAACGAAACAAACTAACCTAATCGATCAAATTTAAAAATTCGATTCAGTTATTTCAGAATTTTAATTTTTTTTCTAAAAAAATAATCATATCAGTCAACTCGGTTCAGTTTCAATTTTAAAATTTCTTATTTGGTTAAACCGAATAAACTAAAATAAAAACATAATTGATAAATTTTTAGTAAGTGAACCTATAAATTTCTAACTAATCAGTAAATCTCTCATAATACTTATAAAATTCAGTTAATTTAGTTTTTGACTTGATTAACTGATATTTTATTAGTTTGGTTTGTTCAATTTTTATTTAAAAATTTGGTAGATTCGATTATTCAAAAAAAATCAATTGTCGATTTTAGTTAATTCAATTCGATTTTAACCAAATACTTAGCTCTACTCATCCTCATACCCATCAGACGATTGGATATCATCTATATTGATGTAATCATGCCGATAAGTTATAGTTTTGATGGTTGACGTTAGTAAAACTTAGAGCAAAATTATAAGAAACCTCACTTGTATATCAAGTGTGCAGGAAAGTTCTTAAAGGTAAGGAGGTCGGATATAAGGCAAAGGGAAAACTAAGAAAATTGAGAAGCGAACTTTTGGCGAGAGGAAATCTTTACAGATTAGAAGGTTGGATGTGAGACAAGTGAAGTCTAAGAAGGTTGATGATCATATGCTTGGCAAGAGAATAAAAATCGAGCGTATCATGGATCAGATACACAGGAGGTAATAGGGACACGTAAGTATAAAAGTCTTAGACAAATTTGATCGTTAGAATAACTAAACACTTCCATTAGTCGATTGATCATGATATCCAATCGACTGATACTTCTGTTTAACTTCGATTCTGCGTATCAGCTAACTGATTAGCATGTTAGTCGGATTGATTTGAGATCAATTTGACTTATAAGTGATATCAGTCGACTAATTTTATTTTGGAAGCAAACAGAAGAGAATCGATTCAACTGATATATTATGTCAGTTGACAAATTTTATTTTAGAAGTAGACAGAAGAGAATCGATTCGACTGATACGTTATGTCAGATGACTAATTCTGTTTCAGTAGCAAATTAATTCGACTAATTCATTATGTCAGTGGACTGTTTCTGTTTCGGAAGCAAATAAAAGATGATCAATTCGACTAATTCATTGTGTCAGTCGATTAATTCTACTTCAGAAACAAACAGAAAAGAATCAATTCGATTGATTTATTATATCAATCGACTGATTCTGTTTTAAAATTAAATTGAAGAGAATCGATTCGACTAGTAACTTGATCAATTATATCAGTCGACTGGTATATGGATCGATTCGATTAATATTTGAAAATCGATAAAATTAGACACCATTCCAAAAGATTCAGAAATCGTTATTTGGTCCTTGACCAAATTAGTCAACTGATACAAAAAATCAATCGAATGGATTTTAGAAAAAACTGAGCAGGTTTAAAGGGAGAAAGTTAACTGTTGTTGGTTCACTATTCATGCTCAAAGCTCCATGTTTTCTTGCTCGTGTTGAAATAGTCATCTGATGTTTTACTACATAACTTGGAGCAATCCCTTGAAGAAGAAGAAGCAAAATTCTCAAAATCATTATAAAACTTCTCTTCTTCCTCTCTGTTTTTCTCAGGTATGCACACTTTGCTGTTTGCTAGTGGAAAGACCTTTCTGCCTTCATAAGGCGGTTTGTTATCATGCGTAGGAGCCCATAATTCCCGCCCCCCTCCCCCACCCCCGGCCCCGTGAGTTTATGCTGTTGTGCAACCTCTAGGTCATCGACAGTCTGCTTAACCTTTTGAGATATGTGCTAAAAGTACATCTGGTTTAGTGCTCGGAGGGGTTGTTTCAATCTGGACAGCTTCTGTGTCACGTCCCGAGAAGGCCGTCCGAAAAATTTCGACAACATCTCCCCAGTAACTATGATAATTCCCTAAATACATGCACAAATACACGGCCACAGGTGGCCGGAAATAGGACTACACGTCCAATAGACACACACAACTGCAAACAAATATAGAATAAGGCTCACACGGCCACACAACAGCTAGCACATGCATACTACTCAACATAATCAAATTTTACGAAACGAAAACATTGTAAATCCAACAAAACGAATAACCACAATGTAAATCCAACATGACTAATGTAATATGATAAATCCAACCATGACTACAATCCAGACCACAAATATATGTCCTCGGAGTACGAAACATAACTGAAAGAAAACAACTATACTACCAACAACCTTCTGATGTGAGACAGCAGCAATCGACCGAAACTCCAAGCTCCAAGTAACCCATCTGCTACCTGGGGAGAAAACAAAACAATCCCCAAGGTCTGGGTAGTGAGCATTAGATGCTCAGTGGGTACAAAAGAATGTAAGTGCATGAAAAGATAAACGGAAGAACAAACACTAATCAACAGCGAATATGTATCAACAGGTAACAACGAGCATGGTGATCAAGAATGGTATCTCAACGGAAATAATAAGAAAAGAATAGCAATACGCAACAGATATGGGTATCAATTACATGTGAGCATGTAAATAATGGAAGTCGAACATGGTATGTCAACTGAACAATAAAGAAGAAGAATACAAGGCAACATGTATATATATGATCATGTATGTAATGTCATACAAATGCAACAATTATAGCAAACAAGTATAACAGTCGTAAACATATGATTAAAATAAACTATATAGTAATCCTACCAACGAATGCATGGACAACACGCAACAACCAACGCAAACAAATGCAAGTCTCTGTCCGCACTCTGCATTCCCCAATCACCCTCCCAGAGCACAGTGAACTAAGGGGCCAGACAAGACATACTGCACAGACTCCAACAACAACCACCACTGATCTAGTGGGGAGCGGAAGTGTAATAGGAGGGCTATATAGCCAATCCTGGTTGCACCCAACAATAGTGCGAGTAGGCTCTTTCCACTGAATCACACCACAACACGGTGCAGGGCCAGAGCCAACAAGAACAGCCAACAATGTTGTCCACAACATCTACAACTAAATATGGATGCATGATGATCATCCCAACATGAATAACTACAAGTAATTAGCATGTGCAACAGGTGTCAAAGGAGTCAACATGGTCATTAATACAACAGGTAAGAGTTTCCTACAAAGGATAGGTTTATCAAGGTCAAATGACACGTCTCAAGTAACGAACCCTACAAGTATCAGTATAATGAACGATACAGACAACAGGAGTATTAATATAACAAAGATCGATTCTCATAAGGTCAAACAGCAAGTTTCAAGCATGGATGTTAAAGATATCAACTGAATAACTATTTCAAATAGAAGGAATGACAACAAAGTAGATAAAATAGCAATAAAACATGCACTATAGAAAGAAGATCGATGCTGACCAAGCACAGGAGTACCCACTTGATCAGAAGTCTGTCAATGCTAGAACCTTCAGAAAATAACCTCGTCTATAACGAACTCCTACAACCACTCAGGGTCCTACAAATAGAATAATAATCTTCCTAAATGCAGTGACATATAAAATTCCTCATCAAAGAACCCTAACAATTTAACATGAGTTTAACCCCATCCTAACCTAGAGTTAAACTAATCTAACTAATTGAATCCTATTAACTTCACTTATCTTTTAAATCTAATTTAGCTAAATTCTTTCTTAACTTTAATCGGTTTAACCTGATCTAATGCTATTATTAAACCACTCCAACAGTAGATAAACAACCATCCATTAACAACTACCAATTACGAACCATAATCCGATCAATTCAAACTACAATAAACCCAACCCAAGAATAATCGGTATTACCTCAGATCTGTGCCCTTCAGCTCCAATTCCAAGTCAACCGAACAACACAACTTCAAGAACAGATCGTGCCCTAATTAAATTCACGGACGACTGCAGAAATCCAAGCAAGCTCCGGTTCCAATTTTTCTTGCACGACCGACTACAGGGGACGGTGGCGCATCCGTGAGGAAGGAGAAGAAGAGCGAAGGGAGGCGATGGCGAACCCTAGTTCTCCGACGGATAGCTTGAGGAAGGACAAAGGCGGCGCTAGTCGTGGGTTGCAAGCGAGGTGTGACGAAGCAGCGGCTCTGCTTCTGGAAGAATGGCGACGGCGAAGACGGCAGCTGGCTACGGCGGCGGCGGTTGGCGATAGGGCTTCTTCTCTATGCGTCGGCGGCAGGGAGGGAGGCGCGACGGTATGTGGTTGTTGACTTCGGGCGACGACAGGGTAGCAACAGAGGAGGGAAGAGTTGCGGCGGTCTTCGTGTGAGGAGGACGGGAGGAGGCGGCGGTGATCCGGCTGCAACAGTGGCGTCGATGGCGGCGGTGGAGAGGGAGACGGTGGCTTGATCGGCCATCGGCTGGTGAGTGAGACGACGGACAGAGGAGAGGCGGCGACGTGGTCCCGCGGCGGCCGGTGTTGGGCAGAGGAAGAAGGTGCGGCGGAGGGGAGAGGGAGAAGAGGAGACGGCACGGATCGCGATTTGTGCTTTAAAAAGGAATGCATAGTAATTGTGGGTTAGTCAGTGCAATAACTGAACTAAACCAACTTTTATTATACGACAGAATCAGTTACTGTAGCAAATCGGGTTCAATCTTGGTTCACCTGGTTTACTAACTAAACGATCTCCGATTTGACTCAAACCAACTTTGTTGGATTCGTTTTCGAAAGACAAATCTTTTCATCCATTTTATTTTATCAAAGCCTCTTCCAGTATGAACCAAACCAACTTGCTTCAATTTAGTTCAGTCTTGGTTCATTTGATTCTCTAACCAAACGATCTTCGATTTGACCTAAACCAGGTTTGTTTGATTCGTCTTTGCGAGACGAATCTTCTCATCCCCTTTATTTTATCATAATCTTAACTTAATTCTAGATCTGACCTAGTTAACCTAAATGGGCTTGGCTAATTTAGATTTTCACCCACTTAATTCGAATTAGTTAAGACTTGGTCTTCGATTGGTTAGTTAAAGCCTACAATTTTCTTAAATATTACATTCTCCCCCATTAATAAAAATTTGGTCCCCAAATTTCTTATCTATCTACTATAGTACCAAAATACTATGCTTCCAACGATCGATCTCTCGTTCTGTGGTGTCTCCGTTCTAGTCGTAACATCCCGTGTCCAAACTCTGTACTGGTCGGTTGGGTATTTGAAGGGCATACAGTCTGCCTCCGCTCTGGCTGTAGCATCAACGTGTCCGAATTCCGTGCTGAACCGGCTGGGTAGCTGAAGGAATACGATCTACATCCACTCTAGCTGAAGTTGACTCTGAAGCACTGATGATGACGGATGAACCGACTGATGTATTGGGATCACAATGAAATCAAATATCCTATGCTAACAGTACTACTATAAACTTCCTAGAACAAGAGATAACTGTGCTAGAACTTTACTTACAATTTGCTTGGAGGGTACGTGTCGCTGTCTGTCCATCTCACATCTGGGATCGAGTACACAAAACTCGATAAAATCGATACGACGATAAATTCAGCGAGAAAACAACTCCTAAACCTACATGCTTGACCTAATAACCCTACAGATGAAATGGTAAGTCACAGAGACTACGAATACGTAATAAATACGACGGACACCAAAAATTGACTCAAATGCAATGGAAAATCCGACAAAAATCTAACCTGCTTTGATACCACTAAAGTGTCACGCCCCGAGATGGTAGTCTGAAAAATTTCGGCAGCATCTCCCCAGTAACTATGATAATTCCCTAAATACATGCATAAATACACGGCCACAGGCGGTCGAAAATAGGACTACACGTCCAATAGACACACACAACTACAAACAAATATAGAATAAGGCTCACACGGCCACACAACAGCTAGCACATGCATACTACTCAACATAATCAAATATTACGAAACGGAAACATCGTAAATCCAACAAAACGAATAACCACAACGTAAATCCAACACGACTACTGTAATATGATAAATCCAACCATGACTACAATCCAGACCACAAATACATGTCTTCGGAGTACGAAACATAACTTAAGAAAACAACTATACTACCAATAACCTTCTGATGTGAGACAGCAGCAGTCGACCGAAACTCTAAGCTCCAAGTAACCCATCTGCTACCTGGGGAGAAAATAAAACAATCCCCAGGGTCTGGGTAGTGAGCATTAGATGCTCAGTGGGTACAAAAGAATGTTAGTGCATGAAAAGATAAATGGAAGAACAAACACTAATCAACAGGGAATATGTATCAATAGGTAACAACGAGAATGGTGATCAAGAATGGTATCTCAACGGAAATAATAAGAAAAGAATAGCAATACACAACAGATATGGGTATCAATTACATGTGAGCATGTAAATAATGGAAGTCGAGCATGATATGTCAACTGAACAATAAAGAAGAAGAATACAAGGCAACATGTATATATATGATCATGTATGTAATGTCATACAAATGCAACAATCATAGTAAACAAGTGCAACAGTCGTAAACATATGATTAAAATAAACTATATAGTAATCCTACCAACGAATGCATGGAAAACACGCAGCAACCAACGCAAACAAATGCAAGTCTCTGTCCGCACTCTGCATTCCCCAATCACCCTCCTAGAGCACAGTGAACTGAGGGGCCAGACAAGACATACTGCACAGACTCCAACAACAACCACCACTGATCTAGTGGAGAGCGACAGTGTAATAGGAGGGCTATATAGCCAATCCTGGTTGCACCCAACAATAGTGCGAGTAGGCTCTTTCCACTGAATCACACCACAACACGGTGTAGTGCCAGAGCCAACAAGAACAGCCAACAATGCTGTCCACAACATCTACAACTAAATATGGATGCATGATGATCATCCCAACATGTAATAACTACAAGTAATTAGCATGTGCAACAGGTGTCAAAGGAGTCAACATGGTCATTAATACAACAGGTAAGAGTTTCCTACAAAGGATAGGTTTATCAAGGTCAAATGACACGTCTCAAGTAATGAACCCTACAAGTATCAGTATAATGAACGATACAGACAACAAGAGTATTAATATAACAAAGATCGATTCTCATAAGGTCAAACAGCAAGTTTCAAGCATGGATGTCAAAGATATCAACTGAATAACTATTTCAAATAGAAGGAATGACAACAAAGTAGATAAAATAGCAATAAAACATGCACTATAAAAAGAAGAACGGTGCTGACCAAGCATAAGAGTACCCACCTGATCAGAAGTCTGTCAACGCTAGAACCTTCAGAAAATAACCTCGTCTATAACGAACTCCTACAACCACTCAGGGTCATGCAAATAGAATAATAATCTTCCTAAATGCAGTGACATATAAAATTCCTCATCAAAGAACCCTAACAATTTAACATGAGTTTAACCCCATCCTAACCTAGAGTTAAACTAATCTAACTAATTGAATCCTATTAACTTCACTTATCTTTTAAATCTAATTTAGCTAAATTCTTTCTTAACTTTAATCGGTTTAACCTGATCTAATGCTATTATTAAACCACTCCAACAGTAGATAAACAACCATCCATTAACAACCACCAATTACGAACCATAATCCGATCAATTCAAACTACAATAAACCCAACCCAAGAATAATCGGTATTACCTCAGATCTGTGCCCTTCAGCTCCAATTCCAAGTCAACCGAACAACACAACTTCAAGAACAGATTGTGCTGTAATTAAATTCACGGACGGCGGCAGAAATCCAAGAAAGCTCCGGTTCCAATTTTTCTTGCACGACCGACTACAAGGGACGGTGGCGCATCCGTGAGGAAGGAGAAGAAGAGGGAAGGGAGGCGATGGCGAACCCTAGTTCTCCGGTGGACAGCTTGAGGAAGGGGAAAGGCGGCGCTGGTTGTCGGTTGCAAGCGAGGTGCGACGGAGCAGCGGCTCTGCTTCTGGAAGAATGGCGACGGCGAAGATGGCAGCTGGCTACGACAGCGGTGGTTGGCGACGGGTCTTCTTCTCTGTGCGTCGGCGGCAGGGAGGGAGGCGCGACGGTATGTGGTTGTTGAATTCGGGCGGCGGCAGGGTTGCAACAGAGGAGGGAAGAGTTGTGGCGGTCTTCGTGTGAGGAGGACGGGAGGAGGCGGCCGTGATCCGGCGGCAACAGTGGCGTTGATGGCGGTGGTGGAGAGGGAGACGGTGGCTTGATCGGGCATCGGCTGGTGAGTGAGGCGACAGACAGAGGAGAGGCGGTGGCGTGGTTCTTCCCGCGGCGGCCGGTGCTGGGCAGAGGAAGAAGGTGCGGCGAAGGGGAGAGGGAGAAGAGGAGACGGCACGGATCTCAATTTGTGCTTTAAAAAGGAATACACAGTAATTGTGGGTTAGTCGGCGCAATAACCGAACTAAACCAACTAAAAACCTAGGATTTATTATACGACAGAACTGGTTACTGTAGCAAACCGGGTTCAATCTTGGTTCGCCTGGTTTACTAACCAAACGATCTCCGATTTGACTCAAACCAACTTTGTTGGATTTATCTTCGAAAGACAAATCTTTTCATCCATTTTATTTTATCAAAGCCTCTTCCAGTACGAACCAAACAAACTTGGTTCAATTTGGTTCAGTCTTGATTCGTTTGGTTCTCTAACCAAATAATCTTCGATTTGACTTAAACCAGTATTGTTTAATTCGTCTTTGCGAGACGAATCTTCTCATCCCCTTTATTTTATCATAATCTTAACTTAATTCTAGATCCGGCCTAGTTAACCTAAATGAGCTTGGCTAATTTAGGTTTTTACTCACTTAATTTGAATTAGTTAAGACTTGGTCTTCGATTGGTTAGTTAAAGCCTACAATTTTCTAGGATATTACATTCAGTTTGAGGCGAAATTGAGCTGTCCCAACTACCATTTCACCCCACGATTCATCTAACAATGCATGGAAGCCTTCGTGGAGTGTCCACATGTTGTGGAATTTGAAAGGGCGTCGTTTGTGCATCAAGCAAACTAACCACACAACATGATTGGTCCGATAGGCATCCCGCCACAAGGAACTCGATGTAGCTTTGGAAATCCTCAAGGATCCACTATGTGTTCACCATTGCTCGATCTAACTTGCTTAAGACCTCTCCATTTGTCAATGTTGATCGATACCCAATTGAATGAATGTCCACCAAATTGCATCACTTGTAAGTCACTTGTTTCATAATTCGTCACCGGCATGTCTCCATCCTTGTCTTGAATAGTCATGAGTGCATTGAAGTCTCCTAGCACTATCTAGGGGCTTTGGATTCCATCCGACAGCTCCATCAAAGCAGTCCACAACGGCCTTCGAGCGGTGATATTGCGCAGTCAGTATACAAAGGTAACCAGGAGATGTCGCCGAGTGATTTTGCAATGTATCTGACAGTGCATGAGCTATGCATTAGTCTGGAGGACATGTAAGTCTACAAAATATGTCTTCAAAGCATCAAAATTCGTCCATAATTAGCGAATTAAAAGTTATGTTCAATTATCATACTAAGGGAATCGTCAACGGAGGGAGTTGTGGACATCTTCCTCCTTTGATAGTTTGATTCTATCAATCTCAAAATATTGACTTGATGATGATGAAGACGGAGGTGTTGGATCCCTTTCTACTTTAGGGCCTTATGAAAGTCCTTAATATTCCAACTAATGATCTTTACATTTTGTTATAGACATCGTATGTTCGATGACGTCAGGTTGTATCCTTCTACCCTATTTGCTCTGTACGTATTTATGTGAGCTGCACTTATTTTAATTTTTCGAGTGGTCGTGACGGATGGACGGAGCTAGAGGGCAAACAATTAATATTGAAGACTGACTCAGTTGATGCCTTGATGGCGATGGGACAATAAGACAGAGAGACAGACATATGAAAAGAAGGGAAGAGACCTTCGTTGTCACATGCAAGCAACATGCTAGCTGAAGGAGTTGTGGGGGATAAATCTTCAAGTGACCCGGGGATATGAAGATGCGCCATGATAAATAAGATTAGAGAAAGTAAATATGACGATTTATTTATTTTTCATATAGAGTTATCTCGTCCTCTATTTCAAGGATGCATGTAATCGAAGTTATTTTATCTTTGAGACATATTTAAGTTGGTTGTGATGTAACCGAATTATAGAAGGATAAGAATTTGAATCTTGACGAAGTCAGATAATACCCTATTGTGTCATGATCAATTGTAATTTTTTGATTTATTTTTTCATAAATGATCGTGAGACCGATTGTATGGAACCGTTAAGATGATAAATTTTAAAAGAAATTATTTCTACTACCGAACTACGTATCACGTTGTCTTTCAATATTGAATAATAATTTGACCCTAGGGCACAATGCAATGGTAGCGTCATTGACTCCTCATGCAGAAATTGCTGTATTAGACGAAGTCTTTAATGATTTATTCCTTTTTCAAATTGTGTGGCGCAGTAGGAGTCTTCGGAGCAAGGATTATCTTCTTTTATATAAATGTTTTTATAGAATCGAATTAATTATCTTCAAAATTAATATCTATATATATTAAACAATAAATTTTTTTAGAGCAGTGGATTTTGACATCTGATCGACAACAATCTATGGATGAAAGTGCGCTAGACTTGGTATGCGGGAGCATCTATAAAAGAATATTTTGGATCTTCAAAATTATGCCAAGCAAGACACCTACTTCCAAGATGTCTGTATGGTATATCATATTTAAAAGGGAGTAAGTCAACATTGATATTTTTTAAAAAAAAATATCAATTCTATACAGTTTTTTATTATTAATCTAGATATTTTGGAGTTTGAGTCCACCAAGTCTAAGAGGTGGATGATTTTCTCTCTAATTTATCCATCAAATAAATTTAGAAGCAAAGCAGCTTATGATATAGCAGTCTAACTGTTCCAATAGTTCGAGTACTATGAATGTAAAGTTGTCTGACATGAAAATTGAATCATAACAACAACAACAACCAAGTCTTATCCCACTAAGTGGGGTCGGCTATATGGATCCTTTTACGCCATTGAACTATATCTCCTATTATATCATCATTTATATTTAAATAAATTTTATCTTGTTTTATTGTTGCTAACCAAGTCTTTTGGTCTACCTCGCCCTCGTTTGATATGCGTATTTGTCATAGTTTCACACCGCCTAACTGGAGCATTTATCGGTCGTCTAAGTACATGTCCGTACCACCTTAAACGTGTCTCACGGAGTTTTTCCTCAATAGATGCAACTCCAACTTTCTCTCTAATGCTCTCATTTTTTATTTTGTCCATCTTCGTATGTCCACACATCCATCTTAACATCCTCATCTCCGCAACTCTCATCTTTTGCTCATGTGCTCGAGTCATAGCCCAACATTCAGCGTCATATAACATGGCAGGTCTAACTGCCGTTTTATAGAACTTTTCTTTAAGTTTTAGAGACACTTTACAATCACATAAAACACCTGATGCTCTCCTCCACTTCAACCATCCTGTTTGTATTCTATGTAAGACATCTCTCTCAATCCCTCCATCGCAAGGTTGTCAAAATCGCGAGTCAACTCGGCGAATTTACGAACTATTATTTCAATTCCGTGTTGAATCAGCTTAAAATCGGGCCCCCCTTGTAAACTCGTAAACTCGCGAGTCAACTCGGTAAACTCGCGAGTCAACTCGGTCAAACTCGGTAAACTCGATAAACAAAGGAAATCTTTGTTTGATGTTTCCTTTTATCAAATTTGGACAATGGAAGCTTATTTAGTGTATCTATTGGACTATTTTTGTATGAAATTTTAAATTTGTCATTTTGTAACTTGATGTTGAAACATAAATTTTGAAAATTTCATATCTTTTCATGTTAAATTTTCATGTTTAGTCTTTTTTTATATGTGAAAACATGTTGTTGATAACTATGTTTATGCTTTTTTATTAGATATGTGAAATAGTGATTGTTCTTATGAAGTTATGATCAAATATATATTATTTGACATTTTATAACTTTTTTGGATTAACTGTAAACTCGTACGAGTTTACGATACGAATTTACGATACAAGTTTGTGCACCCCTAACCGAGTCGACACTGTAATCGCGAGTTTGACAACCTTG
>NC_133873.1:1077835-1124411 GCF_044706935.1 Curcuma longa | reverse complement strand
ATATATATATATATTTTGTGGTTGGTTTCATAAATTTTAAAAGTGTGCCCTTTAAGTAATGATTGAGAAATTAAATATATCTTTTGATAGATTGCCATAATTTTCAAATCCAACCTCATTAATTGAATATGTCTTTTGAAAAATTGAATGCTACCTGCCATCCAATTCCTACCTCATTAATCACGGTATCTTCCATAGATTGCTCGAGAGGGAAAGTTTGTGAGTGGGGTCGGTGGCCCCCGGAACAGTATTGAATTGATTATTATGGGATAAATATTACTATAATGGGTAAAGATCGAATCTCGGTGAAATCGAAAAAATACTTTTTTCATAATGGTCAACTATAATTTCTCGATTTATACCTCCTCACATATGATCATGGGACCGCTAGGATGGCAGATTTTATATTTTACTATAATAATGAGTGGGATCGAGTGAGTGATGTAGAACATGAATCTAGTTGATTTGGTACGGAATGTTTGAATATGATATAATTAATGGAAGAAGTGATAATATTGTTCATCTAAAGGATGGAAAGCTAGATAGAGAGATTATAAAAATAAAATTTAAAAGGGTAAACTTTAAAAGGACATTCTAAATTATATAAATTATCAATAGGATATATTTTTTAAAAAAAGTCAAAAGGACGCCGCATTAAATATTTTATTCCTAAAATTCCCCTCATCCAACATTATTGTAATAGCGATAAAGTAGTTGCTACAACATTGTTCGTTACTTCCAGAGTTATTATAGTAGATACAACTAGTTGCTATAACATGTAAAAGTTCCTTTGTAGTTACTATAATGTATAAAAGCTATTAAGTAGCTGCTATAATTATTTTAAATTATTTTGATTAATTTAAAATAATTTTGATAAAATTTAAATAATTTGACTATGTTGGTAAAGAGTATTTTGATATAATAGTGTTTAAAATTAAAGTTCAAGATTTTAAGATTTTGGATTTAGTTATAACGTGTAAAAGCTACTTGATAGCTGCTAGCTATAGCGTGCATAACCTACTTGGTAGCTGCTATAGCGTACATAAGCTACTTGGTAGCTACTACGACGTGAAAAATTAACTATTTCAGTATTCAGAGTTTATGATTTAGAGTTTTGTTACAATGTATAAAAGTTACTTAGTAGCTACTATAAAGTGTACAATATACTTGGTAGCTACTCTAGCATGTAGAAACTACTTAATAATTGTTATAATGTGAAAAATTAACTATTTCACTAAAACTTTAAATCCTAAATCATAAATTTTGAATAATAATATATCAAAAATACTCTTTATCAACTTAGTCAAATTATTTAAACTTCACGAAAGTTATTTTAAATTGATTAAATCATTTGAAAATAATTATAGCAGCTATCTAGGCTACTACATCGTATAGAAACTACTAAGTAGCTGGTATAATACTACAATATTATTATATTAATGTTACACGTTGTAACAGATATCCAGTAACTTCTACACGTTGTAACAGTTAGTTGTAACTACTATAATAACCCTGAAAGTAAGAGTATTTTCTGGTGGGGCACTCTTTTGAATTTTTTTTAAAGAATTTTTTGATGATTTACTTAATTTGGGTTTGATTTTTTCCTAATTTAAAATTTTCATTCATACTATTATTTATTTTAGATTTTTTTAAAATAAAAGATTCTTGTAATTTACCATTTTAATTTCATACTAAATTAGATGAAAATTAGACTTCTTCTAAAATATATCCATCTACTCATTTATTATTCTTTGTAAAATAATATTGATTTATGATATTGAAATGCCATCAATGTCTCATAAATAAATAAATAGTGGATCTTACCATTAAGCTCTAATGTGTTTTAACCTCTGTTGGTCAGACTAATTGGATAAAGTTACTTAGGTAATTTAAAAGAACTAAATTAGCTACGTAGGTTAATCTGATTCCATAGATCAGTATGTTAATCTGAACTGAGTGAGGCAAGTGTTGAAAATCTTATGCGATAAAATAAAATTTTCGCAATAGAAAATAGGATTCCTCGAGCGATTCATGTGAAAAATCCATACAAGTTTGGATCTATGAAATCTAAATCCTATCTAATAGGATTCACCTTTGATGCGTACCCTTCGCTTATCCCGCTCGTTCAAAGGTTGTCGGATCTTTAGCACGTTCAAGTGTGTGTGCCTCTATGCGTATCTACAGTAACACTCACACTTTGGAGAAACTTGGTTGTGCTAGCAACCTTGAAGAACTCGACCAAGAAGAAAAGGAGAGGAGAAGAACGAACCATGCATAAGTTTTGTAAGAAAAACTCTTGTTTATACTCATGTCATGAATACCAAAGGTTTTTAGGTTTTGTTTATTCTCTCATCAATGCATGAGGCTTTTGGTATTCTCTCATCAATGCATGATTAATCTTATTAATCATGCATGATAACTTCCATGCATGATAACTTCCTTTTCTTCAATGCATGATTAATCCACATTAATCATGCATGATGAATCAAATCTATTTATCAACTTGGTTTAATTTGAGTCTAACTCAAATTCAACCGACTTGAGTCTAACTCAAGTCTAAGTCATCCAATGAGCTTAATTATTCCTTTAGTCAAACTAAAATGAACTCATCTCCAAATAGAGTGTTATTTGTGTGTGACCCAATAGGTTCTTGTAATATTGGCAATGTCTCTAAAATCTATTTTAGAAACATAAGCGATGAGTGACATCTAGCAATGCATCATTGCTACCCAAGTGACAAGAATATCGAGATCTGACATAACCTCCATGACTATGATAATTTATGACCATGTCCTTTTATCCTCAATATCTAGATTGATCAATGAGGCATAGACCATGTCATCCTCTTATCAATCTTTATGTTTCTTGATCCACAAGTAGACTCACTCAAGCAAATGAGCTCAATATCTCATATTGACTCATTTGAGTATAGTCATGCATTTCGTGGTCCTATTCTATCAAGAGGTCATAAGATATCACTCCCATTATATGGGAGGGATAGATCTCATCTACATCACTCACATCCCTCCACATAATTTGATACATAACCAGTGATCACCTTTATGGTACACCCTCTTATGGATGACATTTAATAATACTAAAGTACCACTCCTTATGTAGGGAACCGTAGTGACTTCAGGTCTAAGGACTATTCATACCAATAATCACATGAGAAAGTTTATGACACTCATATAACGATCCATGAAATTTTCTCATGGCGGATCAATTCAGTATATATTCTCTAATGTATACCAAATTGTCAACTCGATATCTCATATCCATGACTTGTGAGATCAAGTCATCCAGTTGACCTACATGTTAATCTCAGTGTATTAACATCGTCCCTAAATATTAATGCTTGACTAGGAATGATTATGAGCAGTGTTCTCTATATCATCTCACTATCGAGTCAAACAATCGATATGATATAGATTAGAACTAGCTACCCAAGAACATTATTATACTTAGTTATTTGGCATAAATACAAAGTAAGTATAATAACCAAAACTCATGTCTTTATTAATAATAGAATATGATACAAAAGTTCCTAGTCAATCATCACATAATTGGCTCTAGAGCTTCTACTAACAACAAATAGATTGGTTGATCTCAATGAGTTAAGCAGCTTAAACTGGTCAGATAAACCAAACATATATATTTGATGAGCTAGAGGTGAGCTTTAGGATTAGAGTTGGTTGGTTCAAGCAAGCTAGCTAGGTGTGCACATTGGACATCTAGGTTAAGTAGACAGGAAGTGAATCAAATATGTTAAATGAGTTAGTATCGTTGGGGTAGGATAGACGAAGTAGACAAGTTGGGCAAACCGAGTGCCTCGAATGGGCTGTCATGTTAGTTAGATAAGATGGGCTAAGCAAGCCAATCGACTTGGGAGTGGTCAGTTTGGGTGGGTTGAGTGAACAAAGTGAGTTAGACAAGCTTGAGAATAATAAATGTTGATGAACTAGGCAAGCTATGTGAACTAGTTAAGTTGGTTGGTCTAGACATACTAGTTGGTTTTAGTAGATCAAATGATTTGAAAGAGCTAATCTTGATTTGAATGATCTCTCCATCTCCTACTTTTAATATTGTCAAGGATATATATCTCCCCCCAAAACATGTGTTCACAATTAAACATATTAAGACAAGGGGTATGTTCTTAAAACTCATGTGAAACAATTCATGTTCACACATACACTCTTACTCATTTAGGATAAACCATCTTAATAAACTTAGTGAGGCCAAAATAGAAAAAATTAGATATCATTATACTCTTTGGGCTATTCAAAATTCATTCATATCCTCACAAATCCAATCCAACCTACTTCGGTTTATAAAAGTGATTTAACCAAACTATCTAGACAAACTTAGAGGGGTTAAAATGCAAGGCAAGATAATTGTTTGTTCTTGGAACTAGTAAGAACCTACCCTTGCTCTCACATTTGCAAGCTAAGTTTTATATGTTCATCCAGAGAGGTCGTAGCTAAGAGGTGAAATTTGTTGGTGTAATCAACTTATAGTTAAGGTTGACCAAGTTAATCAAACTTAGTTAACTAAATTCTGTGTGACTCAAATTTGAGTTTCAATATTTGATCAATATATTAGGTGATTGAGTGAGATGTCAAGTAGGTTAAGGTTGATCGTATACTTGACAATGGAAAATTCAAATGGGTCATGACAAACCAGACACTTAACGGTTAGAAGTCCAACAGAGAGTTGACCTAAGACGAGAAGTCCAAGTGAGTCACGGTTGATTAGATACTCGAAGGTTAAAAGTCCAATAAGGAGTTGATAAGGATGAAGTCCAAGTGAATCATGAAGAATCGAACACTTGACAATGAGGGAAGGTCTAACAAGTCATGGTTGATCGGATGTTAGGCATGAGACAAAAAGTTTAAACATGTTAAGTAAGATCAGATGTTTGGCAATGACAAAGTCTTGGCATGTCAAGGTTAACAGAATGTTGGGCAATGAAAAATTTTGGCAAGTTAAAGTTGATTAAATATTAGGCAAAAGAAGTCCTGATAGGTTAAGGTCAATCAAATATCAAACAAGATGAGAATTCAATTTTGGTAAAACTGAAACAGGAGTATCAGTCGATTGATAGGGTATATTAATTGACCGATAGACTCTAAACCTCAAAATTAGGGTTTAATATAGTAGTTAGGTTTGCTTTTCAAGGTTGTTGTGATAATTAGGATTTGTTGTAGTAGCAGTTGAATGATGAACAATATAGTCAATTATTACTCTAGCAAATAGAATGTTAGTAGAAACTTGGTTTTGATCGACTCAACTATATTCGTTACAATAATAGATTGATGAGCAGTACAGTCGATTGTTACCGTAGCAACAAAAAAGTATTATAGTAAATAAAAAATTATGGAATTGATTGATCAACTTGACTGATGTTGATCAGTTCACTGGTGTCATTATTTAAGTGAACAGAAGGTTCAGAACTCAACTTGTTGTCCATCAGTCGTTTGATGAGTTTTTCAGTCAATTGATGACACTATAGTAGTGAACATAAGATTTTTGAGTCGGTTATGATACTTGACTATTCAGGGGCGGATCCAGGCGAGGGCTGGAGGGGGCTGAAGCCCTCGCCAGGATCCAAGCGAGTGCTGCCTTCTCCTTCTCCGACACCGGATGGTGCGACGACGTCAAGCAGAGGAGGTCGTGAGCGGGCTGTGCAGAGGAGAACGGGAGAGGAGATGCGGCTAGGATTTTCTCACCACATCCCTCTTTAAAGGCTCCGCCGTTCCGATTTCTTCACCGACGAAACCCGGCGCGGTGGACGGGACGCGAGTCTTGCGGGCGGAGAGGCGAGCGGCGGACGCGGTCTGCGCGCGGGGAAGGAAAAAGTCAGGAATCCCGGGTTGTGTGGCGTGGGTCGGGCCAGAAAGAAAAGAGAGAAATCCGGTTCACTTGAACCGGGTTCGGGCTCATTACTGTAGCAATCATCTTTGCTTTTGGTTCGCTTGGTTCGGTGACCAAACGACCTCCGATTTGACCCAAACTAATTTTGTTTGATTCGTCTTCGCAAGACGAATCTTTCTATCTATTCCATTTTATCAGAATTTTCTTCCTTCATGGATTAAATTAAGTTGATTTAATATGGTTCAAACTGGTCCACTAATAAAAATATGTTAATACAAATAATAAATGGGCTTCACAGCCCATTCTTGAACAATACATTTGCTTGCATTATATTTTCTTAGTAATAAGATTAATGTGATGCACACTAGCCCGTTATTTTGAGGGACAACAGATTAGCTCCTGGTTTATGTATTGCTTATGAATCTAGTATGCTTGGATGGGAGCCCACCCGGTTATCACCTCCATCGTGGCTACGGATCTGGAGCAAATAGCTGGATCATCAATTTAGAGATGAATTACAAAATCTGGAGATTGACTTTGATTTCTGAAGATGCTTCAGTTAAATGCACACTTTCTATTATCTCAGTCGTATGCTCCGGGTTTCTCTTATTTTCTTGGTGAAAGATATTGATATGTTTTTGGCTTGTTAATGCAATTGCAAAAAATCAAAGCAGAGATAGGAGAAATATCTAACAATCCCCAAGGTTTGCTCTTGGAGGCTATTCACTCTGCTGGTTATTCTGGTGCATTGGCAAATCCTTTTATGGCTACAGAATCTGCAATAAATAGGCTAAATAGTGCTATTTTAGAGGAGTTTGTTACAGTAAGTATTGAGTAACTTATGTTCTAAAATTTAAAATTTCTAAAATCTGTGATTGAATTGAAATTTGCAAAATTTTGATAGTGAAGCTGAACTTTGTATGTTATTATAGCAAATGTTCATACAAATTTACTACTATACAAAATCTGTTCAAGATACTATGTATATGGATAAACACCTGTTTTAACAGGTGTTTTAACAGGTGGAAATCATTTTAGTATGAAGTATGGACATAGTAAATTGATCCCCATTAGATAGTTATATCCTGTTATAGATTGCCATCATTACCAAGCCAAACATGGGTGATACTGATAGTCTTTTAAGATTTCACATACCAATCTTTCAACCTCATGGATTTCTTTGACCTTTTACCCTTTATTTTTTACCTCTTATGGAAATTATATATACCTCGTCTACCCCCAGTTTACTGGGGAGATTCTGTCCGTTTTGAGATTAGGAGAGGATGAGAGGTAGTTGGTTGAGTGATCTGCATTTTGAGTGATATGTATTTCTAAATTTTCGAATGAGGATTTTTACCTCCCGCATATTTATATATTTACGTTTAAAAAAAATATTGATTTCTCTATACTGTAGTGAAATGATATAGTTTTATGATTTTAGAGTGTTTTGAAATGGTTATTATATTGTAAAAAAAATTAGCCCTCATCAAATATTATTTCTAGATCCGCCCCTGTGACTATTTATGTATCAAGCAATTAATGAATAGTAATAGTCAATTGATGGTGATCATACTAAGTTAGCAAGAGCTATTCTGAGGTGTAACAGTCAAATTAAGTGGATCAATCAATTAATGATGATGATCAGTAAACTAATAGACGAAAATCAAACTCAACTTGAAGGCTATAAAAAAAGGGTTTTGAAGAGATTTTCGATGTCGGTTCTTAAGAGTTTGAGGACAAAGTGCTTTTATATTTCCTGACGAACAAGAGACAATTCCAAGTAACAAGAAAATATTGAAAGCGAGATTTATGTAAAGTTGTTTGCTTTCTTTCATTTGTATTTTGTATTTCATATGTTTGTTGTATTATTGTAAAAATAGATTATAAGAGACTTCTTCGCCTTCAGAAGCATATACGAAAAAGAAAAAGAGAGTAGTGATAGGTCATTAGGACTAGACTTTAGACGTACACTATAATAAATTTGATTTTTCACAATTGATCATCGTACATTAAAAACACACCATTAATATTATTATTTACAACGCACTCATTCACGTGTGCTATTAATATTATTATTGCTTATACAAACAATAATATGTAAAAAAATACATTATTAATAAATATTATCTAGGATCTACAAAAATACATACCATAAAATTTAATATTAACAATGCGCTCTGCTTGCTATTAAAATTTAATATTAACAGCACGCTCTGTGCACTGTTAATAGTCATATCTCGAGTGGTCAAATCCTTGTACGTATCTTGTCGTGATAGCACCCGTGCCCCTTTCAATATTTTTTTCTTTCCACTGAACTGCCAAATCTCATCGCTCACTTTTTGTCAATCCGTCGAACCCGCAAATCTCATCGTCATCACACCCGCGCCAAATCCTCAAATCTAGAGTGCTCAGGCAAGAGGGGAACGACGTCATGACCTTGTTCTCATTGTCGAACATAGTCTGCTATCTGCCGGCATTGCTGCACTTCCTTCCCCTCCCTCTCCTGTGGACCAGCGCCTTTCTGACGCCACAACTACTTCCTCCGACAGTCTACGAGCTCCGATGTCCAAGACTTCGAAGAAGATTCTGAGGCGAAGCAGGCCGTCGCCTGGTAGGCTTTGTGGGCCTCGCCTAGGAGCTCCTCGTTTTCGAATCCTTCGCATTGAATCTAGTAGCCATCGCTTTGTTCGCATTGCCCTCGCTAGATAGCGGTGGCACACCGCTAGGCTTTGACTCCGAAGGTTCCATGGCAGAGGTTGCGCTCGTCGTGTCGCCGCCATTCGACGGAGAGAAGGAGGAGATGATGTCGGAGGAAGAGGAGATTAGCATGTCTAGCCAATGGCGTAGCTAGGGTCTTTAACTGTCCTGGACTAAATTATAAAAAAAATAATACACATTATATTAAGTCAAGTCCCCCCTAACTCTAATTCCTTGGATTTTATGTTGCATTTAATAAGGCCGGTTCTTGTTCGGCCCGGCTAACCGGGTCAACACCCGGGCCGGGTCCGGGCTGGACCCGGCCCGGGGTCGGGTTTGTAGGCAGGCTCTCTCTGTGTGGTCTCTTATTTTCGACCGAGGCTACGTGAAGCGAACAGCCCTTCCTTCTCCGCCACAACTATGGAACTCCGTCGTAGGCTTCCTCCGAGCGTTGCTTCTACATCCAAGGGGTGCAAGCCTATCCCGAAATACAAAAATAATCACATTTAGTGATCGAATATTCAATCATAAATCGATCGTTAAATCCAATTAATAACCGATTAATGACTGAAAAAAATCGTAAAAAAATTTTATCGTAATTTAATTTAGCGATCGAATTCGAATTCGATCGCTAAATTTAACGAACGATTTTAAATGCGATCGCTAAATTTAGCGATCGAATGTTAAATGAATCACTGAAAGAGTCATAAATTAGCGATCGATTTTTACGTTCCGTCGTTAATATTAACGGCCGATTATGATTTCAGTCACTAAAATTAGCAATGAAATTTAAAAATCGATTGCTAAATTTAACGATCAATTATGAATTCGATCGCTAATTCTGTCGTTAATATTTTAAAAAATTTATCAATGGAATTATATTTACATACAATCAATATTAAAACTCTGTCTCATACAATCCATATTTGCAATCCATATTTAAAATATATATTACAAATTTATCATATATAACCAATATCTAAATGATAAAAAAAATAATTTCTTATTGAAAGATAAACTTTTTCATACATAGAATTGTGTTTGGAATACCAAGTGAAATGAAAAGATTAAATAGAAAATAACAATCTTGTTTTCTCCATACTCAACTCTAGCAAAATAAAACAATAATAAACACCAACTACAACTTCACGCATCGTTAAATGAGATTTGAGGAGATTGAGTTGCCTCATCTTCAGTTACTTTGTCTTCAAGCACTAGAGGATTGTCGAATGGCAATTGTTTGTTCAACAAATGGTTCCCACGAGAGAGTGTCATCCATGATCACATCTCGTCCTTCATTTAGTACTGAGGAGGGATGAAGCCGCATCAGTAGATGACTGGTGGACCTGTTAATCAAAAGACTATGTTGATTAACAGATGATGTAAATGGAGAAGGAAAAGAAAAATATACAAAATCACTTCAAGCCAAAATGAGAGTTGAACCAAAATGTAAAGTTGTCCAAAAGGACCAAAATGTCATATTAATGAAAGTTACCATCGAACTATATAGTTGAAATTTTACATATCAAGATGGTCGGATGTTGGAGATAGTAATCATATACCAAGCATATATGAACTAAGGAAGAATATGAGATGATCCAAACCCATCGATTTCTGTCATGATTAGGAATCCTTCATTAGTAAAGGTTTATCAATGATAAATAGATATATCACTGAAGCCAAATTCACTAAAAAGAAATTTTATTAAGAAGATGTGTGAAAATGAGAAATTTAAGTCTCTTTTAATGCCCAACAAAACAAACTTAAAGTAAATGAGAATAAACAATTAGACAAAGATAAAAAAAACAGATTAGAAATAAACTCATACCTAAATGTGGTAATCCCTTAAATAACTATTACATAAACTATTCCCTTAAATAGAGCATCTATATATAATTATATTAACAGCTTTTGGTAAGCATTAAATTGCTTTATTTTTGTCAAACCTACGTATTTTTTAAAACTAATTTATTTCAGATTTTGTCAATTGTAAAAAGCTACCATATTCACAGGAAATGACTTGTTTTACAAAATCCTTAAAAAATTGTATCTTTGGTAATACAGTACATGATTTAGTCATACATGTTATATCAGATGTGAATCTTCCATATGCCAATAAGTATTACATGGAATCTTGAGCAAAAATGAACAAAAATCAAACTTAGCCAAAAGAACAAAAAGGCTATTACCTGCTAAAAAAATCCTTCTTGTCCTTTCAGAACCTCTCTACCATAACGAACAGCTCTCCGGAGGATACGTCTAAGAACATATTCCCTCCCTTCATTGCCTAAAAGTCAACATACACATAAGATTTCTGTAGATATTTATGAAAATGGATGAGTCAACAATTAAATGACAAAAGTAGATGTTTTAAATATGGTTGTTGCCTATGAGTCCACCCCAACACTCTCCAGTCTCCTTGATGATGATTTCCACTAGCATTGTCAATTATTTATGCAGCGAAAACATACAATATATTGGAAACAGAAAATGAGATGCATTGTCTTTGCCTCACAATATAATTTTTCCACAAACTAAGGAAAAGTTACAGATATGTACAATACTTGTTTCAATAATTGTTGTGCAAATGAATCAAACATGAATGTGCAAGCAGTGATCTCTTCATGCAACAAAGATTGTCCGAATGAAGAATAAATTAGAAATTTTAATATCACAATGCATCATAAAAACAGAGAGCAACAGATGATACAGAGCTAGAATCAGTAATCGGTTCAGTCTTATTTATCATGGTGATCTGAATTAAGTGTATCCAATTAAATGCAAACTGCAGAAAGAAAAAGAGTTAAGGAGGAAACTTTTCCAGTTATTTACCAGGACGTGAACCATCAGCAATAGCAAAAGAAAGAGTTCTAATGTGATCAGCAACTACTCTGTAAGCCATATCAACTTTATCCTGATCATCTGCCCCAATTTTACCTGAGTAAGGCTGAGCCCCTGTTAACTGCCAAAATTGACATTTAAGTTTCTTGTTAAAAACAAAAATATATATCATGGACTTGGGAACTCATAAACAAACTATGATAATTGAAAACTTACTTGTCGAGTAGCATCAAATATGGGCAAGAATACATCAGTATCATAGTTGCTCATTTTATTCTGAAGAATTGAAGTCAATCTTTCAAAACCCATCCCTGTATCAACATGTTTGGCGGGTAAAGGCCTTGAACTGCTTACCTTCCATTTCAGGGTGCTTAGTGAACACTGCATTTTGAGCAAATTCTGCTTCACGAGTTTGATTGTCCACCAATTTCAGCTGCAAATGTCAACGGCAAATGTTATGATTCGATCTTAAACTACAAAGCCCTGCACTAACAAAAGGGGAAAAAGGAAACAAACTAAAATGAAATGCATTTTGATGTATAAAAGCACAAACTTGTATACACAAAAGATTGAAAAATGAGCTTAACCACACACTGAGATGTCATCAATTACCTGAGTCATGTTTGGAGCAAAAACTGTGGCAATGTTGCGTGCATTCATATTGCGTACAAACAGTGTGCTGGAAGCTAAGATAGTAGTTGTTGCAGTCTCAAGCATGACAATAGCATAACTAAAAACAAAGTGATGTAAATTTACAAGATCATAATAGATGCCTACATTACATATCTGATCAAACAAAAACTAAGACTCAAGTTCAAGCTGTTCCTTAGGTTGTCACGATTACAATTTAAAACTAAAGAAGTAAAATATGAACTTATCTATTAATCCATGAGGCTCGTTGAAGGTTCTCCAGTTCCCTCTGCGAACAACCAAGCCTCAGTGTTTATGGAAAAAATTCATTAGCAAAAACAAACGTTATATATATGAAGGTTTATCGATCGACAATTAGAAGTTACACAGTGGACTCACTTTCGGTAGTACCAATTATTATGTTTAATGAACCATGAATATAAAAATAAATATACCTCAACATATCTATTTATCAAGAGAATTTGGGTCTTCAGTCTCTTGTGAACCAAAACGATGTAGCGTGGGAAAAGCAGAAGGATAATGACTAAAAAGCGATCAAAAAATTCTCGCATTTGGCGATCGACTGTCATCCTAACTCACTCATCCATCGACTGCTCTGACTACTCTACAGTCATCTTGACCCGATCATCTATGGACTGCTCTAATGTCGTAACCCGATCTCTCAGTGCCTGATTTTCTAATCGTAATTCTCGCACTTCATTGGATTAAGAACTGGATCAACCCCTGGCCCTAGGAGTCATAACATGATTATATGCAACCCGCGCATGGGAGCCAAAGGCCATAGAGGGTGTTCTTCTTGCTTCTACCAACCACATCATAATATATATCATTTATAGTTTCATCTGATAACCTCACTAAGTCACCCCCTCTATATCAGACTGAAACGCTTGTGCAACTTAATCAGTCATATCATCCTATTAAAAAAATTATTAATATTATAAAATAAATAATTAATAAACCTAGTCATTATTAAATAGTAGTAGTAGTAAAATTTATATTCTTACATCTATGGCCTTCAATCACACATCTACAAAAGTGTCATCTTTTTTTTTATGGGTACTGCAAAATATCTCCCAACAAGTATCAAGTCTATATAAAATATTTGTCTGAAAAAATAAAATAATTAAAACTTAAAAATTATGATGTCATAAACAAATTTTAATATTATTATAAACTTATCAAATCTATTGCATGCTCTACAATAGATCGTGATTCAGCTGTATGCTTTGACAATCCAATGCTCGTGCCACCAGCCTCAAGATTTCTATTGCTTTGAGCAGTCATTAAATTTTGCTGTAATTTTTCTGCAACCCAAACCCTTTATCATTTATCCCATACCTCATCAAGCATATATGTAGGGTTTTTTCCATTTTTTCTCCACTTGTACATAAGATCTCTATACAATTTTTGACAATAATTATTCCAAATCTTGTTGAATTCTTCTTCCTGACCTGGCTCTCAGGTATATTTTTTCTACAAAAATATTAGTATCAGACAATAATGTTTAGTAAAAATAATTTTCAAATTACTTACCAAAAATTTATAATAATAAAAATCTTTCATTCTTAGTCTACATGCCTCCATGTATAACCAGAAACGCATTGTCATTCTTCTAATTTTTTTGAAATATATGCTACGACATTATGACCATTTGGAACAAAATTGTATGAAAAACATATTTCATTATTCATTATAAAAGAAGAAATGAATTTGAATTACTGATAACAACAATACATACCAACCCCCAACAATACGCAAAACAATATGACCGGTGTGTACTAGTGGATTGCCTGACATGACTATATCTGCAAAATACAATTATAACACATACACAATCTAACATGTAAATTAAAAACAAACATATACATGAAAATATCAATTTTCAGCTCTAAGGTTTAATCATCATTACAATCTGATTCATTAACATTAAAAGTCTCTAATTCTTCATTGCTAGACTCTATTAGCTCTTTACTGCTAGGCATCTCTCCATAATCTATTTCCTCGTAAGTGATATTTACATCTATCAACAATTGAAGTGTAGATTGAATATCTGAATTAACTGAATGACTTTTCACTTCCTCATTCTGAAATGCATCATGATTTTGGATCGTAATGGAGTTCGACATTTCTATGTTTGACCGAGCCTTGATTCGACAAACTGATAACCATTCACTAGATCTCCTTCTCTTCGTCGGATATTCAAGATAGAAAACTTGTCCAGCTTGTATCGTGAAAATAAAGGGTTCAAACTTGGTGAATCTTTTATTTGCATGAATCTCAACTAAATTATAGTTTGCATGTATTCTAGTACCTATTCTTAGAGTCGGATCATACCAAGAACATTTGAATAACACACATCTTTTTATGGGTAAAGCAGGATATTCGACCTTAATAATTTCATCAAGTATGCCATAATAATCATATTCAATATCCGTGTTGGTGGTAGATCCTTTTACACAAACACCTGAATTAGAGGTCACTGTATGTGCATCGCGTTGTGCCACATGAAATGTCACATTCTGGAAGACGGTCATCCGAAAAATTTTGACAACATCTCCCTTGTAACAATTCAATTTTCTTAAATATATTTTACATAAAGACCCACACGGCCTATCCATAATACAATACATGATTTTATTAGCTACTAAACAATATGAAATGTGACCCACACAGCCACTCACCAATCCAAACACATGCATAACCGAAAGATCGAAAATCTACACAACAAATCAACAATAAACTCGATAAGTCTACGAAATCAGAAATTACGCAAGAGAAAATACAACCATCTCAAAATCCATATAAACGGATACAACTCCACAAGCACAAATAAGAACAAAAGAAATATACTAAAGTCACTACAATCAAGAATACCAATACGAAATCATAAACTCGAAACTACATGAGGTAAAACAAATCACACACAAATCCCATACATCCACACAAAGACAAAATGAAGAGTCTCCTACTGTGAGATGACATGATTGGCAAATCTCCTTGGCATCAGTTGTAATCTCCTATCTAATACCTAGGGAGACAGAAAAATCCCAAGGTCTAAATGGTGAGTACAAAATACTTAGTGGATAATCAGAATAGACAGTGCTTGATCAAAAGTATACAATTTAGAGCAAAGATATACAAATGAATAATAGTAATCAACCAGTGATCAGTAATAATTCTGCTCGTAGCATATAATCTAAAATGGATCTCATAAATGCAGTCAATCCGTATGAATAATAATGTCATACTGATGTATCAATCAAAAATCAACCAAGTATACATTTCACATCCAAATGCAGTATACATACAGTCTGATACATATATATCAAGCACACAATGCAAGTATATGCATGATGCAACTGCCTACACTTCGCTCCAGTATTCATGTATTATATATGACTGAGGGTGTCTGACATCCAACGATCATACATCCAGCCCTACAATAAAGTAGTCTAGTGGCCCAACAGTGGGTAGCCATCTATAGCTATGTACATCCTATGGTCAATGTATGTCCTCTAATACTCGTCCCTGAGTATCACTCCCATACTCTCCGAGTACCATCTCTCGACGGTGACGAGGTCAGGACATCAACTCAGCTACGTACAGACCATACAGCCACCATCACCGTGATGGAAATAGGAGAATCATAACCACCTAATTTAAAACTTGTCACTATAGGTCAACTATCAATGACGATAGACCCACAACATTGGAGATTACAATCATCACCATGCACCATGATGTGATGATCAAGCAACAATAATCAACATCTCACTATGCTATATCAACATGCATAGATAATAAATCTCTATTGATCACAGGTATCATAACCAAGGATAAGAACAATAAATCACATAGATAAACAAAGGTTCATACAACAACATAAATAATCATAAGATCAATTGAATTAAGGACAAGCATGGGATAAACAAGAGTATAACAAAGGTATCCAATCAACAACAAACAAGAATATGATCAAGATAACTAACCAACAACAATGGAAAAGAAATATGCACTAGGAAAGAAATAACTTTGTATTGACCAAATACAGGAATTACCCACTTGATGTAACGTACGTCGATATACAAGAACCCCCAGAAAAATATAATCTCGTATATAATGAAATCCTACAATCACTCAAGGTCCTACAAAAAGAATAAACAATATTCACTAATAAATATATAGATCTTAACAAATTTTAAGATCTAGCACATAACCTAACCAAATCCCAATAACACAACTCGGTCGGTTTAATCCAACCAACTCTATCTAACTCAAGTTAATCTTAACCGGATCACGAGGATCAACATAAGCCAATCCAACATATCCGAAAGGTCTAACACAAACTTAATCCAAATCCAATCAGATCCATAATCCAATTGGTACATCCAGATTTAAAGTTAACCTAACCACAACCTAATCAATTTAATCCTCAACCAAGCAAACCCTAACCGAAACACACTTAAGCAAACTTGAATCCTTCAATTATTGGAACAGCTAGAACCGATCCAACACCAAAAATAGGAGAGAACACACAAGAATCTCACCTCTGATCCAATTGTGCTTAATCTGATTGTGCCCTAGAATCCTTGCTCCTTTGATTCCAACAAGACAAAACTTGATCAATCCAACGGAAACCCGATCTCAACCAAGAACAGATCCACAGAACTAATTAAATCGAGATCCAATATTCAAGAACACTTACCTCTAATCAAGCTCTGATTCCACACCACCAAGCAACGAATGGAGCATAGTGTAGGCGGATGGATCAGCAAGGACATTAGAGTCTTCAAAGCTACAGAAGTCACGGTAGCAGAGGGTTGTGAGAGGAGCGATTTGGTAGCGCCACAGAGCTCTGGGAAGCCATGGAAGAGGAGGACCACGGTGAGGTCGTCGCCCTTCTCGGCGACCTGCTAGTTGATGACGTTCACCGGCACATTCCTGTGTGAGATCCTGGCCATCTCCCCATCCTTGATCGGCTACTCCATCGCCTTCGATCCGCCCCTGTTAAGCCCCGCTCTACTTTTGATCGAATGATGCTTCTTGATCACGCGATCAGGATTGAGGACGAGAAGGAACGCGAGCTCGAAGAAGAAATTAGATTTGCGGCTGGGGAAAAGAATCGCACGCCGATCGTGAGCTCAGGAGAGGAAGGAGGAAGTCGCAGGTTAAAGAATTCCTAACGGGTTAACAGGTTTAACCCTGTTGGGAAACACTAGGAAACCCGTTCCGGTGAATTCTTGCGGGGTTAATGGCAATGGGAATGATTACCGGATTTTTGGTGCTTGGTATAGATACTGGAATGGGTATTATTCCCATTAATGTTGTTTGGTTTGACTTAAATTATGGAATGAGAATCAGTCAAAATTTCCATTTTACCCTTATATGTAAAAGACAAAAGTAATCATATAGAGTCATAGACAAAACCATTTTATTTTTAAAAAAATATAATATGATGAATATTTTTCTTTCATCCCAACCTACAAAAGGCATAATTGTCCACTATAAATCATCGTCCAAAATACAATCGTCTTACATAATCAAAATAACTACCACAATATTAAAAGTGAAAGAAGCAAAAATGTATTCATCAAACCCAACATCACAAACATAAGCAACTGAGCAATTCCAAGGTTTATTATAAAGAACCCATTGATTTCTTTATAAAATCCGAACCGACCAAACTGATAAAAAATCTTGCTTCATGTTCCGCACACTTGAAAATTTTCATCAAACACAACATCAAAAGCATACTATTCTAAACAACTGAGCATAAAATCTTCAATTTCAGATGAATCCACACTGAACAATAACTCAACCTTCACAGAATCTTCTAAACAATTGTCTTACATGATCAAAACAACTACCACAATACCAAAAGTGAGAGAAACAAAACTGTAGTCATCAAACACAACATCACAAGCATACTATTCTAAACAACTGAGCACAAAATCTTCAATTTTAGATGAATCCAAACTAAACAATAACTCAACTTTCACAGAATCTTCACAAATAACTTGAGCAGTCTTGTACTTGTTCTTACCAACGAACCCATACTTATCCAATATCTTAAGAACTTGTGGCATTTTTGAGGATTTACCTTGAACCCAAGATGACATTGACTCAAGGTGTGAGCTAACAGTTTGCATAAATCCCAACTCGATCATTGAGTAACTTGAAGTCAGAATTAACATTTTGCACAGTTGAAGTCTTTGCCCTCTTCGAAACTTTTTTAACATTATCAGTTGATGATTTCTTTTTCTCCTTAGAGTGAGATGCTTTTGATGTGACAGAAGGTTGTTGATTTGGCATCGAATCAACTTCAACTCCTTTTTCAGTAAGTGAATTATCATCAGATATGCTCAACTCAGCATCCACTTCAATGATGTTTTGTGCAGCCATCATAGGATCTTCCGCAATAAGCCATGTTGCTCTGTCTTTGCCATATACCATCTCTAACTCCGAAAAATAAGGGAATGATACATTATAGAGACTTTTGGCGTCATTGTGATTCTGTCCGAAAAAAACTTAACAAAGTCAAGGAAGTTACCACAACAAACGACATTATAATTTGAATAAAAACCAATAATGACTAATACGCATACCTTAATCCATTCAAGATACCATGTTTCTTCACAAGCTATCTTCTTTTTTCAACATCATTCTAAGTACAACCACTTTGCCTGCACATTTCATTGATAGCGTGGAATTTTCTTTTTAAGATTTTAATCCTAGATTTAATGTGACTAACAGATTTTGTGAAAGTTGGTAACTTTTGGATCATAATCTTTCTTATCTCGACCATATAGTTATTCTTGAACCCACCATCTGTTTTCCAAAGAGGATCGGTTGCCATATCTTGTAAACATCTTATTAATGCCCAACTCTCCTCTTCCGTCCAGAAAACTTTATTTTTGCCTCTTCCTCGTGCTACATTCTTTCCCATAGAGTCATCAACATTACTCTCCATCCTAAAAGAATATTAAATCAAGTTAATGACACCATAAACCCAAACATACAATTTCTGAAAATGAATGAAAAGAGAATGAGAGTAATTTCAACATAAAGGAATTTCTTGTAAAAAAATTCAGTAACTGAGAGCTAGAGAGAAATCACTGACAACAACAAGTAAATACTCACTCATCTTTCTTAAATGACAACAATGAACTACTTACTAACACGATACTATATTTAAATTCATACTAATTAAATCTCGAAACCTAATCTAGCTCAACCTAACCAACAAACCCTCCAACAAAGGTATCATCTAAATCTCTCCACAATTACAATCCATTGATAATTAGGTCATATTTAACCGAACCAACAAACTTGGATTCAACATCCAACAAGCTCAACATCACACCAAAATGGTTAATCAAACTTGAATCCTTTAACCATTTTAATCTAACCTAACGTAAGTTAATCATCTCAATTATCTAAAGTTTATGGGTTCAATCCTAATTGAATTACACCTAATCCTAATCTAACAGTACCCTACCCGTGCCTAATCTCCCATGCACACAACAATATCAAGAACCCACATCAACTCTTCCTTACCGCAATTCAACTACCCACAAGATCAACATCAAACCAACATAGCTAATCAAATTCTACGAAACATGCTTAACTTAAATCTGATCAAAGGAAAATTCCCATAGATCCACACATTCAAATGTTCAATCTCACCCAAACAGAGTCATATTCATCAACCAATCCCATGAACTAAAATCATACAAGAATAATATCAATTCCAAACTTACCTTTGATCTATGCCCTAGATCCACTCGATTCCAAATTCCTCAACTTCACCTTGCTGCCGTAAACCCCCCTTCAAGCTCCAATCAGATCGCCTACCTCAGCCGTGGAACAGAAACCGATCCAAATCAACCACCACATCCATCGTTTAACAAGGACAATCAGATTAAAACTAAGAAGAAACTTACCTCAATCAATCGTGCCCTAATCCTCTTCTCCTTCCCCCTTCTTCTTCCTCTTGCTTGCGGTCGAACACAACCCAATCTTCAATCGGATCAGCTCACATCAATGAGCTATGGAGAAGAGACAATCAAGATCCAAAGGAGAATATATATCTAAGCTCAAAACCAATCAAACCCCGAAATCCAACTAAAATCCCTTACCAATCGGCCTCCTTCTTCTCCGATTCGCGTCGATTGCAACTGCCACAAATCAGCGGTCGACTCCTTCTTAGCTCGCCACGATCCACAGCTCCAATACCAGGCTGCCGATGATCCACCTCCGCCTTGGCACGACTGTGCACGCGCCAGAGAGAAGACGAAACAACTTCCCACACGGCGTCAATGGCGAAGAGAAGAATAGAGGAGCGACGAAGATGAGGGGAAGGGGTGGAGGAGCTCGGCCGACAGAAAAAAGAAGAAGAGGAGGAAGATGGGGGGGAGCTTAGATGAACGGGGGAGAAGAAAAGGGGGGCGACCAAGAGGAAGGGAGGCTCGCGGGTGGGGAAGAAGAAAGGAAGAATCGCGGTGGGGAAGAAATCGCGACCTAGGGCGCGGGGTACCGCTGTTCACAGGAAAAAAGCTATGCCGCGATGGGAATGAGTTTAGCGATAACCGGGGGAGGGGTAGGTTATGAAATTATGGATATCAAATCCTTATTTTGATTTTCATTCCCGTCTACCAAGCATTAAGAATGGGAATGAAATAGATTTCATTCTCATTCCCCTCTCCTAAACCCGCCTACCAAGCGCCTCTTGAATATGCCATTTTCATAGCTTTGACCAAGGCACATGACTATCTAAAGTAGAGCCATTGAGCCTCGCCACAACCTGAAAGCTAATTTAAAAATAATCATTTGATCAACTTAAAGCAAAGTTTGAATCTAACCTAGGATCGTATTTGCATTTTGAGTTAGGCTAAACCCTAATTAAAATCTTACAAAAACCTAACATAAGCCTAGCCCGAACCAAACCCTAGCTTAATCTTAAACCAAACATAACCCAAACCTACCCTAACCTTGTCCTAGGCTAAACAAGAAACACTTGCTTGCTACTTACTCAAGATTGCCAAAATCTTAGAGAACTTCTTTATCTAAATGCTTTACAGGAAGAGTACAATACAATCCATCCTCCTTTTTTCAATGGTGATAATTTTGCCTATTGAAAGGGTAGGATGGAGTATTACCTAATAAATGAAATCAAAAATTGAATATTCATCATAGTAGATTTTAACCTACCAAGAGACTCTAATAGTGAACTAGTTGATTTTGATCTATGGACAAGTGACATAAAAAAGAAAGTCCAAGCCAATGTAAGGGCTACTATAACACTCCAATGTGGTCTAATTCAGGAATAACTGGGTTGGCCTGTGCGGGCTTGGATTGGCCCACGAGTTAAAAATTTTTATTTTTTTTAAATTTAAAATTAAAGTAAAAAATTCAATGTACTAGTAAGCTTGATCCCTCTAAACAACAATTCAAATTTAAAAATTTCAACTTGACCCATTTAAATTGTAATCCAAATTTAAAAATTTTAATATTTTCTATATATTTTTATTTTGACAGGCCTGTGAGTTGGCCCGCCTAACCTGCAACCCGCCTTGGGTTGAGTTGGATTGGAGATTTTCCAACCCAATAAGTTGGTGGCCGACCCACCCCACTCCGCCATATAATGGTTTTTGATGGGTTAGCCCATCCCGCCTTGGGTTGGCCCACAGGTTGAAATTTTTTAATTTTTTTTGAAATTTAAAATTAAAATAGAAAATTTAATGTACTAGTGAGTTTGATCCATCTAAATAGTAATTTAAATTGAAAATCCAACTTGGCCAGTTTAAATTGTAATCCAAATTTAAAAATTTTAATATTTTCTATATTTTTTTATTTTTAATAGGCCTATGGGTTGACCCGCTTAACTCGCAACCCGCCTTGAGTTGGGTTGGGTTGAAGATTTTCCAACCTAGTAAGTTGGTGGGTTGGCCCGCCTCGCCCCTTAAATGACAGTTTTTGACAGGTTAACTCACCCCGTTGAATTAGTCCGTCCCATCGTGGGTTGGTCTGTTTAATAACTCTATCTACTTATCCTTAAAGGCTCCTTCGAATCATCAGAGGGGACAGGTAGTGTAGATGTTATGGCTCCCAGCAATGGTTGTTCCATAGCAATCAAGACCACATTGCTCGAATAGCCAATGAGTTGGACACCTCGATCGTTCAGTTCAACCTCGATTAACTTCAAACACTTATTGATGGAGTCCTTTAAAATGGTTTTGGTTGCACCATAAAAGAAGAGTCTTCAGTTAGTCATCACATAAAACAAATACATGACAAGTCTTACCAAATGAAGAATGGAGCTCGACGTCAATCGAGCTCAAGCCAAAAAGGAAGAGGAGGCCCTCCTTGAGCATGTGCTTGACATCAAATTGCAAACCCGATAGAATATCTAACGTGGTATGAAAGGTGGACTCCAACTTATATTGACCTAGACTCGGGAGGGGGGTGGGTATCGACAATTCCAATTGTCAATCGATTGGCCACAAGAATAGAAGGGGAGGTTGGGCAAACACATAATGAGCTTTCCACCCCTTATGTGAACTCGGGATCTTGTCTAAAAAGCTACAAGATGATCGGGCGGTAAAGTAAAATATCCCTACTTTCATCTTTTTTGGACAAAATAAGTAATAGAAGACTCGGGTGAGGGGGATGTGATAAAGATGAAAGATGATGACTACTCCACAGAGTAGTCGGTAAGAATTGGAGGCTAATTGTTGAAGGGGAATCTGAACGTACTCAGAGACTTCGACAAAGAACTGAGGAATGGAAAACCTAAGACCACCTATCATCTTACCTCAAAAAAAGATTACAAACCCGGCAAGGGAAGGTGCAGTCGATCAATAGCATTAGGGATCACTAATCGGTAGTTGGTTGAAATCTCAAATTGCATCCTTACTAGTCTATATCTCCTCCGTTAATGTCTAACACTGTAGATTCATATCAAGGGGCAGAAGAACTCTCGGCAGCCATGGGTGATAAGAAAGATGACAATGGAACTTGAAGACAAAAGGAGAGCAAAAGAACAAAGAATAGGAACAGATACAATGCAATGAAATGAGAACAGTGGGATTAAATAAAAGGATAACGGACTTACAGACAGATGTGTGTTCATGAAGTTGCAGAAAATCACATTGGGCGAAGCTTGAAGACAAATGAATTGGAGAATGTGACAACCTCCCTAATATACCCTATGCTTAACATATCAACCGTCAAATTAGGAAACCAAAAGGTGGGCCATCATTTTGTGCCACTGGATCCTACAGTCGAATCAATAGAATCTTAATAGTTGTCTTGAGTTGAGCGTCTGACATAGCCTTGAGATGTGTCAACCTTAGATTAGGTAATATTTATGATCAGATATGACATGTTGATCTTAGGAATCATACACCATCACATGTATTGTACTCATTAATGATGCATGACTTGCATGTTACCGAGGCATAGGAGGCACGTCATCTCTGAGAACGAGCTAGTAGCTAGATTACAATCGTCTCAATCCAGTCAGTAAGACTCAGACCTTCTTCGACTAGACTCGGGAGGGAGGCTTGTGATATACTAGATAGGAGAATCTACATATGATAGAGTCAAGTCAACAGTCAAGCATAGGTGGAGGTCAAAACGACCACCCAACTACTCCTTCAACTCGGCCACTCGACTCCGACTCCAGAGCATTCAAACTCCTCGACTGTAGCAGGTCAACCCACTCGACTCCTCCTTCAGCTCGACCACCCGAATTCTTTAAAGACTCAGGCTCCTCAACTCCATCAAGTTAGCTCACATGACTTCAGAGGACTCAGGCCTCTTGACTCCATCGAGTCAGTTCATTCAACTCCAAGAGCTTGGCCATGATATCTCAGCATCGACAACTCGATCCAGACATTTCAATTTTCAGGACCACTCCACATCTACTTTAATTTATTTTTTATCCATTAGTCGAGTCTTACACTCTACGTTGGCCTACAAACAACAACTGCAAATATTCTATAGTATGCAACACTAGGTGGATGGAGAAGCTATTATGCAATTGTCAGATCTGATCTTCTAGATACTCTCCTTCTAACATGTGGCACTTAGCTGATGAATAAGCATCTAACTGATGTCGGATCTGGTCTTCTCATTAGCTCTGACATGAAGATATTTTTTTTTGATAACTATATAAACCTTAGAGAAGGTAATAGAAAGTGTTGACTTTCTCTTCCAAGTAACTCCACTAAACTCTCTCTCCCCCCTCTCCCCTTCCTCCTTTTTGCTACTCTTGCTACCTCATTTAACTCTAAACCCTAAACCCTAAATCCATCTCAATGTTCATTCTAACTCTCGTTTGAACATTACAGACATTCTTAATGTCTTCATCATCAACAATACCTCCTACTTCTCTATCTCAACATTTATTCCCTATTAATTTATTGGACTGCGTTCTTACAGGAACATTTAACTTATACATTCAATGTCTGACTCCACTTGGTTGACTTAGAATGCGCATTAAGGTGACTAAAAGTCTAGTAGAATGTGCTTGTTATGCCTTGACTCTGGTGATGTGCCCGTCAGGAATTATGAGGATAAAAAAGGAGATTATTAAAAATAAATATTAAAATTGGAGAAAACAATGAAAAATTAGAGAGAACATGAATTTAGAGAATGAGGGAATAAGTTGAGTTGGCCCAAGTCATGACCATTTTCTCAATTTACACCTTAGTTGCTCATGGGACATGCCGAATAAGAAGTTCTCAATTTACACCTTAGTTGCTTACGGGACATGCCGAATAAGAAGTACGGGATAATAATTTGACATTCCATGAACAATTAAATTTTTTTTATGCTTAATACTATAACTCAACTTTTAAATTCTAAAGATAAAATGTTAAATGACTTAACTATAAATAAAAAATAATAAAAAATAAAAAATGACATTATTACTATTTTGGACGTTTAAAATCTTTTATGATGGACAAATCGCGTAGGGTAACAGTTTTATGTATATAAAAAATGACATTGTTACTATTTTGGACGTTTAAAATCTTTTATGACGTACAAATCGCGTAGGGTAACAATTTCATGTATATATATATATATATATATATATATATTATTATGTTAGTAAGTTTACTATGATGAATTTAAATGATAAATAAAGAAAACTATAATTTTCAATACACTTTCTTCGTTTACTCCATTAAAATTTTCAAAAAAAGCAAACTATTTACATCTTGTGGATCTCATTTGCGTCAAAATCTTTCTTCTTTCCCATTTGAAGAAAAAGAGGAAATGAAACACTTTTTTCCTTTATTCTTCTTTCATTAAACTTATCATAAATAATGTCAAAATTTTAAAGTGTCTTTTGATATGTTAGGGAAAGATCCAACTTTGATCGATTTATCATTTGAAGTCATAAGTAGAAGTGCCAATGAATAATGCCTTGATTGGATTGTCCCAATTAAGCCATGTCAAATTAGGCATGACCCTACCACATCTCTGCCCTTTAACTTGGTTGGCTCATGCCATGTGCTCGGATTGACCTAGGCCCATTCTAGCGTAGCACAAGCCAAAATGCTAGGTGATCAGTTGAGTTGAGTCCAAATTTTTTAACATTTTAAATAAACAAAAATTAATAATAAATTAAAAAATATTGAATACTTACTATTTAAAATAATATTTTTAAATATTGATAAGTAATAGTATATAGGAAATAAATATTGAGCTCGATTCCTTGCGAGTCATGTAATTTCCTCTCAACACAATCTCTTGATTGGGCTTGGGCCCAATCTGGCCCAACCCACTTCTGGCCCTAAACAATTGAATTCTTTTATTGAGCTAGGCACAACCTAATTTTGTATCGTGTCTATTCTTTTATCGATTGATCAATCATTTAAAGGAAATAGAAAACTTGTCCATGACAAACTTTTCAACCATGACAATCCAACCTCTTGGATGGATGGTCCCTTGCAAGAGGTTCAATGGGGTGACAATAAATTGATTGATCAATCGATTAAAGTACCCAAAAAGAATTTTTAAAAGCTCCATAAAGTTAATCTACATGATGAGAAATTGTATACCGTCGTTGCTTTATACTCCTAATTGTGTAGAGGATAGATAAGGAAAAGCTTTCAAACTTCTAAAAACGACTTAAAATGATGATCTCTAGAAGTCCCCACAAAAACTAAGATACTAGTTAGTGTGCACCGCAATAATATATTAAGCCTAAGCAATAAAATTTGTTATTTATATTTTTAAATTTGGTGAGATTAGTTTAATTAAAAAATATATATTATATAATAGTTCTTTATTATTTTTAAAAAGTCAATTCAATTTTTAGATAAGTCTAGTTTATTAAAAAGTTTGTTAGAAAGAATAAATAGTGTCATTAATATATATAAACAACTATCGTACCTTGCCCTCAAACCCTAAAGTATTTGTTTCTCTTGAATCCTTGAATTACAAGAAATGATGATCCAACTGAGAGAGTCACTCTCGATCCATCTCAAAGGATAGTGACAAATTAAGAATGTGTTTGATATAGAGTATTTTTGAAAAGACATTCTACCATGTGACTGATCCAAGAACCTAACATTGTTTCTTAATCTACTCGAGGCTGTGGCCATTACTTTAGAACAATTAAAGCTTACAACTCATAATACCACATTGATATCTAGCTAGCTAGCTATCAATATTGCCCAACATATGTGTGTGGTTGGCCAAGTTGGTAGAGTGGCCTTCTCATCATTGCCTTTGCCTAATTAGCTTTCTTTGCTTAAAATAAAAGCCCCCATCTCGCGCCGCCACCGCCATCACCATCGCTATCGCTAATCGTCTCTAGCTCCGACCATTGATTATTCTTTTTAGTTTTTATTTTTCTCTCTGAACAGCCATTACAGCTCATGACGAGCTAAAAGTGACAGGCACAGGCGACGGTGTTGCTCTCCTTCTTGTTAGTTGGCTTTGGAAAATAGTGGTGTTTTGCTTAACTTTTTGCCAAAGCCGGGTGGAGCTTCACATCATGATCAACTTCATTCATTTGCAAATAATCATACGAGTAGTCATGAGATATATATCCAAAGATAGGATCCCATAGTATTGTTAGGTGAGGAATTATTTGTGCTTTCGAATTTATCATGTGGATGAATCAAAAAGAAGATCATCCAAGAGAGAAGACCACATGAATTTTTAGAATGATAAGAATTATAAAAAGTGCTTCTTTTTTAAAATTATTATCAAAAGGGCACTTTGATTACTCCACTCTATATATACTTTTAGGCAACTATAATCCTTTAAATTTGTTTAGATCGGCACATTTTAACATCTAGTCTTCTTGTCCCACTTAATCCATCAAATGGCATCCTAATATTACTCTAACTGTTTAATTCTATCAAATCAATGCGCCCTTTGTTATAAATGTCACTTGGTCTTCGCTAAAAAAAAACTAAGGTTTTTTGTGATGATTTTTACGATAAATTTTAAAAAATAATTCATTATAAAATTTTTTTATGATGAAGTTTATGACGAAATTTTTTTCATGATAATAGGTCATCGTCAAATTTTACGATGAAATAATATAAATTTATCATAAATTTTATGATAAACATATATTTCGTTGTCAAATTCGTTGTAATTTTGCGACGAAAATATATTTCATCGCAAATTTCACTCATACATAAATCTGCGATGAAATTCGATTTTTATCGTAAATTTGTGATAAAAAATAGTGTTTGATGCAAATCTGCAACAAGAATGGATTCGTCGTTAATTGGCGATGAAATCGATTTTCATCACAAATCTATGACGAAATTGATTTTTATCGCAAATGAACGATGAACGATTAGCAACAAAAACCTATTTTCATCGTAGATTGGCAACGAAAACTTATTTTCATTGTAGATTGGTAGCGAAAACTTATTTTCGTCGCAAAATCGACAACGAAAATCTATTTTAGTCACAAATTTGGCGATGAAAATAAGTTTTCATCGCAGAGTTGCGACACAGTGATTTTCGATAAATTTGCGATGAAAATTTTTTGTCATAAAAAATAAATTTTTTTTCTAGAACCTCTCTATTTTTGCATTTGATTATGATTATAAATATCCTATTCATAACATACACAATAAACTCAATCCAACACATCATATTCAACAATAAGTCATATTCAAACATTGTAAGTAATATTCAAACAAAAAAAATTCAAACAAGTCAAAACAAACAAACAAACAAACATATAAGTCACATTCCATATAACACAAATACACAATACATTCTAATCTAAGAAGTCAAATTTAAATAATATCAAATAAGTCATCATATCCAACATTACAATCTAACAAGTTATCATGTATATCCAAATGAAAATATTTCATACCAAACAATCTCAAAATGACGACAAGATATAAAAAAATATCATTATCATCCTCGACACTTTCTTCTCCTTCTATACTTTTCTTCTTATTTTCCTACATAAAAAAATAAACAAACAAAAAGTATCATTTTGTACAAGAAAAAAATTATATAAATTAACACAAAACTTAATAGGTAAAGATTTACTTCTTCCAACATAGATTTTTAATTTCCACCACCTTTCTTGGTCTCACCAATCCTATTAGAAATAAAATAACAATATTAATCAAAAATACAAAAAAGAAGGGTTCACAAACTCAATCAAATAACAAATTTTCAAAAATACTAATTTTAAAAAAAATAACATTTATACATAACATTATCATGAATAATCATCATCACCACCACTACCATCATTATCATCATCGTCATCACTAGAATTAGGAGAATCTGACTTGGAGCAAAGCCTAATATAATTGAAGATGTCGCATTATAAAATCATGTTGTTGGCACAATTCCTTCATTTCTTAATCCCATTGCAATATTATCCCCTTTAAATTGCTAACCTCTTTAGTTAAGTTTTCTATTTATGTCTTTACTGCGAGTGGAGTGGAAGAAGATATACCAGCAACTCTAAGGGTTCTGCTCAAAGAACTCATTCTCCAATATCCTTCTTCCTTTGAATCCCCCACTCACCTCCAGCCATATACTTGTATTATTACCAACAGAGGCTCAGATCCATCATTATTATCACTAGTGTCTGCGTACTTCTTTGCGTACTTCTTTATGCTAGCTTTAGCTCATCATATTTCTCTTGTATTATCATGAGGAAAATTAAAATAAATTTACAATAATAATATTTTAGAAATGCATATAATATTGATTATATATAATAAAAACACATATAATATAAAGAGAGAGTAGGTACATAAATAATAGAATCTAAGTTATAAATTAAGATCTAAGATTAAAAACCTTAATTGCTTTAACTCTATCCCTTCTCCAAGTATTCTCTTTCTTTAAAAATGCGAGTGAAAGTGTTTATAAATAATGACTCCTTCCCCAAAAAATACTATTAAAGATAATATAATAGTCTGAAATAAATTAATAAATTAATATTTATAAAAATTATCAATCTGCATATATGTTCATCAATATTGATTGAGCCTCCACATATATTGCAGAAGAGTCTTCAAAATTATAAGTTTGATTTATTTTATTCTGCTGACTCCTTTGTTTGCTCTCCTTGTTTGCTAAAAATTAAAGATCTTAGCTCAATTTTCCTCGGTGATGCAGGATGATTTTTTCCTTAGTCTTCACATGATTATGTACATGTCGGATGTGATCGATTATATTTTTTTTAAAAAATCCTCTTTATTTCTAATTCTTCATTTGGGTCCCAATTGAATGTCCACTAGAATGAAAAAATAATTGGTTATATATTCACTTTAATTTTATATATAAACTGAAGGGAATATATGTCTTAAACTCATTCTACCAGAGCTCTTTTGTAAGTGTTGGAGTGATTGTATATGTCATTGAAGCACCTCCCCAATGGTTATTCACTATTTTATTTATCTCATGAATAACACGTACAAAATTTTGAAATCTATCATAAAATTATAAACAAATAATGTTAAATAATTAAGATAGTAGTTGAAAAAATAAAATATTTTAAAATACTTATAAATCTTCGTAAGGACTATACACTCTTGAATGTCTTACATCTCAACAGCTAACTATCTGGCTGAAGGTATTGGTGAATGCACTGCAAAGGTACCAGCGAAGGTACTAGTGAAAGTGAATGGAAAGGTATTGAGCAAAGGTGTATGGGAAAGTCCTTCCCAATCAAGGGGGCATAGGTATAGTGTAGGTGCTAAAGTAGACTGACCAAGAGTACTCCATCTATGTCCACCACGTCGAGACTGTCAACCAAAATTGTTATGATAAAATAAATAAAAATTTGATACATAATGAAAAATATTAAAAAACTTACTATATTTGCTAACAGATCAAAGAATGCGCAAAACTAAACACCAAGATGTCACCTCTAATGGCCTATAGAAAAAAAAATACAATGCATTAACATATAAAATATATAAATTTAAGAATGAGACAGTATATAGACAATTAATTGAGCTATGAGTTTTATAAATATGCATATTAAAACTAAATTTACTCATAAAAAATATTACCATTTTTTAAAATAATTTCTCATTTTTTAATATAATAACATCAAAGTCCTCATTCTCATCGTCGTCGTTGTGGTCGTCGTCGTCGTCATCGTCATCGTCGTCGTTATCATCATCATTATTTTCATAAATTTCACTTGCATCCACGTTTATCACTACTTTGTCGAGATCTTGTTACGTTGGAATAATATATTCCTCGATTTGAAATGTGTTTGCAACTTCCTCTTGTTGATATGCAATGTCTTTCCAATGTTCCTCAATCTTTTTTTATGTTTTCATTTTACAAAAAACTCACCAATCAATTTTGTCAATAAACTAGATATACATAGAATACTTGAATCGCTTGTTGTTTTAACACGAATGGTTCATATCTTTATACAATCTCTTATGATTTATTTCAACCAAATTATACCGTGGATGCACCTTCATCCCTTTGACAAGGTCAAACCAGCGATACATAAATAAAATAATTTGCATTTTATCAAGTAAACCATAAAAATCATTGCTTTCACCTCCATCATCAAATGATTGAACATATACCCCACTATTTATTGTAGTCTTTCCTATTCCATATTCTTGAGTACTTTGTTTGAGGAGGGATTGTTGGGTTGCAAGGGTGCAAACATAGTCTCACATCTAAAGCACATGGAAAAGATCATGAGTTTAAAAGGATGGAATATATCTCCATTGGCATGAGGCCTTTTGAGGAGAGCCCAAGAACAAAGCCATGAGGGCTTATGCCCAAAGTGGACAATATCATGCCATTGTGGAGATACGAACATCCTTTTGGACCCAACACATACCAATGCTTTTGGACCCCATGACAAATGGATTAGCAATTCTTGCTCAAAATGAGCTTGTTATCATGAATCTAGAGTTAAATAAATATATTTGAAAATTTGCGTATGTGTAAACCATGGTGCAATTTAGATTGTTTGCTTATATATGATTTGAACTATAGTATACATTTTTCTTCACAGAAGTAATCAAACTCTTGTGTCGACATTTCAAAATATAAGTTTTGAAAAATCTTACTATAAAAAAATAAATTATAACACAAAGAATTTACGACATAAGTAATACAAAAAATATGAAATATATACTAACTAGAAATATAATGTGACTTTTAGATAATTCAATAAAATGTTGGTGTAAGATGCACTAAGATCTTGTCTAGAGTTTCGATGTTTGATAATATACCTAAGTCTGGTCAGTTTGACCAAGGGTTGACCCAAACAGGATCTAATGTTTGGATGTGTGGAAGTGAGTGAAGACTAGTCAGACGACTAGCGAGAAGACCTAGTCGGTTAGACTAGGCAGTGGAAGTCCTAATCTGGAAGATTGGGCAAGGGAAGTCCTAGTGAGTGAAGCTGAGCAAGGGAAAGTCCTAGTTGTAGGCTAGGCAAAGGAAAGTCCTGGTTTGGAGGATCAGGCGGAAGTCTTGGCGTAGTCGAAGCACTAGGTGAAGTCTGGGCTGATCTAGGTGACCGAGTCGCAGCAGAAGTCTGGGCTGGTCTAGGTAACCGAGTCGCAGCAAAAGTCTGGGTTGGTTAGAGAGAACTGAACCGCAGCACAAATCCTAGGGGCTGAAGACAGAGCCGAGCAAAAGTCCAACAAGTCTAGAGGACTTGGTTGGCATAAATTCTCCTGAGTGGAGTGGGTAAGGGCGCGTTCCCGGAGTGGAACAGGAGGCGTCAGACTAACTTAGGATTTCGATAGAAATCTGAAGTTAAACCCACTAGGTAAGGCTTATGATTGTTTGTATATTTGCATGTTTGTCTTACAGGAACCAGGAGATGGAGGCAAGATGGAGAAAACATAAATGAAGCAAACAAAGCAAAGTCAAACCAACCAATCCAGAGGATCCAGTCGACTGGGACTGGAACTGGAACCCAGTCGACTGAAGGGCCAGTCGACTAGCATATGGATAAACGAGCAGGATGAAGTTCTATCTGCCACGCAAGCTGGAGTCGACCCAGATTGACATCTGAGTGGACTCAGGAGCAGTATAAAAGGAGGTGAACGTGTAGAAACAAATTCATTCAAGCCAGAAACCTCCCTGCTCAACTAGTGGTGCTTCTAAACGCGAACGGGATCAGACGCTTGCAACCAGGGAAATTCCAGGAGGAGTGTATGACGCTCAGGACTTCCAGAACGACAAGAGTGTTTGATTTCTTTTATTTCTATCTTACTTTCAGTTCTTTATTTTCATTGTTATCTTTGGACTGTAAGACGGGTTTCTACGCCTCTGAACAACTTCGGAAAGGAGACCACTAGTGGGCGGGCGCCTCCCGAATTAGGCTTTGGACGTACTAACCCTGGGGGTTAGGAACCAAGTAAATCCCGCGTGTCCCATGCATTTTATTTTAATCCGCTGCTTAGTTTTTGATAGTTAACGAAAAATTTTGAAAAAGCGACGACGCGCTATTCACCCCCCCTCTAGTGTGTACAAGATCCTACATAAAATGTATGTCTAGGCTACCCATCATTCTTGACCAGTTAAATATCTCTACTTACATAGTCCACTTGGTCGACTAAGGTAGTTAAAAATTGAGAATGAGTTCAAATTGGGATCAATAGGATCTCATCATTTCTTCTCGCTCTTTGTCTTTTGCTCTGAATGTGAGATTCAAAATAATATGATAGAAAAGTTGTTACTTCTTCCATAATACATGCATAACAATAGAGGCTTCAACATGTACCTTTTTTTTTTCTTCAAATGATATAGAAATCTGATTGTAATATAAGAAATTATATTAGATATTAATATATAATAAAATTAGTAAATTTTTGTGTATTAATCAAAAATAGATATTTTATCTTTCAAATGGATATATCCATCGAAAATGGATAGGACCTTCAACTTTGACCTCATATAGCAAATGAATTAAAAAATATTTCATAGAATCAAAAAATAAGGGTGAAAATATCCTTTCTAAATTATAAAAAATGATTGGAATGCCTCTCTCTAACATTTTCATGTGTGAATGTCTCAAAACTATTGAGCAAATATCACGAAGGAAAATATTTAACTTTGAAATGACACCCTATATAAAATTTGATAAAAATTTCTTAAAAGCAATAGGAATAAAGTCTTTTCATGAATATATGACAGTCATGACTTTTCAAACCAATCAATTTGCATTCCTTCAAATCGACACATCTCCCAAGATTAGAGACATACCCATCTAAAAATTTTAAAGATTTTAACCATTCACAAACAATATGTCTCTGATCTCTATTCAATGTATAAACTGTCTTTGGCTTTGGTCTTCTACTACTTTCATCGACATCAAGAGTGGATTTTTTAAAAATGAGTCATATATCTTTTCTTGCATTTATATTATCTTGTATTTTTTCAACGATATCCATCACTGTATTTATTAGATTATCAAAAATATTCTTCTCAATATGCATTATATCTAGATTATGATGAATCAAATGACTCTTCCAATATGGTAACTCCCAAATTATACTCTATTTAGTTCATTTATGTGTACTTCTATATTCATATATTGTACCATATGGTTTTTCAATAATAGATGAAAAGTTAAGTATTCTGTACCAAATTTGTTCACTTGCTAATTTTAATGGTGGAAGTGTTCTTTTAATTCTATTCTTAGTGAATTCATCTTTATTCCTTCTGAAGTTATGATTTAGTAGTAAAAATTATCTATGATAATCAAAATAACTTGACTTCTTTCTATGTTTCAATCTGATTGACTTGAATCTCTCTAATAACTTGAATAAAATCATTAAAATAATATTCAGATACATTAATTATGCTCTATCTTGACATTCAACAAACTTGTGGTGAGAGATAATTTAATGTGACTATCATAACCAATCCACACAGGTTTATATGCAACACTCAATATTTTCTGAAATTAAAGATATATCTTATTATTCAAATTTTCATCAACACCTTGTACTTCTACCTCCTCCAACGGTAATGTATAAGTAGTATACATTAGTTCAACTATTGGAGGACAACTAGAACTGCATTCTTTGATATGGATTTAATTGATTATAATAACTTTGATCCCCACTAATTGAGTCTTATATATTTTGTCCATAATCCTCATCAGATATGAAAGGTTCACTATGACATGTCTAATTATAGTAATTCAAGGTAAAATCAAATCTACAAAGATATTTTTAAACTTTTTCATACTATAAAAATTTATCATTGTGACACTTTTTGCATAGATACATTATCTTATCCTCATCCATAAACTCAATATTACTATAAGTAAAATTCACAAATTGTTTCAACCCACTAATAAACTCATTAGTTAAATTTCGACATTCAGGTATATTCTTTTTATACATCTAACTCTTTTCTTTCTGTATTTTTTTTTATTTTTAATTTATTAACATATTAAAAAAATACTACATCTAAAAGCTAGTACCTCGTTAACAACAATAACATAATTAATTACTACTAAATTTATATAACAATAAGTAATATTATAGTAACGAGTGTAGATATACCTAAAATAGATGAACAAAAATGTATGTGTTCAAATACTTTAAGCCAATGTCAAAATGAGACATGCGCAAACAACACTGCAAAGTTAACAATCAAATATAAATTGAATGTGTAATTATATGTATTGACTGATAAATAGTAGGTGATTACTAAAGTTGAGATGAGACTGAAATAGTTGCAATTAATATGTACCACTTCTAATGCAAGTAAAAGATGTTAAAATCCAAAGAGAGTAAATTTAAGTTGCAGCCATTTTTTCTATTCTTGGATAACAATCAAAAATCAAAATTTTCAAACTGAATGACAAATTGACCAGGTATGGGCACTGTTGAGATTGGCCGGCTTACCTCAGAGTAAGCCGCCCAACCGCAGCGGTTGACTGCCCAACCTCAGTGGTCAACCGCCCAGCCTCAGTGGTCAGCCACCCAGCCTCAATGTTAGGCCTGCCTCAACGGACAACCAACCAAGCTCATTGGCATGCTGATCGGCCGACAACCCAAATTTACAACGATAAATGAGAGGGAAAAGAGGGGAGGGGAAAGGAGATGGGAGGAAGTTTATCGCTATACCTATCCAAGCCCTTGTTCGTCGCCCTCTAGCGAACGCACCGATCCTCAACACTTCCTGATCCAAACCGCTTCGTTTGCTGCTTCACAAGCTGCAATGTTATCTTATTAGAAACACTTTCAACTTATTGCATCATAATTTAAAGTAAATATGTACCCAGACTATGACTTGGAGTCATCCTTGTCTGTTTGGTACCTGACATTTGGATACCCGCGTGTAACTATATCACCTTCTCCATGTACCAAAAATAAATCAATATTTCCTCGCAAGTACTTTAAGAATTATCTTGGCAGTCGTCCAATGATCTATTCTTGGATTTGATCGGTATCCGCTCATGACACTAAGAGCACATGATCCATCGGGCCTCGTACACATCATAGCATACATGATTGATCCTATTACCGAAGCATAAGAAATCTTACTTATGTAAATCCTCTTGTCTTTTGTCCATGGACACGTAGACTTCGAAAGGTGAACTCTATGGCTGATGGGTATGTAACCTTTCTTGGATTCAAGCATGCTAAACTGCTTTTAGCACCTTGTCTATTTATGTAGACTACGAAAGACCAAGCAACCTCTTCAATCTATCTCTATAGATCTTTATCTCGAGGATATGGGTCGCTTCTCTAATGTTTTTCATAGAGAACATTTGACCAACCATAGTTTAACTGACTGCAGAACTGCCATATATTCCCTATTGTTAATATGTTATCAACATATAATTATAAAAATACGATTGCACTCCCACTAACCTCTTTATACACAAAGGGTTCGTCAGATTATGTAAGAAATTAAATCAAACTCTTTGATTGCCTCATCATAACGGATATTTCACCAAGTTCCAAACTTGGTTTTAATGAAATCCATTTCCGACTTCATAGTTGTTAACCATTTATGCCTTTTTGAATTTTTAAAACTTCTTCATAATCAGTAGTTTACTTGTCCTCGATGAGTAACATGTCATTCGATTCTCTTATAAGAAATTCATATTTCTCTGGAATAATGTGTGTCCCACAGAATTTTCTAAGAGGTTGTGTCTCAATAGGTTCAGCCGATGGCTTATCACTATAAGTAGTTGGTTGTGGTTCGTAACTAGGTGTTTCATTAATGTCTATTTGAGTCTCTTAAACTTCACTAAGTTCAACTCTACTCCCACTGTTTCTTGCAAGAGAAACTCTTCTAGGAATACGGTATGCCATGAAGCAAACACTTTTGTTCCACAAGAGAATAGAATTGGTAACCCTTCGTTTCCTTAGGGTATCTAATAAATAGACATTTATCAGATTTAGCTTCCAACTTATCTTATATAGTCCTCTTCGCATAAGTAGGACAACCTCATATCTTCAAGTAAGATAAATGAGATTTTACTATTCTATATCTCGTATGGAGTAGTAGAGACTACCTTGGTCGAGACTCTATTTAACAATTAAATAGTTGTCTCAAGTGCGTTACCTAAAAGGTTCAAGGAAGATTTGCATGATTATCATTAACCTTACCATGTCCAACAAGGTTCGATTTCGCCTCTCAAATACACCGTTACACTCATTGTATATGGCAGAGTCCACTGAGATAATATTCCATTATCGCTTAGATAATCCTAAACTCTTAACTCAAGTATTCACCATCTCGATCGAATTGAAATGTTCTAATACTCTTATCAAGCTGTTTCTCTACTTCAATTCTGAATTCTTTGAACTTTTCAAAGACCTCATATTTGTATTTCATTACATACATATACCCTAATCATGAATAATCATTGATAAAGGGTAATGAAGTAGTTATAACCTCCTCGTGTTTGAATTAACATTGGACCAGACACATCGGTATGTATAAGGCCAAACAAATCTCCCATTAGTTCACCTTTCACTAAAAGTAACTTAATCATCTTGCTGTTAAGTATGATTCATATGTATCAAATGAATATAATTCAAATGATTCCAAACTGTCAACCCTTTGGAGTTCAGTCATGCGTTTCTTGCTTATGTGGTCAAGATGATATACCGCGAGTAGGAGGTTAATTGATTATTTTTTAGAGCACGCTTGTTGTTTGTTTCGATATTGAATGTTTTGTTAGAAATATCTAACACATACATACTATTACTTAATGTTCCGATCATAAAGAATTTCATTCAAAATTTGGTAACAACCACTACAACAAATTTGACTTTCCGCAGCACGTCATCAACAGCGCACAATTATAATGTGTTGTTAATAATAGTTTTTACAGCGCGCCTAATCAAGTGCGCTGTGGATAATATTTCATATTTTACAATTAACAGCGCATAAATAATAGTGCGCTGTGAATACCATTTTTTGTAGCTTACAAAAATTATACGCTGTGAATATTAAATAATATTTATAGGTATTTACAGTGTATATTGAATATATGCTATTAAAAAAGTACTATTGATAGCGCACATGGATGTACACTGTTAAAAGAGGATAAAAAAATATTATTGGCAGCGCGCATGAATGTACACTGTTAAATGAGGTTAAAAAAATATTATTAACAGCGCGCATGGATATATGCTGTTAAAAGACTATTAAAACTCGATAACTTAAACCCATTAGGAATTCTATTTTAAAAATATGATCTATCACACCATTTTTTTACATTTAATTTAAAATATTGTTTTAAATAATTTTTAACTACGTCTATTAAAAAAGATTATATTTTTAATTAAAATAACATATTAAACTATTTATAATGATAAATATTATACATATCATTATTACCTTATACTCGATTCCTTGCCTAGACCTAATCACTGTGCCGATTCTTAACCCTCTGCTACCTCCGCCGCGATTCTCCCGCTGCCCTTCGCCGTTCGCCACTTCCCTTCATAGTTCGCCGCTTCCTTTCGCCTACGTCGCACCCCTTCGCCGTTCGCCGCTTCCTTTCGCCTATGTCGCACCCCTCCGTCGTTCGTCGCTCGCCGCTTCCCTTCCGTCGCACCCCTTCGCCGGTTGCTCACGCATCTCGATGCCTACCCATCCGCGATTCTCTAATTTGTTGTAGTGAACAATTGTTACTAAAATCAAATCAAACCCTTTCTATTTAAACAAGAAATAGAAAGAATATTCTTTATTAAAATAAAAATATAATAATAATTTTTCAACTCTAAGATGAGTCTTTTACCATTCCTTAAACCCTATATGTCATCACATATATTAGAGCTGCACCAGTATCCAATACTCGAGTGTCTTAAGAAATAGTATGACATTCAATTTTAAAATTATCTCAAGCGGAAGAGGCATCACATGCCTACTTTCTTTTTACGAACTCAAGATAAAATTTATAATTTTAGATTTTGAGAATAATTCTCAAATTCCTATACCAGTTCTAAAAGTTAAAGTCAGTTAAATTGTTGGTGTCCTAAATTATGCGCAATAAAAGACAGCATGCGTAATCAATTAAATCTAAAAATACAATCGAACATATAAAAGAGATATTTTGTAATGTATTTTCATACATTAATTAATTTTATTTATTTTAAGAATTCAAGAGCCCTTACTTTGAATTCGGGAGATTGTAAATATTCTCTAAATGGGTTGATATTTATTTATAGATAAGAATAACTTTGAAGAGAGTCCAACAAGCCATTCTTAGCTACACTGGTAGTTATCATATACTGATTATGTATCACGTATACATAACTATCATATTATGCTATCAACTAATTGAATGTTCACATAAACATCAGGTTGTTAACACATTAACACGTATATATCATATATATAACACCAACTTCACCTCTATCCACATTGACCTTGGAGAGAGTCCAACAAATCAATGCTTTAAGTTAAAGTCAATCCGCTAATCGTGAGATCGTATGTCGATAGTTCGAACACATTTAATTTCAAGTCGGGTTTGGAGAGAGTTCAACAACTCAAACAAGAACTTAAACTCTGGTTTTAACCATATTAACGGAAAGTGTTAGCTTTAATTATTTGTAAGAGATTTCTAGGTCTCATCCTCTTTTCATGCAAATAACGAAATTATTTATATGACATGACATAATTAATGCAACTAATCATGACAAATGACATGATATGAAATAATTAATGCAACTAATTATGATTACTTCCAACCCTAATCATTGTAAATCTTATTTAATAAAATATGATTAAGAATCTAATTTCACAAATCAAAATTCTTAAATTAGATTAGGAAATAAATTTTCATATCTAATCACATATTTTATTTTAGAAAATATAATTTTTAATTAAAAAATCTAATTAATTAGAAAATAAATTTTCTAATTTAAATTTCTAATAAATTAGAAAATTCTATATTTAAAAATTCTAAATTAAACTATAATATTTTCGTTTAAGAAATAAAATTCTTAATTAAGCAAATTTAATTAATTAAGAAATAATTTTTCTAATACAAAATCTTCTAATCAATTAGAAAATTTTTATAATTAAAAATTTTAAATTAAATTATAAAATTTTCTTACTTAGAATTATAACTAACTACTACACATAAAACAATTTTACACATATATCTTGCACTACCAGGCTCTGATACCACTGTTGGGATCGTCCTCGTGCAATACGTATATATTTCACAAAGTGTGCAGTGGACATAGAACAATAATTAATAGTAATTATCACAACACATGCATTCATAGACAAGAAATAACAGTATACAAGGTATAACTGGAAATTAAAATTTTACAGAATAGTAAATATTCTATGCGTATCTTGCGGATGACGTTGAGCGGGGTTGGCATCAATCGAGTAATCCTTATTGAAGTTTCGCCTCTATTGGTGATCCACGCCAAGCTCTCGTCTGGACAGCTTTCGAAGCCATGAGTCGTAGTATTGTCTTCGATAATAGCTTATGATTGATAACGATCGATTCAAGAGAATAATCTTATTTCGAAAACACGTAACAATGTTTGTCGCGATCATTTTTGAGATTTTTTAACTATCACCAGAAATTGTATTCCCGATGTAGTTTTCGGTCGTTAACTTTTAACCGTTGATTTAGGACAAATTAGTTGGAACCTTTTCGACGTTGATGGAACGATCTCTGCAACTTCACAAGTTTCCGTAGAGATGATTCATCATCGTCAAATGACCGGGATTGATTGGCAGTGTTTGGATAACCTGTCCAATAGCTGGAAATAAATTTCGGCGTCTGCATAGAGTTCTGACAATAAAATCTAATACAATCCGATCGTAATTTTGACATTGACGCGGCGGCGGCTAAGCACCAGCAAATAATCCGGTAGCATTCTCCGCTCTGTTCTCCCTCTTCTCCCATGTGGCCTCTTATCAGCGGATGGCGCTCGGGCTCCTCTGGTGGTCGGCCACTGTTGGAAGGAATCCGATGGCGTTTCGATGGCCGTGACGACCCAATTAGACGACGTTCTAGTGGCGGTGGCAAAACAGAGGAAAGGGGAGAAGTGGTTGTATCACTGTCAGTGGCGGGAAGAAGAAGGTGCTACCGGCGATGCTCTCACCCGGGAGGAAGCTCGGGTTCAGCATGTCTTCCGGCAGAGACCTTCTCCGGCGATCGATGGCGGGAGAAAGCACTCAATCGGGGTCACCGACGGTGAACAGAGCAGAGAAGAGGGGAGCTAGAATCATGGGCTTGGGTTTGCTCCTCACATCCTTCCCTTCCCCATGCGGTCGTCGCTGAGGGTCAGCGAAGAGGCAGGCAGGCGATGGCCGACGGCTAGGCTTCTTCAATGGACGACGAGCCGAGAAGAGAGGCAGCCCGGCTCCCCTATTCTACTTTTCGTGATTCTCCCACGCCGTTGGCCCTCTCCTCATTGCAGTCGGGAAGCCAAGGATGGTGGTCGGGAGAATATGGCATCAGGAAAAACGTCCTTGCTCACGATCGGCTGTCGTGCTTGTGGGTAAGAAGCTGAGCTTCGGCACCGTGTGATTCGAGGATAGGATGAACAAGGTGCGATTGAGAAGCTACAGGAGCTTTTAAATCGGACCAAATTAGGTTTGGACTGAGCCGGGTTTAACCCTAAACACTGTAGTGAATCGGTACTGTAGCAAATCGATTTATTTTGATTTAAAACTAAATCGCTTGGTTCACTAACCAAATAAACTTTGATTTGATCCAAACCAATTTTGTTCATTTCATCTTCACAAGATGAAGCTCCTCATCTCTTCCATTTTGCCAAAACCTCTTCCATCATGAACCAAATTGAGTTGGTTTAATTTGATTCAAAACTAAATCGTTTGATTCAATAATCAAACGACCTCTGATTTAAACAAAATCAATTTCGTTCATTTCGTCTTCATAAGACGAATTCCATCATTTTGTCCTTTGTCCAGTCCAACTAAACTTTATTTCTCTTATTTTGAGAATTTAATTCTCAAACTCATTTTAAGTCCTTTGGAGAACTTATAGTGCATGTGACCCAATAGGTTCTCGATTATGTTGGTCGTCCATAATTAACCATTAATTATGGAACAATCATGAGTGACACCTAGTAGTATATCATGATCCATAATTAATCAAAAAATCAACAATTGATTTCAGAACATTTCTAAACCCTTTAGCAGCTCTAATTAAACATGCCTCATTCCTTTCACTGTCTTATACCCGCTTGGTTCAGGACAAGGTCTATGTGTGTCAGTCCCCACTAGACTGACTATGTCACACCTACCTCAAGCTAGTTTCTTGTCCTGTGGATTCAAGTTACTTATACATGTGTCCAAGAGTACCATATTCTTGACATGTGATGTTTTGGCCAAAGACTTTTAGTAAAAATAGTTGCAGGATATATGTCTCATTTTTCAAAGAGTGATGAATCCTCTGTAAGCTATTCAAACATCTTCAAGCACTTTGATTTATACCCAATCATCCTAGGTCCACACCTCCTCGGAGATGTTTGCTTAAGATGTCAAAGTATAAGCCTCCGTGACCAAGGTGACTTGAATATCACAAGTCAAAGGAAATTTGCACTTAAGTTACACTGAGATCTTCATTGACATATGTATAGAACAATATGAAGTCTCAAGGCAGATCACTCCAATGAACTGATTACCTTTAATCAGTATCCACGTTTAACTCTTAACATCCAATGTCTTCAGCCAGCGAGATCAGCTGCTTGGCTAACCAAGGAGTTCAAAATGTGCTAGTCTCAATAGAATCGATAATGTTCGTGCTCATCAATTCCTCAACTAGGGATAATTTCAATACATTCATAATTGCACATGTAGAGATGCTTACTAGTTGTGATCCAATTACAAATTCTCTCATGCTATGAATTGTATTGCGAACATTCAGTAAATAGTTTAAGATCCAATTAAACATATAAAAAATGGACCAATATGCACTCTAATAATAAATTACTATTTATCTAATAAATAATATAACCGTAAGACGATTGTTTTAAGATACCTCTCAAATCTAACAAAGGGACCACATAGATCGATGAAGGCATGCATGCGTAAACACACAGACACGATTCAAACAAAAGAAAGATTTTTCATTAGAATATTTCTTAAAATTACAGAGCGCAGGCAAAAGAAAGAACATTCAACAAAAAGGGTAAGTGCTCCTCTGGGTCGACTCAGGCGATTTTCTCTAAGTCTGAGGAGGATCACCTTTCTTTGAGTCTAGTAGGTCGTCCCAGACTTTCTTTGCATCCAAAAAGCTAAGGTCACTTCCCCTGGCGATGCGCTTGGACTTGATAAATTAGTGGATGACTCTGTTAAATCTATGCTTGAGCATCTTATTCGATCGTTGTGCCAACATGTCATAAAACATTGCCAATGCCAAGAATGATTTCTTTTGCTCCCCCTGTCGAGCCTCCTTACCAGCTTGATAATGTGCTAGTTCCACCTTGGCTGCCTCTAGGGATACCCGAGTTACCTCCAACTTGGGATTCAACTGTGCCTACTTCGCTCTTGCCTCAACTAGTAACAAGTCTAGTCGCTCTTTGTCTAAGGCTGCAACGCTGAGGTCAACCTGTAGTTGTATATGCTGACCCTCGAGAGTGCCTAACTCCATGTCTTGTGATGCCAACATGTGTTCCGTGCGAAGTAGCTCCTCCCAAGTCTGTTGAAATTTCCCTTTGGCAGCCTTGGTGGTCGCCTACGCTTGAAGCAGGTCTTGTTCTAGCTCGTTGATTTTCTTTGAACGATCATTGGCTCTCTAGCACTATTTTTCCAGTCCCCCTTTGACCTTTTCCTTGGCCTGTTGGATTATTGCCCGCTTAGCTTGGGCTACGTTGGTCGCCCGCCGAGCTATCTCGAGCGCTTCTCTAGAAGGGGTCAGTGGCACTAACTGACCCTTCAGCTCCTTTATCTGCACCTCTATCCATCGATGTTGCTTCACCAGATGGAGGAGACAGCTATGCAGGGCCTTGTATTCTATCTCGGATTAAGGCAATAACATATGTTAATAATTAAACTAAAATCCATACATGCATATATACACAACCATACCTTTAGAGAAGGACTCAAACATGTTTTCATTAAGTCCAGAAGACCCAACTTTGCTACAATCTGCACTTGTTATATTCAAAGTCGATCAGCTGCTGATTCCCCGGACCCTTGAGGTCTCTCCTCGCACCAATAGCTTCTGGGTTGGCTCGGTCCCGAAGTCGGAGCGGACGACTAGGTCGGTGAAGCAACTGGGGATCGGACGACTTCCCCAGGGGTAGATGGAGTTGGGTAGGTCACAAGGGAGACCGTGGTATCAGGCGGAGCCACTAGGTTCTTCGCTGACTTTCCCTTGCCCTTGTCGAGTACCTCGGGAGGGCAGCTCGATAAGGCATGGTCTACATGAGCAGCTCCCTCTGAAGAGGGGACTAACTTTCGCTTCTTTGAAAGTTCAGCCCCGGTTGTCGAACTGCGGGGTTGGGGTCCTTTTGGACTATCAATTGCTCTTGTGGGATCAAGCCTCGGTTGGGGCCTTGACTTCGGATGACTCTCGCAGCTCTATGGCTGAGGAGGTTCTCAACCCTGGCTGATACTAACCCTTCGGGCTAAGCTCCCTCAACTTCTGCTCCCACTTCATCGACTTCGCCCTCAGCACCTGGAGACTTGTTCGTCAGAGACGGACGGGGAGGGGGCAATTCTAAGGAGGCCTCGGTCGCATCCTCCTCAGCCCTCATACTATCCATAGATGTCCGATCCCACTTCAAGGTCTTGTTCATCAACGCGTTCAATATAATTTGACCTGCAAAACCAAGTGAAGTTAGTCAGTGAGGACGAAAGCTTAACAAAATAAAAGAACATCTTAAGCAATCAATCCTCTAGGGAATCACTATATGGTTCATCCCAACTCAATACAATAAGACCTCATTGTCTACCAAGCGATTCACATTGAATTTTATATCACTCAAAATCTCGGTGGTATCTAAGTACGCTCACAACAATTGATATTGACCTAAAGGAGGTGGTATGGGTAGGTCGGGATGTCAAGTGGTCAGCCAGGTATATGGCTCTGGGGTTTGACGTAAAAGAAACATCCTTTCCAGCCTTTGTGGGAAGTTAGGTGCTCGCTGATAAAGTTGCACCACAACCGAGCTGCAAAATAAAACACCCCCCCCCCCCCACTTGGCACGCTGCAGACTAAAGAAAGAATGAAAGAGGGGTAAATCCAAAAGAATTTGGTACAATTGATAGATGATGACAGCTCCGCAAATCAAATTATAAGAGTTAGGGGCGAGCTGAGAAAAATTGACTTGGAAGAAGATAGCTAGGTCTTGCATGAACGAGGGGAGGAGAAACCTAAGGCCACTTGCTAACTGACCGCAGAAACAGGTCACGTAACCAGAAATGGCTCGTGGGGACGATGCTCTGGTATCAAAATATAGATTGTATGGTCACACGGGATTCTATATTGTATTCGAAGGTGACGCTCAGCGTATTTCTCATATATTTTTTGCTAGGTCTTATACCAAGGATCCTCGACAACCATAGAACCGAAGATAGAAAGAAGGGAGTAGGAGCTTATTGAGGAGAGGGGAAGATGACAAAGGAAGGATATATGAGGACAAACGAAACCTAAGTGATGAAGATGGTGGCCTCTAGTGAGAGCCCCTTTTATACTCTTACATCAGTGCACAGTAGGGCTATAGTGTCATCTAGAAGGACTGTTGGATGTGGGTGACTGCCTCGCCATGGTCGGATCATGCCGGCAGATACACCAATCGGATCGTCACGTCCTTTTCGTTGTTTGAAGTGCACCATCAATCTAGTCCTTTGATCTTTGTAGAGGTTTGAGCACGACGTAAGATGTCGAGGGCAAACACACGACATAATGTCATCCGATCTGATCGTACGGTCCCCAAAGCAAACTTGCACACCTTCACCATTAATCCAATGGGAAGGGCTCGTCGATCGAGGCAGATACCACATCATCATGATCCTCTCGAGAAATAATATGAGATCTCGTGTATTAGCTTCATTAAATGTCATCCCTCACCTTAGCAAAGCCTAAAACGAAGGGAATGCACCTGACCCATTGTCGTCTAGTTGGTCGGCTTATGCCTCTCTCGACTAGACTTAAAAGAAAGGCATATAATGTCAGATAAGTTGAAGTGTCGAATCAAAAGTTAATAGCTAACAGAGAATAGACCTTATCGTAAGACTTGTCTTTAAAGTCACTTGACCTCTTGGCCACTCGATCACTTAGACCATAAGAGTCCAGCAACCTTCTGAGGATAGAGAAGAACTGCGGCAAGAGTGTTTGCAATGTTGGTGTTGGTCGAATGTGGTTGGTCAATGATCTTATTGTTTCGGAAATCCTAACCCTAACCTTACTTGCGAGGGGGAAGCTCAGTTTCTAGAGAAGCTAGAGCTTCGCACGCTAAACCGATTGACGACAGCTCTTTCATTTAAATCTCTCTTTAGTAAAAGATAGTATCCGCCATCCCAGTGGCCTACATGATCGGTCCTATAACCATCTATAGGGAAGTAATTTAGAAAATTATAA
>NC_133873.1:1030781-1077735 GCF_044706935.1 Curcuma longa | reverse complement strand
AAGAGATTTATTTCTAAATAAATCTAGATAAGATAAGGTTATTAGATTGTTTCTAATAAATTCTTCTTAAAGATTTTATTAGATTTTTTCTAACTAAATCTGGACAAAAAAATTTATTTAGAATCTTTCTTAAATTTCCATGATAGCTTAGCTATATAAAGGAGGGCTTACAAGAGGGAAAGACAATCAATCTTTTCCCCTCCTTGACTTCCTAAGGTTGGCCCCCTCCTTCCTCTTACCCCCTCTTGTTTTCTTCTAGGGCTGGCGCCCCTTTCCCTCATCCTCTCTTTTCCATGGTTGCTTAGGCATCCATCTTCTCCCATTCTAGAGCCGACGCACAAGAATCTCCTCCTTAGGGTCGGCGGCCAAAAGAAGAGGAAGAAGAAGGAGAAGAGGAAGAGGAAGAAGAAGAAGAAGGGGGAGTATTCCCCTCTTTGGGTGAATCTCCTCTAAGTCACTTCCTTCTTCCTTTCATTAGGTGATGCCACCATAAAAGGATTCTTTCCTTTGATATGGTCGGTGCCTAAAGAAGAGATTGGAGAGGGATAGGAAGAGAAGAAGAGAAAGAAGAAGAGGAAGAAGAAGAAGCTTCTACCTTCAGTTCTTGCCATCGGATAGAAGAGATTATGGTGGAGTCATTGATAAGCCCTAAACTGGTGTCACGATAGGGCTTCAAATTGAAATTTGTAAATTTTATCGAAAACCCACAATTAATTCACACAAATGCAGTAAAGGGGCCTCGAGTCGTATTTTTCCAAGGACTAGTAGAAAATTGAATGAATTTAGCTTAGGTGTCGTGTTTTTGGGGTTTTCTAATAAAAATGGGGGTTTTGGTGTCTTGTAATGAAATGTAAATTTAAAATCCATAAATTAAACAAACTGCAAGTTGCTAAACTATGACTAAAATTATTGAATTAAAGTATAGACTAATCTATCATGCAACAACCTAACTAGCAATTCATGAAGCAAGGAAGGAAAGAAACTAGGCTAAATGCAAGTAATTGAATTTACAAGCAACAAACCTAACTAGCAAGACTACTATGCAATGTAACTATTCACCCTAAAGCAACTAACATCAAGTCTACCTATTAACCTATTCAAGCTTATCAAATTGATACGAAGAACCTGAAAATGGCACGCAACAGTGCTTTTCCAAGTTTCAGAAAAAGTTCTGATCTGGAAGATTGGACAAGGGAAGTCCTGGTGAGTGAAGCTAGGTAAGGGAAAGTCCTAGTTGTAGGCTAGGCAAAGGGAATTCCTGATTTGGAGGACCAGGCGGAAGTCTTGGCAGAGTCGAAGCACTAGGTGAAGTCTGGGCTGGTTTGGAGGACCGAGTCGTAGCAGAAGTCTGGGCTGATCTGGAGGATCGAGTCGCAGCAGAAGTCTGGGTTGGTCAGAGAGGACCGAGCCGCAGCACAAATCCTAGGGGCTAAGGACAGAGCCAAGCAAAAGTCCAACAAGTCAGGAGGACTTGGTTGGCAAAGGTAAATTCTCCTGAGTGGAGTGGGTAAGGGCGCGTTCCCGGAGTGGAATAGTAGGCGTCAGACTAACCTAGGATTTCGGTAGAAATCTGAAGTTAGATCCAAAATATAAGGGTAGGTTTTGTTGCTTTGTTTGCATACTTGTCTTGCAGAAATCATGATGCAGGGGCAACACATGAGGAGTCCAACTTCAACAGGCTATAACTTTTGACTCGGGACTCAGAACGAGGCAAGGTCGAATGCGTTTCGAAGCTCTCTCAGAGGCCTTTCAAACTTGAGAAAAAAGTTACTGGAGTCAACTCAAGATGGACTGGAGTCGACTCAAGATGGAGTCGACTCAAGCAGGAGTGGAGTCGACTCGAGCGGTAGAAATTTGATCCAGCCTGCGGAGAAAAAGGATATTGGAGTCAACTCGAGCCCATTGGAGTCGACTCAAGTGCCCTATAAAAGAGAGGCAACGTGCATGAACAAGAGCATCAATTAACAAGCCGTCTCCTTCGTCTAGTGGTGATTGTGAACGCAAACGGAGCCAGACACGTGCAACCAGGGAAGATCCAGGAGGAGTGCGCAGTGCTCAGGACTTCCAGATCAACGGCTATTGTTTGGTTAACCTTTTCATACTTGTCCTTTCTTATTTATTTTATTTGCATTATTTATCAGACTGTAAGACGGGTTTCTCCGCCTCCGAACAATGTTCGGGAAGGAGACCACTAGTGGACGGACGCCTCCCGTACATAGGCCTTGGACGTACTAACCCTGGGGGGTTAGGAACCAAGTAAAAATCCGCGAGTCCCTTGTGTTGTTTTCTAATTCCGCTGCGGAGTTTTTGTTTGATAGAACGAACGATTTTGAAAAGCGACGACACGCTATTCACCCCCCTCTAGCGTGTCACATCGATCCTACAATTGGTATCAGAGCCGGTGCGCTCTTGATTGGACTAACCGCCAAGGGAGCAAGATGGCAAAGATGGAGGGGGAGAAAGGTATGTTTTTAAAAGTTCATTTTAAATATCATATTATATGTTTTAAATGCAGGGAGAGAGGGCACTACAAAAATAAGTGTCCTACTCATAAGATTCGGACGGCACCACCGGCGGCAAAGGAGCAACCGATGCCAGGAGCCCGGAGGAACAAGGATCACATCCAATGCTTCAAGTGCCAGAAACGAGGACATTACAAGAATCGGTGCCCGGAGAGGAAGACGGCGAAAAAATCGGTATGTTTTAATAATTACAAAAATACCCCTAGGTTGCATGCACATGCTAGTTTTTCTCTTTCTGCAAATTTAGATAATTTGTCTGAAAATTTAGAAAAATTAGAAAAAGTAAATTTGGATAATTCAAATCTAGATAAATTAGAAAATCTAGATAATTAAATTTGAAAAAATCAAATTTGGATAAATTAGAAAATTTAAATAATTTGACTAAATCAAATTTGAATAATTCAAATTTGAAAAAGTCAGATCTAGAAATATTAGATAATAATTTAAATAATTTAAACTTGAATAATTCTAAATTAAATAAATTGAAAAATTCAAACTTAGATCCTAAAAATAAGGAAAATTTATCTAATTTAATAAATTAATTAATAAATCTGAATTAAATAATAATTTAACTAATTCAAATTTAACCAATTCAATTATTAATAATTCAAATTTAATTAATTTAGATTTATCTCAAATAAATAAAAAATTAGACCAAGTCTTTAACTTATTCAACCAAGATAAGGATATAGTTAATGATTCAACTTTAATTAATTTAATAATTTCAAAAATTAATAATAATTCAACCAAACAAGATAAAATTAATAATCATCAAGATAAATTGAATAATTCAATTTTACTAAATAATTCAAAATTAAAAATTTAAGATAATTCTAATAATAAGAAAAATTCAAACTTCAATAAGATAACTTCTAAAATAAATAATAAAAATTTAAAATTAAATAATAAAATTAATTATAATTGTGTATCTTTTAATTATGATACATTGAATAATTCTCAAAAAATAAATAATAAAAATTTGAAATTAAATAATAAAATTAATTATAACAATGTACCCTTTAATTATGAAATATTAAATAACCCTAAAAAATTAAATTCAAAAATTTGAAATTAAATCCTAAAATTTAGGAAAATAATTTAACAAGTCAAATCTAATTTATTAATTATTAAAAAATAAATTAAATTAAAAAAATTAAATTAAATTAAATTAAAATTAAATTAAATTAAAATTAAAAACTTAAATTAAAATTAAAATTAAATTAAAATCAAATTAAAAAATTAAATTAAATTAAATTAAATTATTTAAATTAAATTAAATTAAATTAAGTTAAATTAAATTAAAATTAAATTAAAAGTCAAAAAAATTCAAAAATTAAATTAAATTAAATTAATTAAATTAAATTAAAATTAAATTAAATTAAATTAAATTAAAAATAACTCAAATTTAAAAGTCATGAACTTAATAATAAATTACTTTTAATTATAAAACTAAATTAAAATATTACCAAATGAAACAATAAAAATAAAACTCAAAGTGTGTCAAAGTGGGTTGACACATTCGCGGGTCCACACGAAATGTATCAAATCGAGAATTTGATACATTCTTAGAAATTAAAAATTACGTGAATTGCTTGACTCATGCATACTTGCCATGACATGCATCTGCTTTATTTTAAATGCATATAACATGTCATGTCATCATGTTTATTTTTCTGCTTAACTTAGAATGGTTAGTTAAGGACACATGAATGATTGACACTTGCCAACATAGTACCAGGGTGGGGCGAGATGATAGTACGTTAGGGAAGCTTGGTCTGGGTAGTCAAGTGGGGTAAGGAGTACCTTGCTTGGTCTGCTTAGCTAAGTGGAACTGACCGAAGCTACCTCGCCACATCCTAGACTAGTTAGACCAAGGTTTCTCAAGAAATTGGTTAAGGTCATAATTTCTTGAATCAGTTTTGTCTTAGAACGTGGTCGTTGTTCCGATAACCAAGAAGGCCTCTGTGCCTCGCCACTGCCTGGAAACTGATTTTTGAAATGTGGACTTAATTGATTGACGGTTAAACCTGAATCTAACTCAAGGTCAAACATTTCATTAGAACTTAACTTAAAATCAATAAAGATAAAATTGATAACTCATCTCACATAACCCATAAGGTTACCCGTGTATGCCATGTATTGCAACACTTAGAATGGGTGAGATGATAAGGACAATTAAAGTACAATATTTTGAAAAAGATTTTCAAAAATTATTATAAATATTTTTATAAAAACTATTTTTGAAAAATTGATATTTACTTGAGATTCATGCTTGCTGGGTGTACCTATACTATATTTTTTTTAAACATTAAATATTTGAAAATTTGTTGACCAACACATTAGACACAAACCTCTAGGTCAACACTAAGTCAAAACCCTAAGACACATAGGCAGAAAGTCCTTGTGGTCAACAAGGATGTCCTAAGAGAGTGTCTAGTTCAGGGGGAGGTCATTCTTGAAAGACTTTATATTTAAAAAGACCTCTTAAAAACAAACTTTAAAAATTCTAAAATTATTTTTAAAATATATTATAAATTATTCTTTTAACTTGGAACAACCCCTAAGACACATAGGGAGATTGCCTTGTGGTCAACAAGGAGCCCTAAGGGAGTGTCAGATTTAGGGGGAGTCCAAACTTAAAAGTTCAATTAAAATTATACTTTGAAAATTATAAAACTATTTACTCTATTTGATTTAGATTAACCTCTAAGACATTTAGGGAGTTTGCCTTGTGGTTAACAAGGAGCCCTAAGGACATGTCAGGTTTAGGGGGAGGTCCAAATCGAAGGAGTAAAATTATTCCAAAAACTATATTTCAAACATTATTATACATTATACTTTTGATTTAGGATCAAACCCTAAGACATACGGGGGAGTTTGCTTTGTGGTTAACAAAGGGCCTGAGGACGTGTCTAGTTAAGGGGGAGATTCTAATTTAAAAAGGATAATAAGTAGTTTTTCAAAAATCTATCTATTTTAAAAATACTTATTTTTGAAAATACTCTATTTCAAACCATATTTTAAAAATTATTATCCATTGTTCTTTTAATTTGAGTCAAACCCTAAGACACACAGGGAGATTGCTTTATGGTTAACAAAGGGCCCTGAGGATGTGTCAGGTTATGGGGGAGATTCTGACTTAAAAGAATAATGATTAGATTTTCAAAAATTTTCAAAAATTTTGAAAAACTAGTCTTGAAAAAGTACGTGAAAAATTATTCTAATATTCCTTAAACATTTTGAAAATGCTTTTGAAAAATTTATTCTTGAAAATTCTATCTTGAAACACTTATTTTTTTAAAAACTTATTTAAAAAATAACTCTCTTTCAAAATTATCTTTTAATCTATTATGGTCTTTCAAGATATGTCAAAACTTAGTTGTGACCTGATGTCTAATTTCCGCAAGCGCACGGATGTCGTCAAGTAATAATATCGATCCACAGGGATTTGTTTAATCACCAGACGATGTGTGATGTTTAGTTATCTAGGCGAAGTAGGTCGATCAAATGAGAGAATTTTCTACGTGAGCTGACGAGAAGTAAGGTTGGCTAGATTGGAATTGGAAGAAATCTCGAGATATTGGTTTCCCCACTTCAATGATCAATCAGAAGATAGCCTACCCTCTCCACTAACCCTTACTGATGTTTCGACGGATTCCCCATGGTTGTCCTACACTCAATTGAGGGCCCCTTTCAGGATCTTCCTCAGTTATACTTACCTAAAGCGATTCTACCTTCGTTGGCATTCGAGCGTAGGTGATCATAATCAGCTAAGAGGACCTGTCACGTGACCTCCGCAAACCTCCCTAGTCTTACTGCCGCATCAGAGTACAATCGAATTGGGCAAGCTCCTTTAGGTACAGGGACTGTTCATGAGAATTTCTCTTAGGACCGGATTCCCTCCTTCATAACAAGTAACACAGGTGGTCATAATCAGCTAAGGATCCTGTCACACGAATCCCGCAAACCTCCCTAGAATATCTTGTCACTACTTCTCGAAGGAACAATCCTAGATGATGTTCAGATTTCCGGGAGTAGGATTCACAGTTACGTACATCCCCTAACTTCCTAAGATAAACGAGACTTTTCGCTGAAATCACGTCAACACCAGTTCGGATTAATGAAAGAAGGTAAGATATCAATCAAAATGAATCATAAAAAGGGTACTCCCCAAATCTCGAGATTAAGTAAACTACTCCATAAACGAAAGTTCACAGAACGACATGAAAATCCAAAATAAGTATCCAAGCATCAAATACAAGATGATACCAATCCAAATCTTCAATGAAAACGTCCCTGATGCGTCCAGATGCTCCTCTCCAATGCCTCAAGCCTTCCAAACCCTATTCCAGCCGCCAGCCTCCTCCCTTCTCGCTTTCTTTCGCTGCCTATTTATAACCCTTCGACACGGCCGTGCTAGGTGACACGGTCAGACCGTGTTGATCACTGGACGTCACTCACAGCATCAGCTCGACAGCACACGACACGGCCGTGCTAAACAGCACGACCTGGCCGTGTTGAGTTCTGGGCAAACAGGTCTGAGCAGCTCCCCTTCGTCGGTTCGGCCACGCTGTTTACCTACTCAACTGTAGCTTGAGTCAACTCGAGTGGAGCCTGGAGTAGACTCAGATGCACCTGAGTCGACTCAGATAGTGGATAACGGGCAGAAAGAAGATTTATCTGCCACGTCAACTAGAGTTGACTCAGATCAGCACTGGAGTTGACTCATGAGCAGTATAAAAGGAGGTGAACATGCACAAACAAGTATATTCAAGCCAGAAACTTCCCTTCTCATCTAATAGTGCTTTGGAACGCGAACGAGGCCAAGTTCTTGCAACCGGGGAAGATCCAGGAGGAGTACGCGGTGCTCAGGACTTCCAGATCAGCAACAAGAGTTTGATTTCCTTATTATTGTATTTATTTTCAGTATTTTATTGTTGCTATAATTTACAGACTGTAAGATGAGTTTCTCCGCCTTCGAACGACGTTCGGAAAGGAGACCACTAGTGGACGGGCACCTCCCGTGCATAGGCCTTGGACGTACTAACCCTGGGGGGTTAGAAACCAAGTAAAAATCTGTGTGTCCCTGTATTATTTACTAATTCCACTGCTTAGTATTTTGTTAGAAAACGAACGAACGAGAAAAGTGAGAACACGCTATTCACCCCCCCCCCCCCCTCTAGCGTGTTCCAGCGATCCTACAACTCGTGATGGGTGCATTGCTGCAATAACCCTTTAAATCTATCTCATGCTTCGAACAAAACTCATGATTTGATTTCTTAAATACGTTGTTTTGCTAGTTGGAAAATACTTGTTCATAAATATTACTCCAACTGCTCCCCTATTGTGATGTTTCCTGATGGAAGAGAATGTAATCAAGCCCTAGCTCTATCCCTCAGAGTGAACACGAATAGGCACAACCTAATAGCATCTGTGGAAGTACCCTCAAACTTTAATGTCTCATAATATTTCAAAAAATATCTCTAAGTGTAGATAGGGGTCATATTAATTTTTGTTGTAACATAGAAAGTAATACAAGGTTCAACTTAAAGTTGTTAGCGTCAATTGGAGGTCTTATTCTGCTAGATCTCAGTCCTCTCTCAATAGTGCAACAAAGTCTCCTAGGAGTCTATCCTCATCGTTGGCACTCATCACTTCCTGAAAAAGAGGTAGAAAATAATAGTGAAAGACAAGAGATGAAACAAAAAGGATAACTAGATTAACCAAATCACGATGAAACTAATATCGATTTGAAATAGTCCTCGACAATAGCGTAAAAAATTTAATGTGTGCAAATCATAAATGTATGATTATCATCAAATAATAAAATACCATCCACTTAGACTATTAAATCAAATACTAATCCAATCGTGAAGCAGACTGTCTAAATGGTTCGAAATCGAGAGAATCGTGTGTTAAAAAAATAAAGTAAGAAAGTAAAAAGAGTTTGTGGGAAAATCGATTTTAGGAAACAATTCTAGAGTTTCAATTTTGTCACAATGATTATTGACACCCTAAATATAATTTACTCTTTTACCTCAGTGTTGATATGTATGAAGGTGATTTATCTTGAGGTACCCAATATTTTCTTTCAAATAATACCAGGGTATCTACCTAAACACGCGCCTACTTTCAAGATAACTTTACTAAAGTAATCGCTTTCTCAAGGAGGCTCCTATTACGATGCCCTACGATCCTTTAATTGTTATCCTCTACTTCGTGATGTAGTCAATGGTGCCCTCAAGAAGTTTTGGATTACTTTCGTAAATAAACCCTCAAGTCTCGAGCTTTATGGGTCAAAGAATTAGATTCACCTCTCAGGCCTTCTCCACATCTCATGGGGTATAAAAACACACGCTAGTATCATAGTCATGTAAACATAATAAAGTCTGATCATAAATCAACTCATCATGTGATAAAAAGAGATAAATTAATATAAAATGAATATCAACAATACATCGGGTTATTTTCTCATCTAACAATTAGGAGAACTACTCTATGAAGATGGAATTACAACCAAAAGACATGAAGAATAACATTCTACAACTCAAATCAATGACAAAAGAGAGAGAAAGTTTTGTTGTTGACGTCATAGTAGTCTTCCAATGAACTCCAAGCTCTAAGAAGGGCGAAATCCTTACGACTCCTTGAAAATGACTCTTTTCTAGGATTCCCTATCATGGGGAAACCCTTGATGCCTCAAACATGAGCTCCTTGGTGTCTTTTAAAACCTCTAAAACCATTCAAATTTGTTATAGTTTTCCAAAATTATCAGCGGCGTCGGACCACGATTGTGTTGAGAAGCATAGCCTACGTGTGTGTCACTCTGGTGGATAGAAACTGGCCAGACATGGCCGTGTTTTGGAGCATGGTCAACCCATGTTCGATCCTAGAATCTCCCGTTAAGTGACAACAGGTGGCATAGTTGCGTTAGGGGACACAACCTACTCGTGTAGGGTGTTGAAAGTCCATATGTTGCTCCAAATCTTATCAAACTCCTCAAATAGTGCATGATCATATTAGAGGACACGACCTGAAAATGCACCATGTTGAAAAAGCACATTTCAAGACTTCTTTTACTAAAAATTAGCTTCGAATGCGTGTCCTATTGATAAAAATGTATAAAGAGTAGTTCTGCAAACTATAAGGATGAAATCAATGCAAAAGAGATAAAAGTATGCACAATATGTAATGTAATGAAATAAATACATATAAAATAATATCGAAAAAATATATATGAAATACACACATAAACTACCTGTTATATTTACTGATGCTAGCTACCAAACAGACAAGGATGATTCCAAGTTATAGTCTGAGTACATATTCACTTTAAATTATGATGCAATAAGTTGAAAGTGTTTCAAATAAGATACCATTGCAGCTTGTGAATTGAAGTAGCAAATGAAGCGGTTTAGATCAGGAAGTTCATCACTAAACTTAGAGTGGTTCCAACCATTGTTGAAGCATTACTTACTTACTACGACAGTAATAGACCAATCACGCAGACGATGGAACCTAGATCTTACCATTGATCTAAACGTGTGCTTCGGTGATATCAATTGGTCAAAAAAATTATTAGTAGAAGAGAAATACAAATCGAGAAGATTCCTACTAAAAAGAACCTTACGAATCCTTTAATCTCTATCTTAAAGTAAATTTGAGGAACACATAGAGGTGTGTGGTATTGGATACCATGACGATTAGCCTTAGGCCAAGTAGGAGTCTATTATATTTGAGGTGTCCTAAGCGTTAGATTTGAGGGGTATCCTAAGACAATCGCCTTAGGGTTATACTATTTATTAGATAAATAATAATTCACTATTTGAGTGAACATTTTTATGTGTTTGATTGGATTTTATACTCATTTACTCAATGCACGCAATTGTAGGGTCCCCAAGAATGTCTGTATCTCCACAATAGCATGATATTGTCCACTTTGGGCCTAAGCCCTCATGGTTTTGTTCTTGGGCTCTCCCCAAAAGGCCTCATGCTAATGGAGATACTTTCCATCCTTTTAAACCCATGATCTTTCCCATGTGTTTTAGATGTGGGACTATGTTTGCACCTTTGCAACCCAACAATCCCCCCCTCAAACAAAGGACCACAGACCCCCCCTCAAACGGAAAGCCTCCGTTTGATGTCTGAATCTTCGACCCACCAGGACTTCCTGCCCCTTGGTCCACCCTGACCTACTAGGACTTCCTGCCCAGCCGCAACCAGGACTTCATGTCCCTCGGTCTACCCGACCTACTAGGACTTCCTGCCCAACCGCAACCAGGACTTCATGCCCCTCGGTCTACCCGACCTACTAGGACTTCCTGCCCAGCCGCAACCAGGACTTCATGCCCCTCGGTCTACCCGACCTACTAGGACTTCCTGCCTGGTGTCTGGTCCTCTTGATTCAAACATGGGAGCCCCTACTTCCTTTGTTTTTAAGGTTCAACCCACATGGTTAGATCCGGATCATGGCTCATCCGGCGGTTAGTCCGGTGAAGAGCGGCCTCGCTCTGATACCAATTGTTAGGTCTAAAGGATGTCCGTATCTCCACAATGGTATGATATTGTCCACTTTGGGCCGAAGCCCTCATGGTTTTGTTCTTGGGCTCTCCCCAAAAGGCCTCATGCTAATGGAGATACTTTCCATCCTTTTAAACTCATGATCTTTCCCATGTGTTTTAGATGTGGGACTATGTTTGCACCTTTGCAACCCAACAGCAATATGATTCATAATATGAAAGAATTTATGATTGGATCACAACTAATGAGCATCTCTACATATGCAATTATGAATGTATTAAAACTATCTCTAGTCGAGGAATTGATGAGCACGGATGTCATCAATTACTCCGTCGAGACTAGCACGTTTTGAACTCCTTGGTTAGTCAAGCAGCTGATCCGCTTGTTAGAGACATTGGATATTGAGAGTTAAATATGGATACTGGTTAAAGGTAATGATGTGAAGTATTTTGTATGGGAATTATTTATTTATATATTTCCCTTTTATTTATTTGTCACTTACACCAATCAAAATTAATTATTTATTTATTTATCAAACCGCTTATTATCGTCCTAAAAGAGTACAGAGAGGTCCGGGTCGTCTCTCTCTCTCAGACTCAATGACAGGATGTTATTTTAGAATGGTTATGGGTTTTATTGTGTTTTATTCATCCTAAATATCTATATTTTATTTATTTACAATTTAATCTACAATTAATAAAAGAATCCTAAATATACATTATTTACAATTTACATCAAATCATATATACAATTTACGCATCATACATCCTATATAATTTAACCCTAAATTCAAATCATATAACATACAACAATATACATTCCTCAACCTACATCAATTATACAACATCAATTACATGACAAACAAACAAACATAAATCAATACATACAACATACAACACGGTCTTGAAAGACAACCTATTGCCCATTCATCCATCATGTACAACAAGCATATAACCTAACTCTATACAACATGTATTATACAACATGTACAAACAACTTGACATACAACATACAATTTGTTATGTATAAACACGAAACACAATCGTACAACATCACACAACATAGGCATGCATCTCAAACTTGTTCAACTTGAACTCACCTCCACAACAACACTAATCTCATGTGCACATTGATTTCAATAACTAAAGCATTCTCAACCGGTTGTAACAAACTATAAGATCCAAACATCTCATGGCATATCAAGAATTCATTCATCCTTAAGATCCAGCATCAACATAGGATTTAAAGCAAATAATTAACATGACCCATAGCCGAAACTTCCTCCATATAAATCCAACAATTAACTGCATCCAATTACAAAACCTCATGCTAACTAATTGCATCACTCAACATACAAACAAATTCAAATATCAACACAATTCATCTAATTCAAAACAAGCCAGCTCTTAAGAACATGTTTTTCATCACAAACCGAAACAAACAGTGGGAACAATTAATTCAACGAAGCGTCAAAGAACCAGAGAATGGGATTTTCATTGATTGAAATTAGCTACAATAAAATACAGAAATACTGAAAACAAGTTAGGGTTAGAATTTTACAATGGAGTTAAGGTTAGAAGGCAATTAGGCAATTGGGTTAAATGTTATAGTGTATTTACAGTGAATGAAAAAGGGGGGGTTTTCGTTTGAACAGAAATGCACATAACAAGCAAGAACAGAAATAAGAAGAATAGGGGATTCAAGGTTTTCTTCCCTTCCCTCTCCAAATCGACAGAGAACAAAGAAACCTCAGCAACATTGGTGATTTTTCGCGCCAACAGGGATGAATACCTCGCCGGAGCTGGACAAATCCGGCGAGGACTGATCGGAGAAGCTAGAATCCGGAGTTTAGATCTGCCCTGCTTCCTGCCGTCCATGAACAGAGAGTCAGAACAAGAACTAAACAGCCTTACCTCGCTTCATCGTTGGAGGAGACGGTCGGAGCTCAGAACAGGGAGATTTCCACGCGTTCGCAACCACATCAGCGAGGTTCCCACTGCTCGGAACACCGTTGGATGTGGATGGATAGAGGACTCCCTGGAGCAACCACTCATGGGTTGTTCTCTACTGTGCGGGTTGGACATCACCGCCGGTCGCCGGAGCTGGCCACTCCCGACGACTTCCTGCAGCAGACGGGGACAGGGAACCTCGCTTTCGCAACCACGTCCGCGAGATTCCTGCGGTGGCGTCGACGGTCATCATCCTCAGCTGCTGCGCCGCCGTGTTCATGTGCTGATCGGGAAGAGGTAAAGGAAGGTGGCCGTCGCGACAGCCGGAGCTCGGTGGCGGCGTCGCGACGAGAAAGGCAAGAAGAAGAGGAAACAGGGAAAACCTAATCGCGAGCTCCCTTTGACTGAACCGGCGAATTCCTTTTAATGCCTCCGCTGAACCGCTGGAATTGCGAATGAACCGGCTGCTTGAACCAAACCGGTTTTAATTGATTTGAACCGGCTTATCAAGGTTGAACCGGGGTTTGGTTGGGTTTGGGCTTGAACAGTGCACTAGGCTGAATGGACTTTGGGCTGTATTTGAAATTGATCCGAACTCGAGTTGAACCAACAACTTAAACCGAGCCAACTTCGCAGCTGATTTAGTCAAATTGAATCCGAATTGGCCCAGACTCGAACCAAAACTGATTTTTCTCCAATTTAAATTTCCTGCAAAATAAATTACAATCACTTAATATCCGTAATTGCCATAATTTAATGAAAAAAATAGAATAACATCAAAAATTCATACAGATAAAGAATCAGTCCAAAATCCCTATTTATGAGTTGAAATGCGGTCCAACCTGGTCAAATCTAATCCCAATTTACCTGGTAAAAATGTCAATTATTAAATCCCCCACACTTATTCTTTCACGTCCCGTGAAAGTAAACTAATCTACATTATTTTCCACCCTAACAATATCAATCAAATTAGAAAATTGCAACAATAAGTTAAATAAGAATGCTAAATCCTAGAAATCCAAGCAATTCAGAATTCAATTCATACATGGATCAACAAAATAGCAAATTTAATCCACCCTAAATATATTGAGAATGATGACTACAAAAAAACCTCACAGGATAAATATTGTGGCGCTCATCCTCATAATCGTGTGAAAAGTGGATCTCTCTCAAGCAACCTATGGTTCATGCACTACCATATGCTTGCTCTTCTTCTAATCTCCACCACTATCATATACATAAAATCACATAATCCATGAAGATTTATTACAAAAGAATAATGAATAAAGAATAAAGAATATGAATAATGAATAAAGGTAATAATGGAAGGAAAATGATGTATAAAGGAAAAGAAGAGAGAAAATAGGATCAAACATATAAGTGGAAGATATGGGAAAATGATATGCTTCATAGATGAGTCAATGACATCGCCCAGTAAAACTCAAACCAAGCTAGTATGGGGTAAGTTAGTAGTAAGAAAACAATTCCTATCTCTCCTCTAGACTCAAATATATCTCCAATAAAACTCCTAGTTGGGAAACAAGAATTGCAAAAACTTCCTACCAACTATCTCAAATGATACCACCACTCAAACCTTTACCGCAAGTGCACGGAATGTCGTCAAGTAATAAAAAGATATCGAACCACAGGGACTGTGTATTAGCTATAGTGATGTCACTAATATAGTTATCTAGACTCAGAGTGAAATGGTTGAGTTGAGAATTGGTGTTGTATGTGACAGAAGAAGAGAGATTGGCTTGGGGTTTATGGATGAGATGGATAAGTTTAGGATTTCGGTTTCACATCCATGCTAGGTGAAGTCCCTAATTCATGTTCATTCCCTTATTCTCAATGTCTACCACCTTGTAGGGATTCTAACCAAAATACCAACTCTACCTCGTCAGGCTTTGTTGGCAATTGACCTTGAAGTCCTATGTTGTGACCCTCTAGTAAAGGTGATTCTAGATAGCCCGGTTCAAGGCATTCCCGCTGTCACCAGGCGCCCCGGAAATACTACTAGATTCCTACCCTCTGTCACAGGGTATCTTGTTAAGGACCTTGTCCTAGTGGCCATCAACCATTAGATATCCCTTATGGGGGTTTATCACTATGTAGGAATCACTTATGGACTCGCCCGGTTCAAGGCATTCCCGTAATCACTCAGGCGCCCCGGTATACCGCCTCGGATCTCCCTACAAAGTAATCTACCCCTCATAATCATGCATATTTGCTCACACAAACATTTCATCAAACACGTTCAAGGCACAATACACATGAAACAAAGGTAAACATTTCATTGAATAGGGAAAATGTCATAAACAAGTTCATACATCACCATCATTACATAGATGTTCATCCTACATCCTAAACTCAAGGATCTACTCCATTACAAGAAGATTACAAGAGAAATACATGAAAATAGTCATCCACAAGAAAAGGGAAGACTTATCTTTGAAGCGTGGTTCCCCTCTTGAAGATCTTCTTGCTCCGGTGTAGGATGGATCGGTGGAGATGAATGGCGAGGTGGATCGGCGAAGGATGGAGCGTTTAGGGCCTCCCCTAGAGAGGGGGAGGCGCAGCCGCCAAGCCAAGACCAAGGGTTTTGGAGAATGACCCAAGATAGCCTTCAAAAAGGGCTTAAGGATGTATTTATAGGGTCCAAGCACGCCCCAGCACGCCCCCGTCACACGGCCGTGTCTGAGGCACGGCCATGTTCAGCCTCTTCACTGTTCGGAGGCACGGCCGTGTCTGGGAGGCACGGCCATGTTCAGCCTCTTCACTGTTTGGAGGCACGGCCGTGTCTGGGAGGCACGGCCGTGTAGAGTTGGAATCAGTCAAAACACTCTGAATGAAAGTTGTAGATCTTTAAGTTGGCTCCAATTTGATAGGTGGCACGACTCGTGGTTCAATCGGAGCTAAAAGTTATGCCCATTTTACTTTCAGTCTGCAGAGCAGTCCGGATGAGACATGGCCGTGTTCGGGGCCGTGTAAGTGAGGCACGGCCATAGAAATGAAGAGGCACGGCCGTGCCTCATAGGCACGGCCTAAAGAGGTCCCTTTTCTGTAGAAAGGCACGCCCGTGCCTCTTGGGCACGGCCTAGAGCTGAAGTTCTTCTGTTGGATGACACGGCCTGGAGTTGGAAGGTGTTCTGCGAAGTAGGCATTCCCGTGCTTTTTAGCACGGCATAGAGTAGGAATCCTTGGTAACGTCCTGAAGCAAAGTTGTAGATCTTGAAGTCCTCTTCAATTTGGTATATGGTACGTCCCGTAGTTCCATCGGAGTTGAAAGTTATGACCGTTTTACTTTTGGTCTGCAGAGCAGTCCAGCAGAGTACATGGCCGTGTCTTCACCCCTGGGATGATGAGGCACGGCCGTGCCTGGTGAGGCACGGCCGTGGCAAGTTGAGGCACGGCCATGCCTTGTTAGGCACGGCCTGGGGAGGTCAAACACGGCCCCGGGAGCCTCTAAAATGCTTCAAATGCCTTCCAAACTCATCAAAATGTGCTTCAATCTCCATTCCTTGCTCCACCATCAATAATGCATCATTTTGGCTCAAAATCGCATCCTGTCAAGCACAAAAAATACAAAAAGTAGATCTCCGAGCAAAAGAGTAGAAATATGCAATATAAATGAATAAGGTGTGACAAAGTGTAGCATATGCAATGAATTACAAGTAGATGAGCGTTAAAACAAGGCTAAAATACTGTATATGATCTACGCTCATCACACCCCCAGACTTAAACCTTTGCTTGTCCTCAAGCAAAAACCTGCATTTAGATTCATGAATTGAAATAATGGAGTATCATAATATCTCAATCAATCCTATCCTATAGTTTCATTGGTGAGCTAAACATTAAAATCACTTAAATGTGGCCTAAGAGTTAGTTCTCCGTGCTCGGTGTAAAATGTGGCCTTGGACTTTCAAGTGTCAAATCATACTCAAAGTCAAGTCATCATTTAACCAGTTTTCCTCATGCCTCCGGCGATAGACACTCGCATGGTTCATCCCTCTCAAAAATGCTAAGCACCATCTACACAAGGTCTCAAAGGAATACTCGGTATCAAGAGAAACATGATAGATATTTCCCCAGTAACCTTTATTAGTCTCAAAGGGGTATCTAATCAGTTTCCACTCACGACACTGTTTTTTATCCCTTTATATCTTTCTTCTTTTCCCCCTTTTTTTTTTTTTTTTTTTTTTTTTTTTTTTTTTTTTTTTTTTTTTTTTTTTTTTTTGGGATCTTGATTTTTCCAAGTGAGCTTCCATGATCCGAGTTTATCCAGTAACCAAAATGTAGTTGAGAGATCACCTTAGAAGCGCAAGTACTAAAGGTGCAATGATTCATGACTAATTTCAGACTTTCTACTATCAAATCTAGGCATAGTGTAGAGAGATCCTAAAATTAGGCCAAAACTCAAATTCTTTCAATAAAAATATAGCTCACTTCATGCTACTAAGGATAGGAAAAATCAGATCATCAAACATACCAACTCCAATCATCAAATCAATGAAGTCTAAAATAAGTGTGCAAGCATTTTTGCAAGAAGACAAACCATCAATGCAATGATAAGTGATGACTCAATTTATTATGCATGGAAAAACTAAAAGAGAAATAACAAAATCTAACTAAGAACCCAAAATATGTGCAACCCCCCCAGACTTACATTTTTCTATGTCTCAATGAAAACAAAAAGTAGTAATGGAGAAGAAATATTATTGGAGAGAAATTACCCAATGAAGCTCAAAAGATGTTCTAGGCCTTTAGTTGCCTATTTTCTCTCGTCAAGGTAAACACACTCCTCCATATCGATGAAACCTTCAAAAGAAAATAAGACAAGAAAAAGTAAGTAGAGGGTTTATGGGTTAACAAACAAAATGAAGCATAAAAGAAAATAAAGCAAAGAAACTAAAGTAAAGACTTGGGTTGCCTCCCAAGAAGCGCTTGTTTAAGGTCCTAAGCTTGACCTTTATTTTTATTACTTAAACCTCGACCGTGGAGGTGTAAGATACTTCAGAACCCTACGGTGGAGGGCCCTGAGTTTTTCATTAAATATGCTCACATAGAAAAGGTTACTACTAGTGATCCCATAAAAGAGATGTGAGCAATTTGTATGCGATTTTTGATCAAAAAATTTCCTACCACAAATATGCTTGAGAAAAGATAGATTGGTAAACATAGATATATTGAAAGAATTAGTGTCTTTACCAATCACAAAGTCTAGCAAGTCATCAAACATATTCAATGGTAGGGTGTGATGTGGTGTGGGTGGAGAATCAACTAAGGGGAGTGATTCTTGGGAAGTCCCTACACTACCCCTTTCTAAAGCTCCTAATCCTGCATTGTCCACAATATCAATATCTAGTGGTTGTGGAACAGAGGAAAATGATTCTTGGGACTCCTCCGCCAAGATACGAAGCCCTACATATCCTCTTATCACATTATTCCAATATTCTGTTACAAGATCTTTAAAAACTTCTTCAATAGCAGGATAGAGTTGATTTTCCAATAAGTCCTCAGCAAGATTTTCAAACTTTTCCCATTTAGAATCAAAATGTTTTTTGGTGCAAGCATCACAAAAAGTTATCTGTCTCAAACAATCCTTACATAACACATTTTGTGATTGTACAAAATTTTCCCATTCAGGCGCACCAAGATAATTTAAAATGTTCTTGCTGCAATTTTCACTTACATGCCCCCTTTTTTCACATATATCACACCAGACATGGGACATTGCCCATTCTTCAAATGTAGGGATGCATCCATACTTTTCTCCACCTCTTGTGTAAATGGGATCATATAAAGTTGGACACTCTTTCATCGAATGCCATTCAGCACCACACCACTCACAATCATCAACATACAACTCACCCAATCTTGAATTTCCTATTTGGAATAACCTCTCTATATAAGCATCCATTTAATCCTCAAGAAAAATATTTTGGGTTTTCTATATTTGAATTTTTTTTGGATTTTTCAAAGTCTAGAGTAACTGAAATTGCTAGTCACTAAAGCTAATAGCAACAGTCCCCGGCAACGGCGCCAAAAACTTGATGTGCTTCCGCAAGTGCACGGAATGTCGTCAAGTAATAAAAAGATATCGAACCACAGGGACTGTGTATTAGCTATAGTGATGTCACTAATATAGTTATCTAGACTCAGAGTGAAATGGTTGAGTTGAGAATTGGTGTTGTATGTGACAGAAGAAGAGAGATTGGCTTGGGGTTTATGGATGAGATGGATAAGTTTAGGATTTCGGTTTCACATCCATGCTAGGTGAAGTCCCTAATTCATGTTCATTCCCTTATTCTCAATGTCTACCACCTTGTAGGGATTCTAACCAAAATACCAACTCTACCTCGTCAGGCTTTGTTGGCAATTGACCTTGAAGTCCTATGTTGTGACCCTCTAGTAAAGGTGATTCTAGATAGCCCGGTTCAAGGCATTCCCGCTGTCACCAGGCGCCCCGGAAATACTACTAGATTCCTACCCTCTGTCACAGGGTATCTTGTTAAGGACCTTGTCCTAGTGGCCATCAACCATTAGATATCCCTTATGGGGGTTTATCACTATGTAGGAATCACTTATGGACTCGCCCGGTTCAAGGCATTCCCGTAATCACTCAGGCGCCCCGGTATACCGCCTCGGATCTCCCTACAAAGTAATCTACCCCTCATAATCATGCATATTTGCTCACACAAACATTTCATCAAACACGTTCAAGGCACAATACACATGAAACAAAGGTAAACATTTCATTGAATAGGGAAAATGTCATAAACAAGTTCATACATCACCATCATTACATAGATGTTCATCCTACATCCTAAACTCAAGGATCTACTCCATTACAAGAAGATTACAAGAGAAATACATGAAAATAGTCATCCACAAGAAAAGGGAAGACTTATCTTTGAAGCGTGGTTCCCCTTGAAGATCTTCTTGCTCCGGTGTAGGATGGATCGGTGGAGATGAATGGCGAGGTGGATCGGCGAAGGATGGAGCGTTTAGGGCCTCCCCTAGAGAGGGGGAGGCGCAGCCGCCAAGCCAAGACCAAGGGTTTTGGAGAATGACCCAAGATAGCCTTCAAAAAGGGCTTAAGGATGTATTTATAGGGTCCAAGCACGCCCCAGCACGCCCCCGTCACACGGCCGTGTCTGTGAGGCACGGCCATGTTCAGCCTCTTCACTGTTCGGAGGCACGGCCGTGTCTGGGAGGCACGGCCATGTTCAGCCTCTTCACTGTTTGGAGGCACGGCCGTGTCTGGGAGGCACGGCCGTGTAGAGTTGGAATCAGTCAAAACACTCTGAATGAAAGTTGTAGATCTTTAAGTTGGCTCCAATTTGATAGGTGGCACGACTCGTGGTTCAATCGGAGCTAAAAGTTATGCCCATTTTACTTTCAGTCTGCAGAGCAGTCCGGATGAGACATGGCCGTGTTCGGGGCCGTGTAAGTGAGGCACGGCCATAGAAATGAAGAGGCACGGCCGTGCCTCATAGGCACGGCCTAAAGAGGTCCCCTTTTCTGTAGAAAGGCACGCCCGTGCCTCTTGGGCACGGCCTAGAGCTGAAGTTCTTCTGTTGGATGACACGGCCTGGAGTTGGAAGGTGTTCTGCGAAGTAGGCATTCCCGTGCTTTTTAGCACGGCATAGAGTAGGAATCCTTGGTAACGTCCTGAAGCAAAGTTGTAGATCTTGAAGTCCTCTTCAATTTGGTATATGGTACGTCCCGTAGTTCCATCGGAGTTGAAAGTTATGACCGTTTTACTTTTGGTCTGCAGAGCAGTCCAGCAGAGTACATGGCCGTGTCTTCACCCCTGGGATGATGAGGCACGGCCGTGCCTGGTGAGGCACGGCCGTGGCAAGTTGAGGCACGGCCATGCCTTGTTAGGCACGGCCTGGGGAGGTCAAACACGGCCCCGGGAGCCTCTAAAACACTTCAAATGCCTTCCAAACTCATCAAAATGTGCTTCAATCTCCATTCCTTGCTCCACCATCAATAATGCATCATTTTGGCTCAAAATCGCATCCTGTCATACAAAAAATACAAAAAGTAGATCTCCGAGCAAAAGAGTAGAAATATGCAATATAAATGAATAAGGTGTGACAAAGTGTAGCATATGCAATGAATTACAAGTAGATGAGCGTTAAAACAAGGCTAAAATACTGTATATGATCTACGCTCATCATAAACTAAATTATTTATTTACACACCCTAAGCTAAGTTATTTATATACAACCTAGGCTAAGGAAGAACAAATGAATCATTATATACATCCTAAACTAATCAATAGAATATGTAGAAAGAAAAGAAACAAACAATAACGAATACTATACACATCCTACTTATACACATCCTATTTATAAAAAAAAAATCAAAAGAACTAAACAACTATATACAGAAAAAGAAAGAAAAATAAGAAAAGATAGTTTACTCCCCTTTCACCGGGAAGTTGGATTGTCGCTAGAGGAGTCCCTTGATTCCTGATCGCCCTGGGTTATCAACTCTGTAGACGGATCCAGCAAAATAGAAGAAAGTGATCCTAGGGACTCAGTGCAATTCTCCACACTTTCGTGCACCTCTCCAATATAGACAAGTCACGATCAAACTGTTGTGCACCTACAAAACAACACCCTCAAGATTATTAGAATAAAAGAATGAAATAATTAAGAATAAATAAATAAATAAAAGAATAAATGAATCAATCAATCAACCAATGAATAAGTAAATGAATGAATAAACAAATTAAATGAATAACCAAATAATACACCTTTGTACAGTCTAAAATAAACAAACATCATTTGATTTATCGGCAATGGCCCTAAAATTTTGTCACTTGCACCCATCAAAATTAATTATTTATTTATTTACCAAACCTCTTTATTGTCGTCCTAAGTGATATAGGGAGGTCCGGGTCGTCTCTCACGGAATCAATGACTGCATGTTTTATTCTAGACATAGAGTGCGGGGTTTTATTTGTACGTTTTATTCCTCCTAACAATTTACAACTTTATTTACATAAGAATCCTAATTCTACATTATTTACAAATGAGATCAACTAATACATCCTATTTACAGAGTATACATAAAACAATTAATACATACAACATGAGTTTCAATTTATAATAATATACAAACCTACATGGTAAGTTCAACTTCATTTATCATACAACAATATACAATAATCTACAACCAATTACAATCCATAATTCATGGTTCACAAGCATTATTATAATCCACAACACAACAAGCTCTCATTTACATAATCTACACTCATGAATTCAAAATCATACAACAACAACTAACCTACATCAGTTATACAACATGTACAAACAACTTAACATACAACATACAATTTGTTATGTATAAACACGAAACACAATCGTACAACATCACACAACATAGGCATGCATCTCAAACTTGTTCAACTTGAACTCACCTCCACAACAACACTAATCTCATGTGCACATTGATTTCAATAACTAAAGCATTCTCAACCGGTTGTAACAAACTATAAGATCCAAACATCTCATGGCATATCAAGAATTCATTCATCCTTAAGATCTAGCATCAACATAGGATTTAAAGCAAATAATTGACATGACCCATAGCCGAAACTTCCTCCATATAAATCCAACAATTAACTGTATCCAATTACAAAACCTCATGCTAACTAATTGCATCACTCAACATACAAACAAATTCAAATATCAGCACAATTCATCCAATTCAAAACAAGCCAGCTCTCAAGAACATGTTTTTCATCACAAACCGAAACAAACAGTGGGAACAATTAATTCTTCAACCAGAGAATGGGATTTTCGTTGAAATTAGCTACAAAAAATACAGAAATACCAATGGAGTTAATTAGAAGGCAATTTTCATTGATTAAGGAACAAAGAATTCAAGGTTTTCTTCCCTTCCCTCTCCAAATCGGCAGAGAACAAAGAAACCTCAGCAACATTGGTGATTTTTCGCGCCAACAGGGATGAATACCTCGCCGGAGCTGGACAAATCCGGCGAGGACTGATCGGAGAATCTAGAATCCGGAGTTTAGATCTGCCCTGCTTCCTGCCGTCCATGAACAGAGAGTCAGAACAAGAACTAAACAGCCTTACCTCGCTTCATCGTTGGAGGAGACGGTCGGAGCTCAGAACAGGGAGATTTCCACGCGTTTGCAACCACGTAAGCGAGGTTCCCACTGCTCGGAACACCGTTGGATGTGGATGGATAGAGGACTACCTGGAGCAACCACTCATGGGTTGTTCTCTACTGTGCGGGTTGGACATCACCGCCGGTCGCCGGAGCTGGCCACTCCCGACGACTTCCTGCAGCAGACGGGGACAGGGAACCTCGCTTTCGCAACCACGTCCGTGAGATTCCTGCGGTGGCGTCGACGGTCATCATCCTCAGCTGCTGCGCCGCCGTGTTCGTGTGCTGACCGGGAAGAGGTAAAGGAAGGTGGTCGTCGCGACAGCCGGACCTCGGTGGCGGCGTCGCGACGAGAAAGGCAAGAAGAAGAGGAAACAGGGAAAACCTAATCGCGAGCTCCCTTTGACTGAACCGGCGAATTCCTTTTAATGCCTCCGCTGAACCGCTGGAATTGCGAATGAACCGGCTGCTTGAACCGAACCAGTTTTAATTGATTTGAACCGGCTTATCAAGGTTGAACCAGGGTTTGGTTGGGTTTGGGCTTGAACAGTGCACTAGGCTGAATGGACTTTGGGCTGTATTTGAACTTGATCCGAACTCGAGTTGAACCAACAACTTAAACCGAGCCAACTTCGCAGCTGATTTAGTCAAATTGAATCCGAATTGGCCCAGACTCGAACCAAAACTGATTTTTCTCCAATTTAAATTTCCTGCAAAATAAATTACAATCACTTAATATCCGTAATTGCCTTAATTTAATGAAAAAAATAGAATAACATCAAAAATTCATACAGATAAAGAATCAGTCCAAAATCCCTATTTATGAGTTGAAATGCGGTCCAACCTGGTCAAATCTAATCCCAATTTACCTGGTAAAAATGCCAATTATTAAATCCCCCACACTTATTCTTTCACGTCCCGTGAAAGTAAACTAATCTACATTATTTTCCACCCTAACAATATCAATCAAATTAGAAAATTGCAACAATAAGTTAAATAAGAATGCGAAATCCTAGAAATCTAAGCAATTCAGAATTCAATTCATACATGGATCAACAAAATAGCAAATTTAATCCACCCTAAATATATTGAGAATGATGACTACAAAAAAACCTCACAGGATAAATATTGTGGCGCTCATCCTCATAATCGTGTGAAAAGTGGATCTCTCTCAAGCAACCTATGGTTCATGCACTGCCATATGCTTGCTCTTCTTCTAATCTCCACCACTATCATATACATAAAATCACATAATCCATGAAGATTTATTACAAAAGAATAATGAATAAAGAATAAAGAATATGAATAATGAATAAAGGAAATAATGGAAGGAAAATGATGTATAAAGGAAAAGAAGAGAGAAAATAGGATCAAACATATAAGTGGAAGATATGGGAAAATGATATGCTTCATAGATGAGTCAATGACATCGCCCAGTAAAACTCAAACCAAGCTAGTATGGGGTAAGTTAGTAGTAAGAAAACAACTCCTATCTCTCCTCTAGACTCAAATATATCTCCAATAAAACTCCTAGTAGGGAAACAAGAATTGCAAAAACTTCCTACCAACTATCTCAAATGATACCACCACTCAAACCTTTATTTATTTTATTTGAACAAAAAAAAGAACTTTTTTTTCTTTTTTTTTCTTCTGTTTTTTTTTTTTTTTTTTTTCTTTTTCTTTTTTCTTTTTTTTCATTCTTTTTTTTCTTCTTTTTTCCTTTTTTTTACAGTTTTTTTTAACTTATCTAAAAATGGACACAAACAAAATAAAATAAGAAAAAAAATGAAATACAACCAAAATAAAATAATGAAAACCTATCTACAAATGAAAGTCTGTCAATGGTGAACTCTTTACACACACCCCCACACTTAAATTTTTGTCTGTCCCGGGCAAAATTTCATCTCAGCAATCAAGGTTCCCCAAATCCAAGAAAAAATAGTGATGAAAGAGATGGAAAGGAAAAATAGGATACACAAGAAATAGATTATTCGAAAACCTATACTAAATAGAAAAGAATGAATGAATAAAGGAATGAAAGAATGATCTTCATGAAATTATGCAACCCTATGGTAATGTGGCCTCGACAGAATTAGAGCAAGTTCTAGAGTTACATTACCATAAGTGCCCCACAACAAGGAAATCAGGCTCAATCCTCACTAGGTAAAAGAAATAGTCATCATCTCAACTATTTAAGGGAAAATCCATCACTAAGTTGTATCCTCACATAATCCAGGAACTCTTTCATGTCTATAAACCTCTAGAATTCGACAAACTTAGATAACTAAGTTATCGCAATTCCTAAGATGATTAAGTCATGCAGGGGAGGAAAATTTATTGTAAAAGAATCATGAATAGATGAATAAACAAATCCTAAACTAAATTATTTATTTACACACCCTAAGCTAAGTTATTTATATACAACCTAGGCTAAGGAAGAACAAATATCATTATATACATCCTAAACTAATCAATAGAATATGTACAAAGAAACAAAACAAACAATAACGAATACTATACACATCCTACTTATACACATCCTATTTATAACATCCTATTTACAGAAAAAAATCAAAAGAACTAAACAACTATATACACAAAAGAAAGAAAAACAAGAAGAGATATATATTACTCCCCTTTCACCGGGAAGTTGGATCATCGCTAGAGGAGTCCCTTGATTCCTAATCGCCCTGGGTTCTCAACTCTGCAGACAGATCCAGACAAAATAAAAGAAAGTGATCCTAGGGACTCAGTGCAATTCCCTACACTTTCGTGCACCTCTCCAATATAGACAAGTCACGACCAAGCATTAGTGCACCTTCAAAACAACATCCTCAAGATCATTAGAATAAAAGAATTAAACAATAAAGAATAAACAAATAAATAAAAGAATCAATGAATCAATGAATAAACAAACAAATGAATGAAAGAATAAACAAACAAGAACACCTATTTACAGTCTAAAATAAATAAACATCATTTGAATCCCCGGCAACGGCACTAAAATTTTGATGTGGTGTGTTTGTATGGGATTTATTTATTATTTATATACATTATTCCCTTTATTAAATGTGTCACTTACGTCCATCAAAATTAATTATTTATTTAACCAAACCCCTATTTATCGCTAAAGCATTATAGAGAGGTCTGAGTCATCTCTCTCGGACTCAATGACCGAAAGTTATTATAGACAAATGGTGCGGGGTTTTATTATGTTTTATTCCTAACAATATATATAATCCTCTTATTCCCAATTTAATCCTATAATCTACACAAAAATAATAAGTATACATAATATACATTCCTAACCGTGCATTTATTCAAACAACAACACATTTATTCAACATGGGTTTTATTATCATGCAACATACATCAATTACAAAATACAGATGTCATTCCTACACCATGTACAGACATACAACATAAATTTCATACATGCATTATACAACAACAAGATTCATCATACAATCAACCTAAAACCTACAACATGAATTCTACAAATCTTACAACATGTACAATTGAATTAACATACAACATACAATATGTTCTTCATACAACATGTACAACATCACACAACTATATGGACTGTACAAACAAGTATCCACCCTACACGTTCATACAACATAAATCTTATTCATACAAACTCCACATACAACATGCTTTCAATTTCAAAACATACAACTAATCGAACATGCATCAAACTGAGACACACAAGCATACAACCGGTGGCATCATGATTCCAAAATTACCACAAGAATTCAATGCCAAGAAGAAGCTTCATTAACATACATCCACAAACAATTGATTCTAATCCAACATTCACTGTATCAAATTCATACTCAATTGCTGGCAATTCAACACCCATTAACATACCAACCATTATCATGAATTCCATAATCAATTCTATTCCCAACAAATACAAGTTGTTCAATATATTGCATACAATCCTATACATCATCCAGCTAACCAACCATTTACTCCAATATCTTATACAGTTCCAAACTACATTGTTCAATTCCAAACCGAAATCCACATAACCTCATGATATCAAACAACAAAACACCAAAGTACCAAGTTAGAATCACTGTTAGAAATTAAGGTCAAAGTTAGAAAATTAGGGTTAGCAATTAAAGTTAGAGATTAGAGTTCATGGGGGGTTTTGGATCAAGTAAACAGAAACACATAGAATAGAAGCAAGAACAGAAATGAAAGAGTTTAGGCTAGGGTTTTCATCCCTCTTCCAAATAGGCACAGAGCAGGAAAACATCAGCGGCTTCCAGTTGATAGCACCAACGGGAATGATGACCTTGCAGGAGCTAGACAAATCCGGCAAGGACTGCTCGGAGAAGCTAGAATCCGGTGCTCAGCTCTGCCCTGCTTCCTGCCGTCCATGAACAAAAAAATCAGAACAAAACCAAACAACCTTACCTCGCTTCATCGTTGGAGGAGGACGATCGGAGCTCAGAACAGGGGATTTCCTCGCGTTCGCAACCACGTCGGCGAAGATCCACTGCTCGGAACACCGATGGATGTGGAGGGATAGAGGACTCACCGGAGCAACTAATCATGAAATCCTGGCCGTCCGTTCTGAACTTGATGATCTGACTTGATCTAGGGCTTTAGGGTTTGCGAAAAAATCTGAAATTTTGATCGGGCTCGATCTAGATCCTGTCCTCCGTGTTGGCTTGATCGGTTCGGCAATTTTTACTTGAGTTGACCACGGTTTAGCTCGAGTTGGGTCCGATTTAGCCCTAAAATCAATAAAAATCAAATTAATGCCAAAATTCACCATTAAATCACAAAAATTATAACAATCCTTAAATAATGCAATATAGGACAATTTAAAGTCAAATTTATTCAATAAATAATTATTTTCAATGTAAAAGCCCAAAATTGAATCAATTTAATTCGTAAAAACCTTAAGTCATCAGCAACCACCCACGACTTGCTCTCTACTGTGCGGGAGGGACGTCGACCGCCGGTCGCCGGAGCTGACCACTCCCAACGACTTTCCACAGCGGACGGGGGTAGGGAAGCTCGCATTCGCAACCACGTCCGCGAGACTCCCACGGTGGTGTTAGCGCTTGTCTCCCGGAAATGTTGTGCCTTTGCTTTGCTCTAATCGAAAGGAGGAAGGGGAGCTCGGCGAAGAAGAAGAAGAAGAGGAAGAAGATGCACAGTAAACAAAATCGCGGATGAGAAACTAGGTTGCGAGCCCCCCTCGACACTGAACCGCGCTTTGCCTTTTATCTCCTCGGTGAACCGGCGAGAAGTGATGAACCGCCAAATTGAACCGGCATGCACTTAAACCGAACTGGATTTCAATTGGTTTGGGCCGGATGAAATGAAATGGGCCGATTTTTAATTGAATTTGGAAATGGATTGGGTTGGATCAATTGAAAGTGGGCCAGGCTTGTGGATTGGGTTTGATTAAATCCAATTTGATCCCAATTGAACTTGATTTTCTTCAATCTGATTGAGTCAATTGAATCCGATTTGAGTCTGACTCGAACCAGAATTGATTTTCTCTAAATTAAATTTCTTGCAAAATAAATTACAACCAATTAATATCCATCAATGCTATAAATTTATAAAAATTAATATAAACATCATAAATTCATCCACTGGAAATAATTAGCCCATAATACAATTTATAACATGGAATATAACCAAAATCAGCCCAATGTGATCCTAATTAATCTGATAAAAAATGCCAGTTATCAATATGTCCCGAGTAGGGTTGCAAATTAGAATTTATAAATTTATCAAAAACCCATGATGAATACAAACAAACGAAGTATAGGGGCCTCGAGTCATATTTTTCCAAGGACTAGTAGACAATTGCTTAAATTGAGCTTGCATGTGTCGTTCTTTTGGGGTTTTCTATGAAAATGGAAGGTTTTGGTGTTTTGGAACGAAATGTAAATGAAAATTAACAAGTAAATGAAAAATGCAATTAACTAATCTAAAAATGAAACCCAAACAACTAAACCTTGAAAATGCAAAAAGACCAAATCTAACTTGCAATGCAATCATGCGATTTAACCATTCATTCCCAATTAGATAGCAATGAAATCCCTACTCAAATTAATCTACCCTAACAAACCAATACAATGAAGGAAGAAAATGGCACGGAACAGTGCTTTGGCACAGAACAGTAACCTAGCACCGAATTAACCTAAGCTCCAAACTGATTGAAAATGGGTTGTGCTGATACGGAACAGTAACCCTGAAAATCAGAACTTCAGTAACACAATTGAAAGGGATGAAACTCTAAAAGCACTCTGAATCCAAACACAAAGAACTACAACATTAACCTAATAACCAAATTCTCAAAGTTTGATTCTGACATAGATCAGAAATGGAATGCTGAAACTTAATAGTGATTAGAAATCAAAAACAGCAGAAAATTGAAATCAGAAACTGATAAAATCATCCCTCCTTCCCAATTTCAATTGCATTCTTCACAACTTGGTTGTCAATCAAGCTGGTAAACCGATAATGCAGATTCACTGATCCCTCTGGAGCTTGATGCTAGTTTTCGGAGTGTTTCGCTCGCTGCCAGCACCATGAATTGCCCGAAAAAACCCTCTCCGACCAAGACAGACACTGTACGAAGCATTTTCAGCTGGCAAAAACTGGATTCCGTGGCTTCTCTTGCTCTGATTGAGTTGCTCGTTGCTCCGTTGTGCTACACGCTCCTCAGAGAACCCCTTAGAGGACTCGCGGCGTCGGATGGCGCTGCGGATGGCCGGAACAAGAAGAAACAGGGGTGTTGGCCAGTGAAGAAACCCTCTCCGCCGCGCCGACTCCAGCTGCTGGGATATACCCAAAGGACCGGATTCAAACTCCTCAGAGACCAAGGAATGCAACGGAAGTGGTTTGGGTGGATGGGGGCTCGCCTACGCGTACGTCGATGAGCAGAGGAACTTCCGCGGGGACGATGCACAGTAGCGGCCCACTGTTCATCCGATTAAAAGCTTGCTTATATACCTCTGATTACTCAATGGATCCCAGCCGTTGATTTCTGATCTGATGGTCTGGGCTTGATCTAGGCTTTAGGGCAGTCTAGGGCTTCCAAAAATTTAAGGGATCTTGATCAGATCTGAGTTAGGTCATGTCCTCCATGTGGGCTTGATCAATTTGGGCAAATTAACTCGATTTGATCGTGATTGAGCTCGATCTTGATCCGATTTAAACCCTAAAATCAATTAAAACTCAATTAATGTAAAAATTGTCATTAAATCATGAAAATTATAATCAAGCTTCAGATTATGCAATATAGGACAATTAAGATCAAATCGATTGATTTCATAATTTATTTTCATGCAAAAAATCAAATATGAATCGATTAAAAATGCATAAAACCCTAACTCATCAATTATCTTCCGGAGCTACATAGCCATTTTTCATGATAATTAATAATTCATAATCTGTGGAAAAAATACCTTCATTTTTCTTTTTCATGCTCCAATCTCCCCCTTAAATTTTGACGGATATATCACTAGTCCAACCATCTTCTTGAAATTTACTGTAGTTGGCTATTAGTCCTTTTGCGGCACCCTTCGCTCTTATACCACTTGTTGGATCAAGGTGGACCAGCAAGAGGGGGTTGAATTGCCCCTGAAAATAAAATATGATTCTCTTGCGTTTCCTTACAAGGATAGAAGTTAGCAGCAATCAATTAAATAAATAAACATTAATTAAACTAAACAAATAGTAAAAGGCAAATACACACAAATGTACTTGGTTACAACCTAGGTGGTTGTAAGTCAAGGCGGTTGAAGCTTGACTATGAAAATCTCATTCTAGTGGAGAAACCTTTTACAGAACTTTGAAGCACAAGAGAAGCTAAAAGAGAATACAATTTCAATGTCCTTTTTTCTTCTAACTTCTAAGCCTATTTATAGCATAAGAGAATATATCTGGATCGTTGATCGTAGATGAGCTTTCGCTTGGCCATTGATCCTTTGATACGATCCTAACTGTTGATCGGAGATAGACTTTGATCGTAGCCATTGATTAAATAAGGATAAACTTTATCTTTAATAAAAGATAAATAGAGATTTATCCTTAATAAAAAATATGAGTATTTATCTTTTATATGATAAAAGATAAATCTTATTTTTTTTCTTCTTTTTTTTTCAACCGCCACGTCCAAAAAGTCAAAGTCTTCTTTATTGGTCAAAGTCAACGGTCGAAGTCAACGATCAAAGTCAATAGTTTGACTTTTGTTGACTTTTTTATAGAATCTTTGATTGGGTGATTTCTGGCCAATCGGAGTTAGGCTCACCCAAACTCGACTCCGGCCTTTTGCCCCTCGAGCGTGCTTCCTCCTGGCTTCTCGTCCCTCAGACTTCGCGCACGTCCTTCTCGCTCCACCGGCGTACTCTTCCGTAGCTTCCGCGTCCCTCGGATTGCCCCGAGCTCGTCGGCTCACTTCCCTGCGCAACCCTTCTCGTCCGCTACGTCTTACGCTCGACTTCCTCCATACCTAAATTCCAGCACACTTAGTAGAGGGATTAGAACAATACAAGACCTAACTTAACTTAGTTGATCACATCAAAACTAACCAGGGCACCAACAATAGATACTTGTTCTTGGCTTCTTCTCCAGCGATCGTCTCCTTCGGCGATCGACAGAACGCCTGCAAGCCCGGTCACGATGGCGGCGATGAGAAACAAGGCAGAGTCAGCAAGTTAGGGCTTTTCCTCTTTGTTCTTTTGCCCGTTCTTGGATTGCCTCAGCCTTCCTCCCCTTTTATACTTGCTGTCGGCATGAAGAAATCGACGAGAAAACCGCGCCAACGACGGCGGCGTCAGTTCGCTCTATCGGGCGGCGGTCGCTGCGCGAGAAGGTCAGGCGCGATCGGGAGATCATGTCTCACGTGGGCCAGGTCGGGAGAAGAAAAGAAAAAAATCTAATTTTAATTGAACCGGGTTCGATTCTAAACCAAGTTTGAGTCAGGCACTGTAGCAAACCGGTTCGCGTTTAGTTCGCTTGGTTCAATGACCAAACGACCTACGATTTGACCCAAATAAGTTTTGTTTGATTCGTCTTCTCGAGACAAATTTTGTCATCCCTTTTAATTTGCTAAAATAGTTTCCATTATAAACCAAACCAAGTTGGTTTAATTTTGATTTAATATCAAATCATTTTGGTTCAACAACCAAGCTTCTTCTGATTTAAACCAAACAAATTTTTCCCATTATTTAGTCTAGCCAAATCAGCATTTTCTCGATCTGAGAATCTAATTCTCAAACTCGTTTTAAGTCTTTCAGAAAACTTCTTGTTCATGTGACCCAATAGATTTTCGGTTGTGTTGATTTTTCATAATTAACCATTAATTACGGAATGATCATGAGTGGCACCTAGTAGTACATCATGATCCCCAATTGATTGAAAAATCAACGATTGATTTCAGAATGATTTCTAAACCTTTCAATTGCTTTAATAAACGTGCCTCATTCCTTTCACCATCTTATACCCGCTTGGTTCAAGACATGGTCTATTTGTGTTAATCCACACTAGGCTGACTGCGCCCCTAGCCCAATCTATTTTTTTGTCATATGGATTCAAGTTACTTGTACATGTCTCCAAGAGTGTCATACTCTTGATATGTGTTGTTTTGGCCAAAGACTTTCAGTAACAATCTCAACAAGTGGTCGTAGGGTATACGTCTCTTGTATTATGAGCTTTTAAACACCTTCAGATACTTCAACTTATATTCAACATCCCGCTGTAACACCCGTCCTTCATGCTTTCTATGAGCAATACACTTTACTTCTTGTATTACTTAAAGTGATTTCAATAATTTAAAATTTTCTAACTTGTGCGGAAATCTTTTCTATCATGTTCAATTTTCTTTCTTTCAGCCTTTCTTCTAAACTCCATTTAAACACTCAACTAATAGTTCTAAAGCAAACTAAAGCATTTCTAACTATATTTGCATGCAAAGGATCATAAATGAACTTCTTGCACTCTTTAAAACTAATCTACATACAATGTATCAATAGTATACCTCATGTGCCAAAAGTATCAATCTCAAAAACTAATTAAGCATTAGTTCATTTTATTACTTTAGAATTTCATGCATATTCATTGAAAAGACATGAATCATAATATCTAACAAACATTAACCAAAACTAATCTATTTAATCATTAGCAACAGAAATACTAGATGATACCCAACATATGCAAAACTAACAATTTATGAAATCTTCTTAACAATGAATAGAAAGTAAAATCTCTAAATTTTCTTAGCAATTTAAAAACATCTTAATATGCTCTTAGCAAATTCCCAAGGCTTTCCATAGTCGAGGCATCACACACACCATCACGCATCCCCTTTAAAATTTGTTTTCCTTTTCCTTTGTCTGCAGTAAGAGGAAATGCAACTATAAGTGGATGCTTAGTAAGTACTATCTAACTCACAAAATTGAGATGTGCATATATACAAAAATTCTAAAACTGCATGCTCATGATAAGAAACTTTTCATGCTCATTGAAATAGTTTTCATGCTTTGAAACTCTTAAAACTTAAAACATGTGATCTTTCATGTTTACGCTACAATATCATGTAAGTACTAGAAATTCTCATCTTATAAACATGAAATTGCAATTGATACACTTCCTTAACTAAACTTGCTGGAACTTGAAACTTTTGTAAAACTTGCTTTATTTGTTCGAATACTTATAGCTTTATACTTCAAAATAATAATCAACTTTCTCTTGGGGCCCAGGCGTAGTACCAAAGCGCGCTCCCTAATAGAGACTGGGGTAGCGAGCCACCAGTCCTACGAGGGTAAAGACCTTGGTCTTACCAGGGCCAAGACCTCGGAATTGGTCACCTGGATTTATTTTACGACAACCTCGGAAGTCGGGTACTAGCCTCTTCAAAGTAAAATACTTGTTATCTTTTAGTACTCATATAGTAAAATGCCTTGGCATTTCTTCAAACACTTGGTGTGCTTTTGATCCTCAAATTCTTGAATTTGGGATCCTATCAAGACCTTGGTCTTTCTTTGCTTATAAACTTCTCATAAACCTCTAAAAGGACTTAATAGAACACTTTATCATTCTACATGCATACAATTCTAGGGTTTACATATAATTTAGAGTTTTTGCATAGAGCGAACACAATTCTTTAAAGCATGCTACGAAAGTAAAGGAAAAATAAAATCCCGAAACAACTCTTACTGCAGGTGAGTAGTACTTACCTTTGTTCTTGCACTTACAAATAAGGGTTTTACTCTAGCGTGTTTAGAAAACTTGTGATCTCCACGAACCGTTCGCGCCTACGCGTTCTCCTCGTCAACGGGAACGCAATATGAAGAAGCCCTCTGAAAATCTTCTCCTTGGTCGGCCACAGAAAACTCTAGATTTTTTTTTGTTTTCGCCCAAGAGAAAGAGGAAGAGGTGGAGAGGGATTTAGGTCCTCTCTAAACAATTCCCCTCTTTATACTTATCCCTTTTATACTAAGGGGTATTTTTGTCTCCTAACACGTATAATTATAATGCACCCTCTTTTTTTTCAAGCACACCCTTGCTGGGGCACATGGCCATCACAACTCATTTAAGATTTATAATTGTTTAGAGGTTTTGGGTTCGAACCTCAGCCATGCATCTTTTTACCCCTTTTTCCTATTTCTTTTAGAAAAATTCCTGAAATTTCCTTAAAAATTCCATAAAATTTCTAAAATTATTCTATGCCCCTTATAAATATTTAAAGCCTATATTTAAATATTTATGAAGTTTAGAAATGAATTTATGAGGCGCTACATGTCTTAAGATACCTCTCAAACATAACACTTCATGTGTCTGTTACAAAAGTGAGACCCTTGATCACTAATGATCACCCTGGGTACTCCAAATTAACAAAATATGTGAGACCTAACAAAATTCATAACAACTGAAGAATCATCAGTTCTGGTGGGGATGACATCCACCCATTTGGAAACATAATTAACTGCTAATAAAATATATGCAAATTAATCTAAAAGAGACAAGAAATGGACCCATGAAGTCAATACCTCATACATTGAAAATCTCATAAAATAATATACTTTGTTGGGCATTTCATTCCTAAGTCCTATGTTTCTAGTTCGTTGACACTGATCACAAGATTTATAGAAGTTATATGCATCACGAAATAGGGTAGGCCAATATAATCTAGATTTCAAAACTTTCCTAGCATTCCGTTAGGGATCAAAGTGTCCACCACATGCAAGAGAATGATAAAATGATAATACGGACTGAAACTCAAAATCAGGAATGCATCATCTACTAATCTGGTCACTATAAAATTTTCACAAATATGATTTATCCCACACATAATATTTTGCATCACTTCTTAATTTATCTTTCTATGCTCGTGTAAATTATGTGGGAAAACATTTGCTACTAAAAAGTTTACCAGATCTGCATACCATGGGGACTCACCTTGCAGCTATAAAAGATGCTCATCTAAGAAGGCATCAACTATTGGCATAGGCTCCTCATCCCTTATAATCATGCTCAAGTGATCTGCTACTAGGTTCTTCCCTCCCGCTCCTATCGCGTATCTCCACATCGAATTCTTGGAGCAGAAGCATCCATCTGATTAGTCTTGGCTTGGCATCTGGCTTTTTTAGGAGGAATTTTAAAGCTGCATGATCAGAAAAAATAGTCATATGAGAACAGAGCAAATATGATCTAAATTTATCTAAAGCAAAGACAATCGATAAAAGCTCTTTTTTTATTGTGGTGTAGTTGGCTTGCATAGCATCTAAAGTCTTTGAAGCGTAGCAGATGACATGAGGTGCTCCATCCACTCTCTATGCTAGGACAACTCCCACCGTATAATTTGAAGCATCGCACATCAGCTCGAATGGAAGTATCCAATCTGGAGGTCTAATGATCGGGACTGATACAAGAGCTTCCTTCAGTTGGATAAAAGCATCCTTGCACCTCTGATCAAAATCAAACACTACATCCTTTTGCAATAAATGGGTCAATGGAAGAGTAATTTTGATGAATTCTCTAATGAAGCGTCTGTAGAAACTTGCATGTCCAAGGAATGCTCGCACTTCCCGCACACATGCGGGGTAAGATAAAGAAGAGATAACACTAATTTTAGCAAAATCTACTTTAATGTCATTCTTAGAGACTATATGACCCAAAATAATATCATGCTCAACCATGAAATGATATTTTTTAAAATTTAAAACCAAATTAGTCTCAATGCATCTATGCAAAACTCACGACAAACTATCCAAACATGCATCAAAAGATGAGCCATAAATAGAAAAATCATCCATGAACACTTTCATGCAATGCTCTAATAAATCACCAAAGATACTCACCATGCACCACTGAAAGGTTCCTGGAATGTTGCAAAGTCCGAATGACATATGTCGATAAGCAAATGTCCTGAAGGGGCAAGTGAAAGTCATCTTCTCCTAATCCTCTGGAGCGATGCATATCTGGAAATACCCATGTACCCATCTAAGAAGTAATAATGGGACTTGTCTGCTAGCCTTTCTAACATCTGATCAATAAAAGGCAAGGGGTAGTGATCTTTTCTGCTGGCCTGGTTGAGCTTCCTGTAATCCACACACACTCTCCATGAATTCTGCACTCTGATGGGAATCAACTCATTCTCCTCGTTCGCCACTACTGTGATGCCAAACTTCTTCGGAACCACCTGGACGGGGCTCACCCACTTATTGTCCAAAATAGGTATATGATACCACCTTACAAAAGTTTAGTCATCTCTTTCTTTACAACATCAAGAATGAGTGGGTTGAGTCGTCTCTGCAGTTATCTTACTGGCTTCACATCCTCCTCCAGATGAATCCTGTGCATACAAATAAAAGGACTAATACTAGGTATATCAGCAAGTACCCACCCAATAGCCTTTCTATGCTGCCTCAGAATATCTAACAATTTTTACTCCTGCTCCGACTCTAGATTTCTAGCGATAATAACAGGTAGTTGCTCGTCCTTCTCCAAATACACATATTTTCGATGCATAGGTAGAGGCTTCAACTCAAGTTTCAGTGGTTGAACGACTAATGGAAGTGATTTTTGGGGCGTTGCTTCTAGTGTGCAAGTCCCTACACTTTCATATTCCTCACCAAAATAGAAAGGGTCATAGATATACGCTAATGCAACTGTGTTCCTATCATCATCCAAGACATAAGAATCATCAGACTCAAGATATAATTCAGAAATATATACAAATGAGAAGCAAACTCAACTAAAATATCCATGCAATCCAAATCATCAGATAAACCAATACTAAGAATAGAATGATCCTCTATCGGATACTTCATAGCGTCCAAAATATTAAACTGAACCACTGTATCTCCAATCTCCATAGAAAGTGTCCCTACATGTACATCAATCTTGATTCTAGAAGTTTTAAGGAAGGGTCTGCCCAGAATGAGTGGGGCTCTATGTGTAGACAACTCACCTTCCATATCCAAAATCTAAAAATCTGCAGGGAATATAAGCTCTCTCACCTTAACCAAAATGTCCTCTATAACTCCTGTCGGGTGAGCATGACTGTGGTTGGCCAACTAAATAACAACACCTATAGGCTGCAAAGGTCCAATACCAAGTGACTGGAAGACTAATCTCGACATGACATTAATTGAGACACCTAAATCCAGCATAGCATCCTCAAACATGCAACTCCCAATGACACATGGTATAGTGAAAACTCCTGGATCCTCACACTTCTGGGGTAGTGACTGAATGAGTGCAAATACATTCTTCCCCATGCTGACTAACTCATTCCCTTTCAACTTCTTCTTGTGAACACACAGATCTTTGAGAAACTTGGCATACTTGGGAATGTGCTTGATCATTGTTAACAAAGGAACATTCACCTCCACTTTGCTGAACAAATCCACAAGCTCCTGGAATTCCCTAGCCTTCTCTTCTTCAACACTCTTCCTAGGCTGCACTGGCCTCAGAGGGAAGGGTAGCGATACACCAGACCCTGATCATCGTGGCTGTAAATCCAGTTCTATGATCTGATCCGTGCTGACTGGGTCTGGGCTGGAACTGATGCAACAGGGTCAGTAGTGAATTTTTCACTCTGAAGCATGACTGCACTTACATTTCCCTTCGAGTTCAGAATGGACTGTGAAGGTAACTAATTAGACCCCTGTGACTGCAGCTGATTTATATTGGAAGCGAGCTGACTTATCTATCTTTCTATATTTTGTATAGCTACATCTGTCCTTTGTTGATGTTGTTGTAGTTGTGATATCAATTGCTGCATAAGGTCTTCAATTTTGGGTCCTGTAGGGTTTGAATTTGTTAGTTGTTATGGCTGCAAACTGTTTGCAACTAGGTTGTTGTGAAACACATTTGACCACTAAAATGCAGGTGGTGGATGATATGATTACTGAAATGAATTCTCATACCTCAGATTCGAGTGATCTCTCCAACCCAGATTGTATGTAGCTGACATAGGATCATACTTGTACTGCTGTTGGTACTGGGAACGGAAAGGGAACTGATTGGCCACCGCATATACTTTGTCTTGATGAAGAGATGGGCATACATCCGTATAATACTCTGAACTAGAACAAATACCACAAACCTTCATCACTGACACAAGGAATAGTAGAAGGGTGGACTGTCTGATTTACTGCCATCTGTCTCACCAAAGATGTCAGCTCCTGTAGAGTGTTCTTCATCCCCTGCTGCTCTGTAGATGCCAATTGAGCTTCACTAACACCTCGAGTCACAATAGCTCTGCTCCCAAACTGCTATGAATTATCTACCATATTTGCAATGAGCTCCCTAGCTTGACTTGGAGTCTTGTTCACCAAAGCACCTCCATTGGCTGCATCTATCATACTCCTATCCATGGGAAGCAATCCCTCATAGAAGTACTGAACAAGTAGCTGGTCACTGATCTGATGTTGGGGGCAACTCGAACACAATCTCTTGAATCTCTCCCAATAATCATACAGGGTCTCTCCCCACAATCTGCTGAATGCCATAGATACTTTTCCTGATAGTTGTAGTCCTGGAAGCTGAAAAGGATTTCTTCAAGAATATTTTCTTCATATCAAGCCAACATGTAATACATCTAGAGGAAGTGAATATAACCAATCTTTAGCTGTCCTGCTAATGAAAAGGGAAAGGCTCGCAGATTGATATCCTCCTCTGAAATTCCATGTGGTTTCATAGTAGAACAAACCACATGGAACTTCATGTATATGTCTATTGGGATTTTCTCCTGATAATCCATGAAATTTAAGAAGCAAGTGTATAATACCAGACTTAAGCTCAAAATCACCCTCTAACACAAGATAGCTAATGCAGGAGTATTGATAAGTCACATCTGGTGTTGTAAGCTCCTTCAAGGTTCTGTTGTTATCTGCCATTTTTACTTTCAAATCTGAAGAGCTACTGCCCAAAACACTAGATGACTTCTTCTAAATCCTTTGCAAAGCATGAAATGTTCTATCTATCTCAGGGTCGATCGAGCTCAAGCAATTTATCTCAAGAAGACCTGGTCATACACCTCACTATCAAATAACAAATTAAGAATCACATATAAATAAATGAATAAATCAAGAAAATAAAGATACAAGCATCAAACAACACCAATATATAGTTTAAAACAAACAAACATCAGTTTTAGTTCCTCGACAACGACGCTAAAATTTTGATGGTTTTTTTATTATATTTATTTTATTTTTATTTTATTTATTACACACATCATTCAAAATTTATATTTTATAATTAATCCTTAATTTATACTAAAATAGCATAGTAGAGGTCCGGGTCGTCTCTCTCGTAGAACCAATGATAGAAAGTTGCATTAGACAATATTACAAGGAGTTTTTATTTTCTAACCTTATTCAATCACAGAAAAGAGCCATGACTAAAACAAGTAGGGCCTTATGATACAAGTTTATTCTAACAAAGAGCAACCAAGAAATATTTACACAACAACTTTCAATCGAGAAATATTTTAACTATACATAATTAAACTAAACACCAAACTACACATACAAATAAATCTACAATTGTAACATAGTAAAGATAAAGAATATGCAATTATAATTTATCAACTACTCATATTCACATTATTACCAACCAAAAGCATAATCCCATAACAACATTAACCCTAATTAACAAATTCATCCAACATTCCCATATTCACATTTTTTACCAACCCAAGATCACAATTCACTAATGACATTACATAATTCACAAATTAATCCTAAACATTCACCCTAATTACAATTTCATTCAAACATCAATCATAATTACAATTGCATTCCAAATTAACATATTCACAATAAATCCATAAAATTTTCATATTCGCCATTCCATTTAAATTAATCAAATTACAACATAATCAAATTCATCCAAACCACATTCATTGAATTTCAACTAATTCACAGCTTCTCTAAAATTTAACCAAACCAAAAATTTATTCCAAAGGAAATAATTTATAGATCAAATGGATGCAAATCAAGTCTCAGCTTCACAATTGAAGTAAACAGTTCACAAATTCATTGAAACACAACCAAAACAAGAATCAAAGAGAGTTTAACAGACAAAGGCTAGTTTAAAGTTTACGCTCTTCAAATCACAGATAAATTGAGGTTACGATCTCCCAATCAAATCTAGGACATCACTCGCCGAAAGTTAGAATCCTACTCTGGTGAAATCGCGAAGACCACTCCTTCTGGGTGTGTTCATGCCAACACTGGGAGTGGAAGGTTCTTCCCTGGAGCTGGACCACTCTGACGAAGTCCAATTGGAGAATCCAAGGTCAGCCACTTGCTCGTCGTTCTACCCTAGATCTACTGCCACAACCACGATGACATATTAGAAATAGAGAATTGAGAATTTTTTTTACCTCAAATGTTCACCAATGACTACAAGGATGGTCAGAGCCAGACGGGTAACCCTTGTGTTTGCGAACCACGTCGGTGAAGGAAACTCAAACGCTAAGCTCCAATGGATTGCGTTAAGGGAGGGGAGCTCACTGGAGCTAGACCACTCCGACGGAGACCCTGGAGAAAGCAGTACTGCTGACCGCTTTGGAACCTAATGCCCTAACCATGGTGACAGCAGACACGTGGCTGGAGGGGATGAACAAGAAGCTCACCGGAACTGGACTACTCCGGAGAACTCCTGGCGAGGTCGTCGTCACTCATAAACCTTCGAAGAAGTTGTCGGCATCGTCCGTGGCTTTGATCGGGAGAAAGGGGTTGTTGCGAAGGAGGAGAATCACAATCAGACAAAAACCTAGCCAGCACGAGCCGAAGATGAGCAAATCGATTTTTCCCTTTTTAAACCCACTCAATCGGACCATGTTGAACCACCTCTATTAAACCAGATCGTTGTTGAACCAGATTGGTTTGGTTCAATTTGGATATTCTCTTGGACTTTTTAAATTGGGCTTTTTGAATTGATTTTGGCTGGATTGGAAATCCTTGTAATTTGGCTTCTCACATATGTATGAATTTAAATCTTCCATTTTTTATCCTCCAATTCTTGGGTCGAACAGGACCACAATTAAACCAAACTTGATATTCTCCTCCTCACTTTGTTATCCTCACCCTAAATTACTGCAAAATAAAATATGATCAATTAATAATCATGAATTTCCTCAAATCTATAGAAATTAAGATGAAGACCATAAAGAAATTCAAACTAATAAAATATACTAGAAACACAATTTTGGATACAAAAGAGGATAAAAAAACCGAGATATAACCCTCAATTAGCATGTTCCAAATCCAATTATCAATGTGCCCTTACTCACTCCTCTAGACTTGCCAAATATCCGGTCCCCCAACTTGTTTGGACTTCCTACTCAGCATCCCCCTAGTCTTTGGTCTGACTCGATCTTGGTCCTCCAGACTCCATCAAGTCCCTCTACCTAGTGTCCCTGATCTGCTAAAACTTCCTTACCTAGTCATGGTCCAGCTGATGCACTAGAGTTTTTTCTTACCTAACCTCTAGTTAGAACTTGTCTTACCTAGCCTCCAGTCAGGACTTTTCTTATTGTGCTACCTGCACACTAGATCAAGTCATGTTAGATTACAAAATAACCTTAACTTTAAATCCTTTGTCATTATCAAAATATAGGTTCAATTATCTAGTGCTTCTTGCACTAACACTGCTACCCCCAAGCCCATGGTTTTAGATATGGCCATCTACACCACACCTACAGAGTTACCGTCTAATGTTCTTTCGAGTATACAATCCCCTTACTCCGATCCCCGAGAGCACTTCATCGATCAATCCCCAGATGAACTGCGTATGCAACACAATGAAGATCTTCTTCCATCCCTAGAGCAGTTGTCCTATGCCATGAATCTAGTAAGAATTTTTATTGCAAATAACTTTATTTATTATCTTCTTCTAACTAATATATCTCCCTTAGGGTCTGATGAGCCATTACGAATTTATATGGATCTTCAAGATCTTCCAAGCTTGAACTGCCAGTCGCCATGCTGACTTAGAGAATCAATTGAAACAAGAGTGATCCCAGTGGCGAACCTAGGAACTAGAGTGGAAAGCGAAGGAGGCTGAATTCCACTTTAACTACCAGAGACTTACTGACAAGATGCAATCTGTAATGAAGTCTCAAGATCAAGCTTCCACTCAGACCAATGCTCTATAATAGAAACTAGACAACTGTGAAGATTTGTTAGCACAGTCTATCCTAGATCAACAAAATCAAGATATCCACATCCAAATTTTGGAAAATTAGATAAAAGTATAGCAAGATCGGGTCATGGTTTTTATGGAACAATGAAATTCAATTGAGTCCTAAGTCCTAGAAGTTGAGAAAAAAAGTAAGGGTTTGTCAAATTCATTTCGCCCAAAGCCTCAAACATCTCGCTACTCTCAAAGGCCCATCTGCTGAGGTCTCTAAAAAACTATTGACAGGTTTGCTACTCTAGCCACCAAACTCAAGAAGCCCATAATCAGATAGGCCCTGGATATTTCTAAGGAGATGACTGCGGTGAAATTGGAGTTAAAAGAATTCCAACATACTGAAGGGGAGAGATGGAAAACACAAGAGGAACAGCTGATCAAGAATATGGCAGCTAAGTCCTACACTTATTTTCAACAGATCAAGGAGTAAGCATATCCCCTACTAGTTAGTCCAATAGCTTCCTCGATTATGAAGCAACTTTCTTTAGATACCCTCCAAAGGCCTTTGAAGCCAAGTAGACTAGGATTTTCTTTGCTTTTGTTATTGTAATAACTCTTAACTTTAATTAATTCTGCAGCTATGTTTTTCCTTTGACAACATTTTAATAGTATCAAACTATAAGCTTTTCCTTATATATTTTCAACTTTCTTATAAAAGTCCAAAATCTATTAAAAGGTAAGTTATACTAAGCGTAACCAATGAAATATATCTTTAAGTGTAAGAATTTTTCTAAAGAAATGAGTGTATGGATGCAGCGGGCCATAATCAACTTTAATGGTATTGTGTATAATAATTTAAACACTTACCAAACACCATTTGAGTATGAGCCCGAAGTTCAAGTGTGTTCTGAATCAAATAGGATTGACCATTACATTCATTGAGTAAAGCTTGATAGAATGTTGATGTATTCAGGACTTGTCCCTGCACTTTTAAGATAAAGAATATAGAATATTGTTGTCTCAAAACTAGGCTTCCTTATCCCACTAAGCCAAGGACTTGGAGGGGTCCCGACTTAAAGTTAAGCTTTGTTGCACAACTAGGTCAAGGATTCGACGTATTGCCAATCGAGGTTGGGTTTTACTACTCAATTGAGTCAAGGACTCACAAGGTTGCCGACTCAGGGTCGGGCTTTATGACTCAACTGAGTCCAGGAGTCAGAAGGTTGCTGACTTGGAGTTGAGCTTTTTATGCAACTACATGAAGGACTCAAAATGTTGCCAACTCGAAGTCGGACTTTTTTATGCAACTGAATCAAGGACTTAAAAGGTTATCAACTCAGAGTCAAACTTTTTATGTAACTGGCTCAAGGACTCAAAAGGTTACTGACTCACAGTTGAGCTTTTTTATGCAACTAAGTTAAGGAATCATAAGGTTGCCGAATTAGGGGGTAAATTTCAAATTTCGTCGTTAACTTCAGGTTTTGCGATGAAATATTAAATTCGTCGCTAACCTTTAGCGATGAAATTCGAAATTTCGTCGCTAACTTCGGTTTTTGCGATGAAATTAATATTTCGTTGCTAACGGTTAGCGACGAATTTAATATTTCGTCGCTAACGTCGATTTTTGCGATGAAATATCAATTTCGTCGCTAATGGGTAGTTAGCGACGAAATAGCAACTTTCGTCGCTAACTTAAGGTTTAGCGACGAATTATTTCATTTAGTCGCTAATTATTAGCGACGAAACATTTAAATTCGTTGCTAATAATCGATGACCGGTCGTCTCCCTTTTCTTTTTTTTGCGACAAATTAATCTGTTTCGTCGCTAACAGTTAACGACGAAACGGAAAATTCGTCGCTAAACCTTAAGTTAGCGACGAAATGTGATATTTCGCCGCTAATATTCGCTAAAAACCCTACCCGGCCCTTTCTCGCTAGCTCCTTCTCTTTCCCTTTCTCCTACGCCTGCCTATTCTCCGCGACCTTCGCTACGCCTTGTAGCTACGCCTGCTCTCTGCTCGTTTCACACGTCCACGATTTCTCTTCACGCATTTTAAGTGAGCCAACCGGAGAAAGGCGTAAAGGGAGGAGGAGCTCAGCGAAGCGATCGGGATTGGAGGAATCTCGGTGGACGGTGGATGGCGTGGAACAAAGCTCGGCACTGAGCGCAGTGGGCAATGGAGGTCAAGGTGAGGCTTCAGAGGCGAGCGGCGACAAGGTTGCGAAAGAGTTGGACGGCCGCATGGGACCTGAGGCGACGAGGAAGAGCCAGCCGCGGCTGGTGAGGTACGGGACTTCAGAGGCCGCCGTGCCGGCATGATAAAGGCTCTCACTACTGGTCTCTCGCCTTTCCTACTTTGTTTCTCGTTCTTCTTTCTGCTTGGTGGTTTTGATGCCCCCTTTTGGTTTGCAGAGGTCGAGAAGTTCTACCAGCAGTGCGATCCAGGTGAGGCTGATGACCTTGGTCTTGTGTAGTGGTCGAATTTCTCAAGTCCTGCTGTGTTGATTGTGTTGTTTCTTTCATTGCAAGAAACTGTTGGTTTGTAATTAATGACTGAAAACAACTGCTTTCATCGAGCTGCTTATTTTAACAGCTGAAACTTTAGGAGATAATTTTGTTTGACGGCACCTTTATCAACATATACAAAAATTGCCGAGGCATTCTTCTAGTTTGATTGCTAAGAGTACATAAACCTATGTTTGATTGCTAAGAGTACATAAGTGGACTATGTTTCATGCTTCGCGTGGGAAAAGAGAGAAAATTTAGGTTGAAAATTTTCCATAAGTGGATGGTTTTGAGAGTTAATGTTCGTAAAAAAAGATTTAAATGCACAATGTTAAGCTTGCTTTCTGGAATATTGCATTTCCCTTGAAGATATTTCGATCGTGTGGTGTGTATTCTCATAGATTTTTGTTTGCAGGTTCCATCATCCATAAGATTTGAAAGGGAAGATTGTGGTCTGAGTAGATGCCATTTCTCAGATAACAGTCTTGATTTAGATGTGAAGATAATGGCGGATATGAGATAATCAGTTCGTTCATCAAGTTTGCCTTCTCAAGGTGAATGCCAACCCTTTTTAGTAGAAAAGCATGTTTTAACTTTTAATAGAAAGGATTGAGCAAAAAAAGATAGATTCTGGCTGCACATTTATCATAGTATTGGCTCAAAATTTATGGAATGATAAGCTTGGGATTTCGACCGTAATATTCAGTTATCCATGGAAATGTTTATATTGCAAATTTACAAACTTTTGAGATTTTTCTCCTCTGATCGTATTGCAGGTATTGTAGTTCATAATAGTAGTTGGGAAACACAACCTCCATGGTTATCGAAGCAATCAAGAAGCAATATCAAGCATCCAAACAGGCGGCTGCACTTGGGTGCTATCAAATGATGCATTCGAACTTTCATATAATTATCGGGGAGCTTGTTTACCATAGTTTTTAGAATAATATTTGTATTGTGAAACTTTGTGTTAAACTTTGTATTTGTTGTGATGTGATAAACTTTGTGTTAAACTTTGTGATGTGATAAATTTTGTGTTAAACTTTGTGTTTGTTGGTGTGAATATGTTATTGAATGTTATTTTGTGATGTGTATGTATTAGGGTTTATTATGATGTGAATGTATTACAGGATATAAGGGAAAAAAGAGATACGGGAGCAGAAAATCTGCTAGTTAGCGACGATTATATGCATTCGTCACTAACTGGTTAGCGACGAATTTGGGTAAATTCGTCGCTAACCTTCGGGATTCTCCGGTGACCTATTTCGAGGTGTTAGCGACGAAATTTTGACAATTCGTCGCTAACTTTAGCGACGAATTGTCAAAATTTTGTCGCTAAAGTTAGCGACGAATTGTTAAATTTCGTCGCTAACTTTAGCGACGAATGTTTTGGATTAGCGACGAAATAATAATCGTCGCTAATGTTAGCGACGAATTTTCAAAATTTCGTCGCTAACGTTAATTTGCGACAAGCTTATAGCGACAAAAATAGCGACAATATATTATCGTCGCTAAGATATGTTAGCGACGAAATTATTAGGTTAGCGACGAAAATATTTCGTCGCTAAATACCTGAATTCTTGTAGTGCGGCTAAGTGGATCATGTAAAAAGAGATACTTAACTGGTCAAGAATAACGCGCAACTCATACATATATTTTACTGAATTGTCCAAA
>NC_133873.1:1015331-1030681 GCF_044706935.1 Curcuma longa | reverse complement strand
AACAGTATCAATATGGAGAATTTCGAGACGAGTTTAACTCATCCTTCATGGATATACTAAAATCACACTGAAATAAATGGAATATAAGGGAAAGAAATTAGGAAGGATGGCAAGGTTCATTGATAACATTTACTTATACCCATGTCTACCACTTTCATTCACTTTCTTATTTGAATTTCTTTTCTCTTGAATTTTTATTTCTAAATTCTTATTTCAATTGTCTCAGTTCATGACTTTTCTATGTCTTCAATAAGCCTAATAGATGTGGATTCCAAATCAAGAATGGTGGTGGAGAGTAGAAAACAAGCAAGCTTATGGTAGTGCAAGAACTTGAGTTGCTTGAGTGAATTCTACTTCATGTTGATCATGAATTAAAATTAGGATGGACCACTGATTTATTTATTGAAAACAACATCGTGAGATTTAGTGTGATGCATTTATCTCAATTAATGATGAAGGGTGAAACTTGCTATGTGTGGTTAAACTGTACAAGAGTCTAATTCATGGCCTGTGGCTTTTGAGACTTTACAACTTTGGCTTAATTCTCTTCTAAAAATGATTTCTAATTATGATCGAATTTATCTGGGGGTACGATTTTAGTTTATTTTGTCGACTTGAGCGAAACGCACAAGGGTATGTGTGGAATCAATGAGTTAGGGACTTTATCGATTCATTTTTGGGTTCTTGCATGAAAATAAATTACATAATGAATCGATTTGATCATATTTGCATTATATTACATAATTAGAGGTTTGATTATAATTTCCATGATTTAATGACAAATTTTTACATTAATTGAGTTTAATCGATTGTAGGGCTCAAATTGGACCAAGATCGAGCTCAACCACGATCGAATCGAGCCAAGTTTGCCTAAATTGATTAAGTCTACATGGAGGACATGACCTAATTCAAGCCTGATCAAAATCCACCATTTTCCATAAACCCTAAGCTTCCCTAAAATCCCAGATCAAGTCTTCTCCACATGATCATAAACGGACAGCTGAGATCGCTTGATTAATCAAGGGACAAAAACTGAGAATTAAGGGATGAACAGTGACTGACATCCTCTATTTGGGAGCATACGTGTAGGCCAACTCCACGGTGACCCCATCCACCCAAACCGATTCCATTGCAATCCTTGGTCCTTGAGGAGTCCAAAGCCGATCGATTGGGTGAAATCCGACAGCTGGAAGGCACGCTCCGGTGAGTGTTTCTTCGGCGAGTGCGACCTCTATTCTTGGCATTTCTGGCGACCTGCTGCATAATACGAAGCCACGGTTCGTAGAGGGGTTCTCTGAGGATCGCGGAGCACTCTTACATCAACAGCAACACCATCGGAGGAAGAAGAAGAGAAGGATTCCAGATGGCCAGCTAAAACTGCGACAGACAGCACTCTGTTCACTTGGGAGATGGTTTCTTTCAGGGTTTTCAGGGTGCTGGCTGCAAGAATCCAAGCAAGTGACCACGTTGAAGAACTCCAGAGGGATTATTGAAGCCACATTATGGATTCACCAACTTGATTGACACCAAGTTAAGAAGAAACAATGGAAAAGGGAAGGGTTGGATGAGTTTACCTATTTCTATTTCTGATTTCTGTTCGTTTCTGTTACTGCACAAATTTGTTTGCATGAATCTGTTTGTTAATTAAATTAGTGGTTGTGTTGATACTTGAATGGTTAATTCTTGTTTAATCTTTAGCTTCAGCTTAAGAATTCTTCCCGTATTACAGTGATGTGCATTTTTGAATTCATGGTTACTTGTTTCTGCAAATTACTATTCTGTGCCAGATTGTTTTTGATGTATCAGATTTAGCTAGCTTAGGTTAAGAGTTTTCATTGCATTTTAGGATTTAGCTATCTAGTTTCAACAAATTTCAATTAATTTGTTTCCTTACTTGCATCCATTGAACTGTGAACTTCATTTAGATTGCATCATTGAGCTGTTAAATTCAGTTATGCTGCATTAGGGTTTAGCTTGCATTAGGATTTGATTTGCATTAGGGTTTGACCAATTTCAATTAATAGAGAAGTGAACTTTGAATTCCATGATTGATTAAGAGCACAACTAAGGTAGGTTGCATTCTTTTACTTTTAATTGAATTGCATCTTAGGTTTATTTTGATACCTCGGTTTAACAGCTGATCTAGTTAGGTTAGTGACTTGAATTTTTCATTTACTTGTTAATTTTTAATTACAATTCATTCCAAACACCCAAAACCCCATTTACATTCGAAAAACCCAAAAAGAACGACATGCAAGCTTGATTTAAATAATTTTCTATTAGCCCTTGAAAAAATACGACTCGAGACCCCTATACTTCATTTGTTTTGTATTCATTGTGAGTTTTCGATAATTAAATCAATTTGTAATCCTAATCGTGACATATCAATTCTAGGGTTGTCAATGACCATAGATTATGATGAGTGATTTTGATTGAACGTGTGTTCATCTATTGAAATGCTTTTTTGTTTCAAATAGCTAAATACCGAAGATATATGAACCTTGTATGTTTAGATTGCCTTTGAATACTTGTCATTGATGAGAATAGGAGAATTAAATGATTAACAATGACTTCCAAGAATACTTGTAATTCATTGACCTTGTATGTTTAGATTGCCTTTGAATACTTGTCATTGATGAGAATAGGAGAATTAAATGATTAACAATGACTTCCAAGAATACTTGTAATGATGAGAATAGGAGAAGAATTTTCTTTCAAATGGGGAACGCAATCAAAGGATGTTGACATCTGAATTGGCCGCCGTATGCGCTTCCCGATTTACCTCGGTGGTCGGTGGAAAACTTCCGTGGAATCAACCGGTTACTCCCAGGGATTGAGTCCATGAGACTGACTGAGATTTATCAATGATGAGAATAGGAGAATTAAATGATTGACGATGGTTTCCAAGTGTCTAAAAGCTCTTGAAGAATTTTTATATAGTTTTAGCCCTGTTATTCACTTTAAACACATCTCCTCAACTAAACACTTGTCCAATCAATTAACCTATCAAATATTGGTGGTATTGGACTCAAATGATTATATTTAAGAGTGAACATTCCGTTAAACTTGAACCGATCAAATTAAATTTATTATAATCTAAATAATTAATATTTTTATTAATCGAATTGATAATTTTTATTATTAAAATAAAAAATTAAAGCAATAAAAAATTGATTAATTTAGTTGATAATTAAATTAATATTTTAAAAAAATATTAAAACTTTTTAATAAACCACATGTAGCTACGAAGGTAGACTAGGAAAGGGGATGAATTAATGCTCGACTAATTTTAAAAATGTGCTAATGGTAAAGGAGGTGGTAGCTAGTCCTTAGGAGGTATTTGGTTGGAGGTTATTATTAATAATCTTAGTTATCTGTTTAAAATTATCAATGATAACTTTATTTGATTCAGGTTATGATCTATTCTCAAGTAATACAATATCACTGTCACATCAGTATGAGTTATAATATGGGAATGTGATTATCTTGGCAGTTTAAGATTTTCTATAATTTTGGAGGTTAACGAAATTTTTTTTCCATGATTACCCTTCTATTTTAAATTTTAATTAATTGAAATATATTATGAAATCTAATTAAAATTGAGTTAATTAATTTAATAAATTTTAATTCAATGAATTTTATAAAATTTAAAAAAGATAATTTATTTTAAATTTTAAAAGATTATATATTATTATTAAAATAATTATTTGAATAAAATAATTTATTAAATTAATAAATATTTATGTCATAGTATTTTTTAAAATTTAAAATAAATTTATATATATTTAAAAAATTATTTTGTTAAAATAATTATTTTAATAAAATATATTAAAATAAATAAACATCAATTATAATTTTATTTTTTAAAATTTAACATAAATTTATATATTTTTAATAGAATAATTTATTAAATTAATAAATATATTTTTAATTAAATAATTTATTAAATTTAACTTTATTAAATAAAATTTAACATAAATTTAAATTATTTTATTAAAATATATATAAATTTATGTTAAATTTAAAAAAATAAAATTAAAAAATTTTATTGTTTATTAAATTTATTAAATTATTTTAATGACTTATATTTATTAATTTAATGAATTGTTTTATTATAATAATTATTTAATGAATTATTTTATTAATATATATATAAATTTATGTTAAATTTATAAAAATAAAATTAATAAATTATATTTATTAATTTAATAAAATTTTTAATTAAAATAATTATTTTAATAACTTATTTTATTAAAATAAAATTAATAAATTATATTTATTAATTTAATAAATTATTTTATTAAAAAAATAATTTTTTAATAAATTATTTTTAAATATATATAAATTTATTTTTATTTTTAAAAAATAAAATTAATGAATTATATTTATTGATTTAATAAATTATTTTATTCAAATAGTTATTTTAATAAATTATTTTATTAAAAATATATAAATTTATTTTAAATTTTTAAAAATTTAAAAGATTTATATTTATTTTGATATATTATTAATTTATTATGATTATTAATATTATTAATTTAATTTATTTGATTTAATAGTAATATAATAATAAATATTAAATTTATTATCTTTTATTTATTTTAAATAAATAAATTTAATAAAATAATATTAAATTATATTTTATATCTCATAACTTTAATTATATGATTATCTGATAATTACATAATTAAGATTATATACGATAATTTAAACCAAAAGCACCGTAAATGATAAAGAAATCAGGGGTACTTTTGTAATAAACCACAAGTTCAGTCTCTTTGGACAAAAGGGGCGTGCTTCATTCTATTTGATTAGTTATTTCTAGAAAGACACCATAAATGATATGTAGTATGAAAAAATGCAGTCAAGAGGTTAGTCGGGTCATAAAAAGGAACGACATCAAGGAAGGAGAACTTCACCCACTGTTATAAAGCATTCGTTAGTCAAATATACTCAATGCGATGACTCGGATGATCAATTGAACTAGCGAAGATCCAATTCGATCATGGGATGAGAGGCGAAACCACCAAGACGTTGTTCCTTGGATCACCGTAGTGATCGCTGAGATCATGGCAAAGACCATAAAGCCATTGCTCCCCATCAAGTCACCATCAATATGATATCAAACGGCTCCACTGATGGAGACTCCAAGCATGTTAAGAAAACTCACGGATGAAGGTTGGAGATCTATAGCGTGGGCATTAGGAGAGGTCGGGAGGATGACCCTATAATAAAATTTAGGACTCGAGACCTAGAGAGAGTCTCTACCCCACACGATGATGCTTTAGTTTCACATCACTATAGCTAACTACGATATGGCTAAAATATTTATGGACACGGGTAGTTCAATTAATGTACTGTTCAAAGACGTCTTTGATTAAATACAGATTGACCAAACAAAACTACAACCCATATTAACGTCCTTGTTTGGATTTATAAGACATGAGATATAGCTGCTAGGGCAGATCAGCCTCCCTCTCTCACTAGGCCAAGAGCCCTTGAAGTTGACTTGGAGCACCATCTTCATTTGTGGTCAATGCTCCGTCTTCTTACAATGTCATTTTCGGAAGATCGGCTCTCAGCTCATTCCGCACAGTGGTCTCTCCTCTTCATCAGAAGTTGAAGTTTCCTATAGATGATTAAGTCAGCTCAATCAAAAGAGATCAGACCGCTGCTTGAAAATTTATATAGAGCTAGTTCAAACTGACCTCAAGAAGATGAAAAGAACCAAGTAAGGGAGTGCACTCTCTACAGGAAGTGCTCATCTCTCAGCCGATTCTCAAGAAGGAGGAAGTTCAAATTATACTCGGCTAACCCAATCGTGTTAGTCAGATAGTGGCTGACTTGACACTTGAGCTTAAAGACAGACTTATCGCTTGTCTTATCCGGAATAATGACATCTTTGCCTCGACGTTTAATGAAGCCACTAGAATAGCACCCACTGTGATGGAACTTTCACTTTAACATCCTTCTGGAGTCTTGACCTATGCAACAAAAGAAACGACATTTTAGACCTGAACAAGATAAATAACATTTCAGACCCAAACAAGATAAAATGATTCATAGCGAATTCACCAAGTTGCTATAGGTAGGTCATATCCACAAGGTCTAATTCCCAAATTGGACGGCGAATGTGGTCTTGGTGCCTAAATCAGGAGGCAAATAGCATATCTGCATCAACTCTTGAAAACTGAATAAGGTTTGCCCCAAAGATTACTATATACTCCCTAGGATCAATCAACTGATGGACTTGACTTCGGGATGTGAATCATCTGCATATTGGATATGTTTCAATAGTATCACCAGATCCCCTTGGCCATCAAAGATCAAGAAAATGTTAGTTTTGTCACCTCTTATGGAACTTTTTGTTATATAGTTATGTTATTTGGACTAAAAAATGTAGAAGCTACTTACCACCGACTTATGGATCGGGTCTTTAAGTATCAAATTGGCCACAACACTGAAGCTTAAGTAGACAATATACTGATCAAGTCAGCTTAGTGCGAGAACTTGATTAGTGACATTGAGGAGACATGCAACACCTTACAAATATCTGATCTCAAATTGAATTCGAACAAATGTTTGTTCGACATCAAGAGTGGTCGCTTCCTTAGCTATGTTGTCAATGAAAGAGGGATAGAGGTCAACCTTGAGGAAGTTTATGTCTTACATATAATGGATTCCTCGAGAAACACTAAGGAGGTCCAAAAGCTGGTAGGGTGAATCACCACACTGTTGTAGTTCCTTTCTCAATCAGCCATAAAAAAACCTTCATTTCTTCAAGATATTACACAAAGTGATCCGATTCTCATGGGATGAGAAGTGCAAGTAAGTTTTTACGGATCTCAAAGCATACTTGGCGAATCACCTATTCTGTCTAAGCCAATGGGTGGAGAACCTTTGTGGCTATATTTGTTAGCTTCCAAAGGAGCTCTCGGCTTGGTCCTAGTGCAATAGGAGGGAAATATCCAGAGGCTCATCTACTTTTTCTAGTTATCTACTGAAGCACATCAAGACCCGCTACACTACGCTGGAGAAGTGATAGGTTAGGATTTTACTGCATTTTATGGATTCAATTTGGATTTCTATATGAAAATAAAATGTTAAATGACATGAATTGATTGCAATTATGAAATATTGTATATTTGGACAATTAATTCTAATTTATATGATTTTGCGGTAAATTTTGTATTAATTAATTTTAACTCTTTGTAGGACTCAAGTGGAACCGCAATCGAGCCAAATTGGGACCGAGTCAAGCCATGATTGATAAATTCTATTGACCAAAAACTTCATGATCAAGATTAGGGTTGAATTGGGGCTGAATTGGGCTTAATTGGAGCTAAATCGGCTTGATTTGAGTTGAACCAGCATTGAACCATAGCCAAACCCGGTTCAAACAGTAGGAAACCGGCCAAAATTCAAATCCACGTTATAACGAGGAATGAACAGTGCCAAAAATCGCGACCCCTGTAGCAGCACTGTAGACCTTCATTCCCGCGAGTTTCTTCCTTGTTTTCTTAGATTTAGCGTAGAGATCTTCGGTTTTTTTTCTTCCAAATTATTTTCCAGCTTCCAGAGGGTAACTACAAGCCAAGTTTAGGATCAATCGTGGTCGGGTTTGCACGGCGAGGGTCTTGCCAGAATCTCTGATTCACGACGGAATCAGGCTGAGTTCTTCAGATCCAAACCGATCGGAGCTTCCAATTCATTCAGAGGGGTTCTTTGAAGGATTTTGAGGGTTCCTGAGCATTGGAGTGATTGTGATTTGAAGGATATCAGCTGAAGTATCAAATCTTGATTAGCTCTGTTTAATGTATCAAAGAGGGTTTCTGAAGCTGCGTTAGATCGAGTTGATCAGGATTAAATCAAGCTTGGTTTGATAGTCTTTTCTCTTGGATTTCTGATGGTTTCCTCAGATCTTGTGTGATGACAAGATTGGAATCAATCTGGAAAGGGAAGATCTGAGGATCATTTATCTGTTCTGTTTGCCATTTCTTATTTCTGTAATTTGTTTCTTGAATTCTGTTCTAATAAGAATCGTTTCAACAATTCATGAAATTGTTTCTTCAGTTGATGCTTGAGCTATTGTTAGATGTTTAGATCTATTTGAACTCTTTAGCTTTAAGTTGTCAAATCTATTTGAATCCGAATCCTGTCCCTGAATTTCAGTTTCAGTTACTGTTCACCGTATCAGTTTAGAACTCCTGTATCAGTAGGTTAGGTTTGTCTGGCTTAAGCATTGTTCTTGTTGTTAGTTAAGTGAAATTGAATAGTTACATTTCCTTTTAATCCTGTAATTGAGATTAGTTGAATTTCTAAATTTCTTTTGCAATTGTTCAATGTCTACATTTCTATGTTTTTAGATTGCATTTATACTTTTGATTTGTTTGATATTATTTCATGACCTTGTTAAGTTTTTAAGTTTTGCATTAGGGTTTCATAATCATCAGCTCATGGTGTGTTGAATTCATGTATTGGAATTTGAAGTTTACTTCTTGCATTGTTTCCTTAAATTGAGTTCAATTGCTTGTTAGACCTTATCTCGATCTCATGATCTTGCTTTTAATTGTTGCATTTGTTTCTTTCCTTAATTACTATATTTTTTCTTGCTTTTGGGTTCATGTTTCTTTTCATTTATATTTTGTTGAAAACATCAAAACCCCCATCTATATTTGAAAAACCCAAAAATAACGACATCTTAGCTTGATTTAGACAAACTCTCTACTAGTCCTTGGAAAAATACGACTCGTGGCCCCTATATTACATTTGTTTGTGAGCTAAGGATTTTCGATTATAAATTCTAATTTGAGGCTCATTCGTGACATCATTTGTGGGCGTATTAAGAAGCTTACTCTAACGCTAGTATTAACCACCCGTCGACTTTGACCTTACTTTCTCTCACACCCCATCATGATGCTCATCAATATCACCTTGGGTTGGGTGCTGACTAATCCAGAAGCTTCCGGATGCTTGATCAAGTGGACCATAGATGACAGAACTCGATGAGTATGACATCCAATACCAATCAAGGATGACTATCAAGGCCCAAGCCCTGATCGACTTCCTGACTGACACCTCTGACCTAGAATTGCAAGAAACCTGAAAGATCTTTGTAGACAGATCAGCTACAAAGAAGGAAAGTGGAGTCAGATTATTGTTATGCTCACCTCATGGAGATATGTTGCAACTGGCAGTAAAGCTCCACTTCAAGGCCTCAAACAATGAGGCTGAATATGAGGTCTTTCTCGCCGACCTTCAAGCAGTCAGACATGTGAAGCAGCTGGAGTCATCATCCACTTGGATTCACAATTAACAACTTAGCAACTTGAAGGCACCTTCGAGATTCATAACGATTGGCTTTAACGATACATCGAAGCTTTTGAGAAGTTGAAAGCTAGCTTCTAGGAGGTTATATTCCAAAGAGTGCTTCTATATGAAAACTAGAAGGTGGATGAACTGGCCAAATTGGCCAGTACTTTACTAACATAGGAGCACGAGGAACCTATGACTCACGATCAACTAATCACTCATATAGACTAGGTAATCGACTCGACTGAACTCATCGACTAGAGGATTCCCATCACTTCATTCTTTAAATAAGGGACTCTACCTCAGGACTGGGATCAGGCTGGAACACTCAAGGCGAGGAGCAGGCTTTACTTTAGTAGGAGAAGTCCTATTTCTCACCCTTTGCTCAAGTGCCTCAACTCAGATGAGGTTGTCTATGTCATGCGAGAGATTTATTAAGGACTTTGTGGAAATCACATTGGATGGCGAACACTGACGTGAAAGATCTTATTGGTTGACTACTTCTAGCTCACCCTTCAAGCTGATATAGCTCGGTTGATCAATACCTTTCTAAATTGCAAAGACATCAACACTTGCCCTACCATCCTACAGAGCTGCTAAAAACTACGATCGTCTCTTGCCCCTTCGGTCTGTGAAAAATGGATATTATAGATCCCTTCCTCATATGACCCAATTAGAAGAAATTCCTCTTAGTTATCATCAATTATTTTTTCAAGTGGATGGAGGTGAAGTCCTTAGCACGGATCACAGAGGAAGTCATCCTTAGCAGAATATAATTTATCAGTTCGGCATCCCTAACAAGTTGGTGTCAACCAACGACTAACAATTCCAAGATCAGAAGCTCAAGGAATGTTGTCAAGGACTCGACATCACTCAAGCCTTCACCTTCGTTGTCTATCCTCAAAATACGGTCAGGTAGAGGTAGTCAATCAGATTTGGTCCAAGACCTCAAGATAAAGTTTAGACCATGTACAAGGCAAATGGGTTAACGAGTTATTCGACATCCAGTGGGATTACCAAACCACTCCAAGGGACGGCACAGAGATGACTCCTTTCCATCTCACTTATAGTTGAGAAGTCATGGTCCCTGTTGAGGTCAGCCTCAAGTCGACACTCATCTATACTTATAGGGAGGATAACTTAGATAAGTGACTCCTCGCTCGACATTGTCACTAAAGCCAGGGAGAAAGCGGCTATATGACTTGCTTCTTATCATCAACGCATGTGTCTAACATACAGCAAACGAGTCTTCCCTCGTTCCTTTCAGGCAGGAGACTTCGTCTAGAAAAAAGTGAAACCTTTCAGGGATGTCGGGAAGCTAGAACCATGATAGGATGGACCCTAGTGAGTTAACATCATCTAAGTAGTGAATCATATTATATGAAAGATTCTGAAGAGAAAGAACTTGGCTGGCCATGGAACAACATCAATCTCAGGCTCTACCACACCTGAACACCCGGGGTCGGGTACCCAAGTCTTGGTTTTTTAATTCACGTAAATAGCTTACTTCTCTCACTTTGTTAAATAAAGTTGCAGCTTTGTTTCATATTTTCATCACACGCTAATGTTTTACAATAGACATGGAATTCCTTGTCCTAATCTAGCGACTCAACCTTACAATCTTACGAGAACTGCTAAGCACCTAACCTTATAGTCTTACGACAAGCATGGAACTCCTAGCCTCGAGCTAGCGATTGAACCTTACAGACTTATGACAGACATAAAACTCCTAGCCCCTAGTTAGCAACTTAATCTTATAGCCTTACGATAGGCACGTAACTCCTAGCTCCAAGCTAGCAACTCACTCTTACAATTTTATGACGAGCTTGGAATTCATGATCCTATGCTAGTGACTTAGCTTTACAACAAGCTTTATGTCCCTCGATCAATGACCCCCCTCCTAGGTCACCCACTATTTAGCACACCTTAGCCAGACCATACTATGGGAAGGCCATAGGACTGTTAGGTTGAATCTAGAATAGTTACTAACTCTAACTCCCTATAAAGGGTCATGACCTTTGTCGTGACCTATCCCATTTATCATTCGGAAATGCATCAAAGACATACATGCAACACACAAAGCAAGACAAAGCTCACATTCAACCAACAGGACAAGGTAGGAAAGATATATATTTATTTACTTGAAAATTTTCAATGATAATGCAAAGGGAGGAGACATAGGGATAGCCCCAAGAATAAACTAAAGTTAGAATTGATGTTGAAGACGGGAGGCATAATGAGTCGGCCTTCTTGAAATCAGGAAGGTTTTCCCAGACCTTCCTCAGGTTTAAGAACGTCAGGTCACTCCCACACGAAACGAGCCCCGAGCGATGGAATTGGTGGATGGCACCTTCGAACTCGTATTGGAGTATCTTACTCGTCCTCTTCCCCAATAGACTATAAAATTCTTCAGAGACCAGAAAGGCCTTCTTCTGATCCTCTAAGCGACCTTCTTTTGCCGCCTGATAGTTGACCATCTTGACCTTGGCGATCTCTAGCTCAAAGGTCAACTACCCGTGGCACTAGGCCTAGGCTGTTTTTGTCTGGGTGTAGGGGTGTCAGCTCTTCCTGTTGGACCTTGACATTGACACTGGTCTCAAGCTCAACCACCTCGGGAGACTCCAACTCGATGACGGGAGTTGGCGTCTTGGTGATGACATGGACTTTAGACTCGATTTGTATCCTGACGACGACAGGGACCTCATACTCAATCTACGTCTCCACTACGATGAGAACCTTGGACTCGACCAAAATGGCAGAAGACTCAACTACCATAGAGGGGTGAGGGGGTGGAATTGTTGGGATCGTCCCGGTGTAATGCGCGTGTCTACACGTTTCAAAAACGTGCACAATGGAAATATATAGATAATTAAAACTAATTATTATCACACACACGCATGCAATACAGGAAATAACATGTATACAAGGCATGATAGGAAATTAAAATTTCATAATAAAATTATTCTACGAACATAATTAAATTTGCAGAATAAAAGATTATTCTAAACGCGTACATTTCTGATGACGGATGAGCAGTATTGATATCAATCGAACGGTCCTCATCGGAATCTCGCCTCTACTGGTGATCCACGCTAAGCTCCCGTCTGGACAGCTTTGAAAGCCACGAGTCGCGCCATCGTCTTCGGTACCAGCCGATGATCGATGACGATCGAATCGAGAGAAGTTTTATTCCGGAAATCATGCAACAACGTTTGCCGCGATTATTCCGGGACTTTCTAACTATCATCGAAAATCGAATTCTCAGTATAGTTGATGGTGGTCAACCATTGACCGTCAATTTGGGACAATCAATCGGAACGTTTCCGATAAAGATGGAATAATTTTCTGGGAAGCTTTGTAAGCTCCCGAGGAGTAGACAAACTACCGTGGCAACGATTGAAAATCATATTCGATAATTGGAAACAATTTCCGACAATCGAATAACGAATTTCGACGCAAAAATCCTGAATACGATCCTCCTTCTACACACGATCGAAACCAAAACATTTCCCTTCCTTTCTTACATAGCCTAACAGAACAAACAGAACAGAGGGAGAGTTTTGGGTTTCATCTCTTCCTCCCCACACGGTCTTCTCCGGCAGCAACTCGGCGATGACTTCTTCCGGCGACCAAACAAGTCTTTGGTGGTGGAGAACAGAGAAGGAAGAAAATGATGGAAGGAGGCGCAGTCACAGCAGCCCCACCTCCAATCTTCATCAACATCGATTGCACATTGCTCCTCCGGTGGAAGACCAAGAGAGCAGATGACGGCGAGAAGAGGGTGGTGTTGGGATGTATACCAGAATCCTAGCTATGTAAATAAACATTCTAAAATAAGAATCACATTAAGTCAATATTTACATTTAATTTTTATGCAAGTGTCCGATTAATCTATATTGTAGATAAACATGGTGTGCAAAGTCACACACAGAAGACCATGCTATCAGTTCCTTATAGATTATAAACAGTGTTCACAACCAAGATGGATTGGACAAACCATTGGATTGGTTGTAGTGTAATTTGGTCTTAGTCTGTCTTGACTATAGAATTACACTAGTACACTAAGTGTGTATTGAACAGGACCATCTGAGGATTGTTTGATTTATACTGACTATATAATCGAACTAAACCTCTGTTACTATAGATGTACATGCTCTTAATCCCGATATAATAACAAACACATGTGCTTAGTATGTACTTCTTTAATTCATCAAAGGGTGAGATTTAGATCGATAGATCAATAGGCCCGATGAGTTGGGAAGTAGTATTATGTACATGGTGTGTTGTTGATTATAGAAGAAAACTGTGTCCTATAATCTAGGCTGATGATGTCCCCTTGAGGAGCTCATAAGGATTATCATGTAAACCCTGCAGGTGGACCTTGTCCGCATGATAATAAGGTTGAGTGGTACTACTCTTGGAATAGATGTCGATTAAATTCGAGTTGTCAGTAACTCATTTAATTGACGGACATACGATATCTTAAACACAGGGAGACTAATGTACTTATAGTAAGAAGGAGCCCATATTATAATATGAGATTGGTGCGGTAGTGCAATAATAACTCTCTAGTGGAATGAGTTATTATTGATAGACTTAAGCTGTGTGTTCGGTGAAGAGCATGGGAAGCTTAAGCCTATCGGGAGACCAAAACCAATTCCTCCTCTAGGTCCCTGTTGTAGCCTCTGGAATCCTCAAGTCCACCTTGGAAGAATTCATGAAGAAATCAGACATTCGAACCCATACAAAGCTGAGTAATCGATTAGGTGATCGATTACACACCTTGGTAATCGATCACCTGATCGATTACCAAAGTTCTCATTACGAAGGCAGGTAATCGATCAGGTGATCGATAACAGCCTGGTAATCGATCACCTGATCGATTACCAGTGTTAATGAGAAAAAGTAGCGATGTTTAATCGATTGTTTGATCGATTAAACACCTCGGTTCGAATTGGAAACTTCTGAAATCTTGCCAAAATCTCCGAATTGATTGATCTAAATCATACCATGTTTACGATTCAATCATACCATATTTATGGCTCAAATTATACCATATTTATGGGATGGCTAGGCTATAAAAGAGGAGGCTCTCAACGGGTTTGAGACACACGAGAAGAACAAAGCTTTGGTGGTCGAGACTCTCGGCAGCCAACCTCTTCTTCCTCTTCCTCTTTTCTTCTCACCAAGAGAAGGAAGGAAAGTCTGCTAGCCATCGGAGAGGAGAATTCTGGTGGAGAAATTTTCGAAGGATCATTGCCCACACAACGTTCGAGAAGAGGAGAGGAATACAGCAGAAGATCAAGAGGTCTTCGGGTACAAACTTTATAAGGTATAATTTAATGTTTCCGCATAAGTTAAATTATATTGGATCCTGTAAACCAAACACAAGAGTCCAATGATCTAAATGAGTCGATCAAACTTCGTTTGATTGACTATGAGGGCAACTTGAGATCGTTTCTGGGAAAATTTTTATTCTGCAAGAATCAACCGGAACGGTTTTTCAAGACTTTCCCATCAGGTGGAATCAAGCAAGGATTAGCAACGCGCAACCCCCTCAGCCTAGGGTTTTCTTCATCCCTGCGGTCGGCGTGCTCTCGCGAGGAGAAGCTGTCGGGTTCTCAGGGAGAAGCACCGAGCAGGGTGCTCGGAGAGGAGGAAGACAGGGAAGAAAAGAGAGTCGACAGCCTCTCCCTTCATGCCCTAGGGTTTGTGGTGCCTTCACAAGCGGCGCCCGACTTCATCCACAGCTTCTCCGGCGGCAGCATCTTTGCGAAGGAGATGAACAGAGGAGTTCCTTTCTCGCGCAGAGGAGGAGTCTCCGCCGCGTCCACGCAAGGTGGAAGAAGGTTGATGCCGCCGGCCACCGCTCAGGGAGAAGGAGGAAACCAGCGCCTTAGGGTTTAGGACAGCCGCGCCACGCAAAGAAGATGAACAAGGGTAATCCACTATTTTTATCGCGATGAAGGAAAGCTACAGGGGTGTTCTCGCGATGTTTTGGGGTGCGCCGCTGCTGTAGTGAACCGGAGAAGGAAAAT
>NC_133873.1:971462-1015231 GCF_044706935.1 Curcuma longa | reverse complement strand
AAAAAAAGATGTGAATGTATCAAAGTGGAGTTTCAAGAATCTGATCGGTGATTGGGCTAAAGTAAAACCTACTCCATTTCAATTGCTTTCTAAACAACAATCTCAGATGTCAAGTTGCTCAAATTGTTGATGGCAGCAAGCAAGAAAATCAGAACCAAACAGAAAAAAAATAGAAAAAATAGAAAATGCAGTTTTATTTTTCAGCCCACTCTTACAATTTTTATGGGACTGATCTGAGCTCGAATTGCACAGAACTTTGCATGGTTATTAGCATTATCAATCAAGCTTCATTATGGAAAAAGAATGGAGGCAAAACAGCAAGAAACAAGAGAGAACAAGCAAAGTTTCAAACTCAATTTCAATAATTTTCAGAATTAAGCGTGTCATTGATACATTGAAATTACGGTTTCATGTGAAGTGAATTTTGATTTCTGATGATTGGATGCTATTTCTTATCTCTTGTGAAATCTAAATGTGAAAGGATTGAGCTTGATTCGAAGGAAAAGGCAAAAATGGCACATTTGGGGGTGTTGAAGAAAAGAAAAAGAAAAGAAGAAGAAGGTTTGTATCAACAAAGAGAACCTCATGAGTTTGACTCATTTTTGATTCATGAATATGCAAAACACACTTAAACAAATGGGATACAAGAGAAAGAAGTCAGAAAAAGGGAAAGGGTTCATTGATTAGCATTTAACTATACCCATGTCTACCACTTTCATTCACTTTCCTATTTGAATTTCTTTCCTCTTGGATTTTCATTTCTAAATTCCTATTTCATTTGTTTCAGTTCATGATCTCTTTATGTCTTGAATAAGCCTAGTATATGTGGATTCCAAATTAAGAATAGTAGTGGAGAGTAGAAAGCAAGCAAGCCTATAATAATGCATGAACTTGAGTTGCTTGAGTGAGCCCTACTTTATTTTGATCATGAATTAGAATTAGGGTGAGAGCCACTGATTTATCCATTGAAAACAACCTCATGAGATTTAGTGTGATGCATTTTTCTCAATTAATCATGAAGGGTGAAACTTGCTATGTGGTTAACGTAGAACAAGAGTCTAGTCCATGGATTTAAGCTTTTGAGACTTTACAACTTAGATAATTCTCTTTAAATTGTTTCTAATCATGATTAAGAATGATCTAGGTGGGGGTACGATCTTAGTTTATTTTATTGGCTTGAGCGAGACGCTCAAGGGTAAGTGTGGGGGAATTTGATGAGTTGGGGTTTGTATGATTTTTAATCGATTCAATTTTGGATTTTTGCATGAAAATAAATTGTTAAATGAATCGATTTGATTATATTTGTGTCATGTGGTATAATTGAAGGTTTGATTATAATTTCTGTGATTTAATGGCAAATTTTGTATTAATTGAGTTTAATTGATTTTAGGGTTCAAATCGGATCAAGATCAAGCTCAATCGCGATCAAATCGAGTCAATTTGCCCAAATTGATCAAGCCCACATGGAGGACATGACCTAGATCAAGCCCGATCAAGATCCCTCAAATTTTTACAAACCCTAGACTGCCCTAAACCTCAGATCAAAGCTCCATCACAGGATTAAAAACGGACGGCCCAGATCGTTTGATTAATCAGCTGTATATAAGCTGAGACATTAATCGATGAACAGTGCCGCCCGACACTGTTCATCGTCCCGCGAGAAGCAAAACTCTGCCGTGCGACGTACGTGTAGGCGCACCCTCGTCCTCCCAAATCAATTCCATCGCCATCCTTGATCTACGAGGAGTTCGAATCCGGTTCTTTGGGTGAAATCCGGCAGCTGGAGGAGGCTCGACGGTGGGGGTTCTTCCGGCGGCGCCAACCCGGTTTCTTCGTGCTCCGGCCATCTGCTGCACAATCCGACGCCGCGTTCCATTGGAGGGGTTCTCCGAGGTACGGCGAGCAATCCTAAAGCATCAGAAAGCCAATCGGAGCAAGGAAGAAGCTCGGAGTCCAGTTTTGCCAACTGACAGCCCTGCACCGATGCTCTGTTTCTGCACGAAGAGGGTTTCTTCGGGCTGAGCAGCGTTTGGGTTGCAAGGAAACCACACCAGAGACCAGATTCAAGCTCCAGAGGGATTATTGAACCTACATTGTGGATTCAACAGCTCGAGTGACGCCGATTTGAGGAGAATCGAAGGAAAAGAGGAGAAGAGGATGAGTTTACTGTTTTGTTCTTGTTTCTGATTTCTGCTACTGCATTGTTTGTTTCTGTTTAATCTCAATTCTGAATTGTTGTTTGAATCAAATGTTGTGGATGTGGTAATTAGGTTAATGCTTAGCTTGTGTTTGAATTTAGATTTGTTTTAGAGTTTGATTAGATTGCAATTCCCATTGTTACTGAACTTCTGATTTTTGATAGTTACTGTGTCGTGCCGTGCCAAAATCTTTGTCCCGTGCTATTTTATCCTCATTCTGATATCCTTGTTCTTGCCATCCTAATTGGGTGGATGTTAGCTAGTGATTGTGTTTTATTTTGCATGGAATGTTAATTTCATAGGTTTAGATTAGCTTTAGCTTGTTTGGATGCTAATTAGTTTAGGATGGTACTTTGAATTAAGTTGAATCTCGTTTTTAGGTTTGTTTTGATGCCTTGTTCCAGTGGTCGCATTCCTAGATTAGCAAACTTGCATTTTGCTTCATTTGCTGAATTTTCATTTACATTTGATTTCAAAACACTAAAACCCCCCATTTTTATAAAAAAACCCCAAAAAAATATGACTCGAAAGCTCAAATTAAGCGATTTTCTACTAGCCCTTGGAAAAATACAACTCGAGGTCCCTATATTTTATTTATTTGTATTTCTCGTGGGTTTTCGATAAATTTATAAATTCTAATTTGTAACCCTACTCGTGACATACATACCAATCTAGGGTTGTCACTTTCCTTGTGCGATTAGAATCTCTATCTGTAGGTCCTCCCGAGATTATATTGATGATGCCATGGTGAGAAATGTTATCCTGATGAGCTTGGTCCGGATGAGAATGATCTTTTCTTTGATCAATCCGATGATTCTGATGCAGATTAGGAGAGTGTCGTCTAGAGGGTCTGGTCTCTTGATGTCAGGTAGGACTAGTTCAGCTCTTATTCACACGATCTCCTAGATTTCCTTATCAGGAGTATTTATGGGTCAAGTGCCTAGGTGTGGGAGATGAAGTTCTCTTTCCTTGATTATTACTCGCCTGACTTCTTGTGTCAATTGCCTATATTCATTAGTGTTATGACTAGATGATATGTATAGAAACGAACTTTCTCTTCTATAGGGATCTGAGTGGGTGTTTCCACAGGAATAGGGAAAGAGGTTACGTGTGTATTATACGTCCTTCTCGTCGGGAGGGCATATAGTTGAATCGTGATGCCCCCTTATTAGTTGTGGATTAGGAGATTTTCTTATCTGATCTAGAGGTGACCGAGCTATAATTCTGACAGGTGAGTTGCATTTTTTTTAAATGTATATACGTTTCAGCTCTTTCTAATAATTTGGCATAATTGACATGAGATTTCTTCACCAGAGATCTAAAGAATTCTCTATCTATTAATCCTTGAGAGAAGCACTGGTTAATACCTTCGTGGGGGTGGAAGGGATGTCCCAAACTGACTCAATCGAATCGCTGGATGTATTCTCTGAGAGTTTCCTAAGGCTTTTTGCTTCATGGTAAATAGATTTAATGATGTCTTCTGATACCTTTTGCTACTAGCGAATTGATGGAGGAAAGCAGTCTTAAAATCAGCAAAGAAATGTATGAATGAGACAGGGAGGCGGCTGAACCACCTCTAAGTAGAGTCTGACAAGGTGGTTAAGAAAACTCGACATTTAACTCCGTTCGGATATTGATGTAGTAGAGAAGCATTCTCGAAATGACATAAATGATCCTCTGGATCTGATGATCCTGTGTATTCTCCCAACTGGGGTTGTCGAAAGTGCCAAGGTAATTCTTATTTCAAGATTTTCTTAGAGAAATGTGTTTGGGATATGCTTACCTCCTCAATAATTGTTATCTTGCCTTTATAATCAAGTAAAGACATTTCAACTCTTGACTTATATGAATCTTCCTCCAGGAAAGTTACCTCTTTGTTAAGAGAGTTCATAATGAGCACGCCTCCCTCCAATGGTACATTCTATCTTCTATGGGGGAAGGATCTTTTGGGGAAGGTAAAGGAACTCCTGAAGGAGGTAATAATGAGTGTTGTTGTAATACCTTTATCATTGTCTGAGATACTAGCTCATTGATCTTCTCAGGCGTGACCATCATCTTATCACCACAACTTTTCTCTTCGGTAGAGTCATGCTCACCAACGATTCTTTCTAATGTTAACCATTACAGTGTCTCGGCTTAAATTTTCCACAAACGACACCAATTTATTTAGCCAATACACCATGGATGATCAAGCCACCGGTTCACGAATTGCTAACGTGCACGCTCCTCGAAAGATAGTCGTCCGGAGAGATGAAGAGACCTGAAAAGTACTCAAAAAGAGAGTTAAAATGGCGCAGGGGCGGGTCCTCGACAAGTCACTCCGACGCTCAAGTTAGGATTTTGCGTGAGGAATGAGTTTAATGACTTGGACAAATTAGGGTTGATGTGTGCATACATGTGCCCATAGGTATGGACAACCTTTTATAGAATTGATCTCTGAAATATTAACATCCGTTTAGGAAATATTCTGAGATATCCGTTCTAGTTTAGAAAGATTCTGATTGTCCGTATCTTTTGGAAATATTTTTCTATTTTTTTTGGGAGAAACAGTCTTAGGCTCCCTATGATTGTGCGGGCTAACCGTCTCCTGAGATTAAGCAGATTCTAAGGTTGAGATATGAGATCGAGAATAAGTCGGCACGTGGTGTCGAGTGCGTGCTGAGGTCGAAGCTTGAGGTCGGGACTTGAGGTCGAGAAGAGGTTGGCACGTGGTGCTGAGTGCATGACAAGGTCGGAGTTCGAGGTCGGGACTCGAGGCTGAGAAGAGGTCGGCACATGGTATCGAGTGCATGCTGAAGTCGAAAATCGAGTTTGGGACTCGAGGCAGAAGAGGTCGGTGCGAGATACGAAGATGTTGAGGTCGGAACTTAAAGTCGGGACTTGAGGTCGGGAAGAGGTCATCATGTGGTGCCAAGTGCATGCCGAGGTCGGAACTTAAAGTCGAGGACCCCGAGATACCAAGATCCATACTCGATCCGTAATCAAAACCGGGATTGTAAGTTTAACTAACTACCCTCCAAATGTTTCTCTAAACCCCTCCTTCCTTATTTTAAGGTCATGTGCAATCCTGGGGCCACCATGTGACAAGCACGTGACCGCTTAGAGATTCCACCATATCAGTGGTAATATATACCTAACAATAATCAACTTAATTATGCCCAGGGCAAATTGCGTTACACACTAAATCGTGCAAACAGTGACCCCAATATGTTTGATATTGGCATTTATTTTTAATTTTTTTTACATTAAATTAAATTATTTTTAAATTTTTTTAACATACAAAATAAAATTAGATGAATAAATTTGATTTTGAAAACTTCGGATCGGGTTTACATTAACTACGTTCATTCTCTTTAATTCGAATCTGATAATCCAATTCAACAAACGAATTAAAAATTATAACTCTCTTCACTCTCTCTCTCTCCACTCACTCACGCCGTCACCTCACGAAACTCCCTCACCGGCAAGCCTCCAACCTCTCTCTTCTTCCTCCTTTTGTTCTTCTCCCCCGTCCGACGCCATCCACGACCCCAGCCACAAGCCCTCCTCCACCGATCGCTCCTCCTCCCGCCGGCAGCCCTTCCCTTCTTCCTTCTTTTTCACCCATCCTGATCGCTCCTCTCCCTCGTGCGTCGTCGCCATCGCCGCGTCTCCGCCGCGCACAAGAGCCGGAGTTAACCCTCGGATGCCCTCCCTCTTCTCCTCTTGATTTCCCTTATCCCTCTCCTCTATTCAGTAAGGGCCGAACACTGTCGACCCTTCTTTCTCTCTCTTTCTTTTTTTCCTCTATTATTCTCACACGGAAGCCACCGCTGCCACCCGATCGCTGCCGCTGCCCAGCCAAGAAAGAGGGACAGTGGGCCCTTTTCTTCCGAGCCAAGAAAGAGGGACAGTGGGCCCTTTTCTTCCTTTTTCCTTCTTTCCGATTACTTTCCACCGCTTTTGGCTGAACCCAGAGGAACCACTGACCTCTTCGTATCCTTGAACGACCGAACGAAGTCATTACCGCCATATTAAAGGTAAAAATGTTCGATGAATAATTGCCTGGTTGATATTGAAAAATGAGTATTTTAGACTGATCACGACCTATTATTTAGTTCAATTAACTTGAGTGTTTCATAGTAGTGAAACATCTTTTTTGTTCCATCGTCTCAGAAAATTGCAAGCTAAATATTTTGTTGTATTAAATTTTTTTATGTTAGGTTAGCATATTTGGTTAGGATGGGAAAAGGAATGATTGTTCATTGGTAACGGGTGTCTCGTGTTGTAATTGAGATTATATCGAGGAACTGGGATCAATATAGGATCCATCGACATTGAATTCTATTACTTTTTATATTGCTGTATCATTATTATTATTATTATTAGAGATTTACTTTGAGTTTTTTGAATTATTTTCATATTGCTTTTATAGATACTCATTTGGGTGGAGCACGTTGATTCCCAGACAGTTAGATTTTTTTTGCTATATATTGAGTTGGATAAGACTTCTATATATGTTCCTTGTGCATAAATAAAAATACAAAATGAATTTTATACATGCTTTATAACTGTATTTGAAAAAGGAATTATATTTAAAATAATGAAATAGGTTTTAAAATAAATTAAATTATTGAGGGGTAAATAATTGACATTCTTTTTGTGCTATACATATATGAGTGTTCTCATTCTCTGACCCTTTGAATATGCTGTAGCCTGGAAAAGGGAAACTTGAGTTGAAACATGATCCTATGATTATCCATTGCTACCTTATTAGACTATCAATTTCATGTTTCTTTGTCAGTATATTAGTTTTGTTTCCTGTACCGGAAGATTAAGTTTTACAAGGTTGATCAATTGTTTTCTTGGTATTGATGCTATTTTGGTGGAAGGAACTGCAAGATGGGTTGTTTCAGTTAGATATTTAATGGGTCAATCCTTTGGAATCCTTGATTATGCCAATTTGTTTCTTGCATCCAGTTTGGACCTTATTTTCCTCTTGTGTTATATTTAAATTATCCTGTACTACATAAACATCTAAACCAAACATATAATATGATATCAATATAAATCTTGCTCAGGTGTTCACTCTCTTAAAATAAGATGAGAAGTCTAATCAAAAAGAGATTATCTTCTCTTATGACTGAACGAAGAGAGGAAATGAACATTGCAGATAATACCTATCTGGGTTTTATGAATTAGGTGGGAGATTGATTTTTCTTCTTCCATAACAATCAAGCTAACTTGCTACAGTAGCGAGACATATTGAGTCAATTGGTTTCAGGCATGCATTATCCATTTGCTCTTGATGACTATCCTAGAGCCTTGTACTAATTCTTCATTCATGTTTGTTTCAATTATCAAATTGATACTCAAGCAAAGATTCTGTATTCCTAATATTGTTTTGGATTCTTTGGTTGGTAATCAGAATAATGGTATCTGTCTGAACAACTTCTGTAAAATCATTCGCTGATCCTTAGATGAAGCATCTTTGCACTGTTGCATGTCCTAAATTAGCTTTTGGTTCTCGTACAATTACAAATTTGTTTTTTTCCTCACAAACTGTTCAATGTCTGGTAACAGCATACAAATTACTAAATGCTGAAAAATATATATGTGAAAGATGTAGCCGGTTGGAGCACTGGCATTGGCTAAAACTACTGTTGTCCTGACAGTGGAATTATAGTCACTGATTTATGGCACAATTTTCTGAATCACATTTCATTTTACCCTGACTTTTGATATTTTCCTCACTTCAAGATTATAATTGGTCTTTCTTTTTGATTATCAGGTGAACGAGTGGTTTCTAAATCTGAGGACTATTTCATTCTTCCCAGTGTATCTCATTATGTCTGCCTTACATAATTCTGAATATGATTATGAAATGAAGGCTTTGCAAAACTTGTTTGATGTATTTGGTAAAGTTTGTTGTTGTGAAGAGATAGCATCTGCTTACTGCAAGGCAGGATGTGATGAATCCAAGGCAGCTGACATACTGGCCCGGCAGCAAGGAAGTAGTAGTTCTGGTGAATCTCATGCACAATTTGGAAAGCAATTTCCTCAATCAGTGGAGTCACTAGATGAAGGAAAGCTCAAGAATTCTGCCTACCAGGGAAAAACTTCCTCTGGAACAAAACCCAAAAAGTTTAGTGCTTCAGCCGGTTCTATATCAAGTGTTCTGGGTAAGAAGTATGTGAATGGAGTCTCGTCATCTTGGAATAGACCAAATGTAACACAAAAACCGCTTAAACTTGAAATCAAGGAACCAATGCCATGTGGATATTATGAATCGTCTGTGCTAAAGTCTGTTCAAACACATGATTTTCTTGAAGACAATGATGTTGAAGATTTCCTCTTCTCAATGCTTGGGGATGGATTCAAACTTAGCAGGGATGTGATACGCAATGTGCTTGGTAATTATCTTTTCATTATTTCCATATATTTAATATATACACGTGATGTGTAGTTTTTAAACAATGCATCCAGTTTAGTGCTTTATAATTTACCCACCAACTACTCATAATCAATATCAAGTCAATTGGTGCTGGTGCATTAGTGGCATCTGATGCAGGTGCCACAGATGATGTGGCTCCCTCTAGGGTAAAGGCCAAGAGTTAAGCGAAGGTCAGAGTTCAGGCTAACTTGGTAAGACAAATCAACATGAACCCGAGAAGAGCAATCCCACCAGGGTGAGATAACTGTTGCCTCCTGCTCGGGCTGTACTTCGGGTTCAGTAGGGGCTCAGTCTTGAACCTCACTTGGCCTTCCAGAGTAATCTCGTCCGGTCCCAAAGCCTTATCTCGATCGTCTCGGTCTTAGTCGTCTCGTTTCGGCCATCTCGGCCACTCTGCTCGCGGCCATTCGGTCGCTCCAGCTCTCGGCCACTCATTTACTCCTGCTCTTGGCCATTCGGTCACTCCAGCTCTCGGCCATCTCGGTCTCAGCCGTCTCTCCTCGGCCATCTTGGTCGTAGCCATAGCACCTCAACTGGCTCTGTGAAACACTATCTTATATGGAACACGAATATTCTCATGAACACGCGGTGGTCCAAGAATGCTAGGTGGTTACAAGGTTGTCAGATCTAGCCCCCTCAGATACCCCTTTCTTTTGCACATAATGTCAAAAAGAAACGGAAACGATCAACACCCATCAGATTTGGTCTCCTTAGATACTGCCATCATGATACCGCTCTAGCCGACGTGGAGTTGCTTCTCAACGGCTATATAAATCCCAAACAAGGTTTTCTCAGGGGACTCTTCTTCTCTTCCGCTCGTTGGTTTGACTTTGAAAAACTCTTCTAGCATCACCTTCTTTTCTGTCTACATTCATCCATTCCGAAGAACCCTAACTTGAGCATCGGAGTGGCTTGCTGGGACTCACCGGCACCAGTCTAACCTCTTCTTGAAATGTGTTTCAGATTCTCATCATCTTCCTTGTTGAGCTTGTCCAAGAGGTCGCACACGTTGGATTGTTCGTTGACTGGTGACTTGACCATCCGCGGTATTTGATCGGAACAACATCATTAGGACGTTAGTTGAAACTTATCTTGTTCTTAAGGTGCCAACATAAACCATGCTAACCTTTTTAATGGCTTTTTCCATGTTGATGTCAACAAAAGGGTGTCTCGGTAATTCACTTTGCGGGTTCTAGAAGGTTTTTTTGGATATAGTTATGTAATTATTGTAGATTCCCTACTTTTTTTAGAGGTCTAGTAGGTACTGCTTGACTGTTTCTTAATATTTCTTGGTTAAGAAAAAGTTAATCTAGGGTCCCTATTTAGTAGTTTCTATGCTGCAAAAACTTCTTTCTTGCTTGGTCCCCAATTAATCTTGGTGAACAATTTTGTGGCCATATAATGTTCTCGAATTTATTGAGGTTAATCAGTGAAGAAATATTTATTGTTCTTGAAAATCTTTGCCTTAAAATCATGGCCGCACACCCCTTGTCCTTTATCTAACAAAATTTTTAAAGATTTTTGTTTATTCCAAAAAAATATAAACATGTGACAAACCACAGAACTGTACTTTTTCATAATATTTTACCTATTATTTTGTCATTATTATAATATTATTATAATGATCTATATGCAAATTTGTCTTTTACTTATTTGTATCTGGACATTCAACCTCTATATTAAAATATTTAAGTCCCATAATCTAGGCATTGTTTCACTACCATATTAGAGTTTGTATCCAACAATTATTAACCATTTTATTGAACAACAAAGTGTAGCTTCATTTGCATCAAATTTGTGTCAACTTAGTATTGGAGCTTCAAATCATGTTCGGTAATGACCGACACAAGCAAAATTTTCCATTCTGCTTGTTGGCTAACATTTGGAAACCTTTAAAACCCCTTCATCAGGCCCGAACTCTTTTCGTAAGTTTGTCAATACTCGAATTTGTCTATAATTACGAGCTACGTCCATGTGTATGTCTGTGACCATGAACTTTGTCCATGACAAGAATTCTTCATCCACGAGTTCATTCGCAACAATGAGCTCCTCATCTGTATGTTTGGGTTTCATTGAGCTTTTCTGCTTTAGTTCTTTTTTAGTATGCTAGCCCTTATTCCATGCCCTCATCATGACTTGCCCAATGCTGACAATCCCTCCTCCAACGATTAAACTTCCTCCTATTCCTTTTCTTCCTCCTATTCTTCTTCAACTTCCTCACAGGAGCAACCAACCATTTGTTGGCATGAGCCGAAGTTCCTACTAGGCACTGAAACTCCTGAATGGGAAAACCTTGCTTAGTATTAGAATTATTCTAGTGTTAATAGAATGTGTGTGATAATTGACAAAAAACATAGTTTGATAGTTAAAATCTACATAATGAGATTTTGCAGTTCCTATCATGATAGCCTTCCATGACAATTTATACTATAGCATTTGAAGGATGGCACTGAAACTTCGAATTATTGTCCTGTAATATGAGTGAATATATTTGGCTGTTGAAATATGTTATACCCACCTCAGAATGCTGTATTTCAAACAATGAAATTTGCATAATTTTATATATTTACTGTCAAATTTCTGATGTGTTTCAACTATTATTCACTTTGAGATAAGGGGCATTAATAACATTGTGCATGTCATCGCAGGCATTTGTGGATATGACATGAAGAAGGTGCGCAAGCGTGTTTACTTTTCCTTTTTGATTAGCCACTTTGAGTCATTAGTAGATGATTTGTTATATATCTCCGTTTCCATTTTTCTTGATTTATTTTGGTATCCAAAGAACTACTCTATCAAATTTGTCAAGCATGCTGGGTTGTGTGTCTATCAAAATATTAGCTGAATGTTTAGCATATACTTCCACAGTATTCGGGCTTGTAGTTGTTTTCTTTGTAATTTTTCTGCCCAGATATGTACAGGCTTAGGTTTTCTTTTCCTTTTACGTGTAAAACTTGAATAAAATGGTCCATTACTTTATGTACCTATGGGTCATATGAATGACACAATAATTTAAGTTAGAGAGGGTACAAATTACAATTCACGAGGGACACATCTCCTATTGTTGGATGCAGAAACTGAATGTCATCTTGGTACAACTAGGATGTGGTGGTAGGTACTACTAAGCTTCTAAATTGGATCATCCTTTCCATATATTGGTGCTGGAAAATCTTTTTTCTGGGTTTTATTATGTTATGCCATCTGTGAAATCACTGAAATGAAATTATACTACATTTGAGACGAACACTACTAAGATCGATTTGTCTTGTCAAAACTTTGACACCAATAGAACTGTTAAACAATCTTATTCTCAAAGAAAGACCTGTACAAGGCTTATATAACCAACATAACCCTAAGAACACAAGAGGAAAAGACCTATCTACCCTTGCTTCTCACAACACTCCCCCTCAAGTTGAACATATATATCAAACATGTTCAATTTGCTAAGAATAGAATTAAACATAGCTTGGGGTATAGCTTTCGTAAATATATCAGCAAGTTGATCCTCAAATTTGATATAAGGCAAACATAGCTCTCCAGAATCAAGTCTCTCCCTAATAAAGTGGCGATCAATCTCAATATGTTTAGTCCAGTCATGTTGTACTGGATTATTTGTAATATTGATTGCAGCCTTGTTGTCACAATATAGCCTGAGGGGTAATTCTGCCTTTAATCACATGTCTTCTAACAAAAAAAACACAACCACAACATTTCTGTAAGACCATGTGCCATGGCTCGATATTCTGCTTCAGCACTGGACCGTGCACAAACATTTTGTTTCTTATTTCTCTAAGTTACCAGGTTTTCTCCCAAAAAAGTGCAATAGACAGAAGTGGACCTTCTATTATCTCGAGAATCAGCCCAATCTGCATCAGAATAACATTCCACTTTCAGATTACCATCTCCTTTGAACAACAAGTCTTTTCCAGGACATAACTTCAAGTACCTTAAAATCCTGTTAACAGCCTTCATATGGATAGTTTTAGGAGCATGCATGTACTGGTTCACCACACTAACATCATAGGTGATGCCAGACCTAATCATAGACAAATATAGTACTTTTCTAATCAACCTTTGATACATTTCCTTTTCCAGACTTGCAAGATCTTCCCCATTAGAACTAGTAAGATCATGATTTACTTCTATAGGAGTAGATGTTGGTCGACAACTCAACTTTCCTGTCTCCTTGAATAAATCTAATACATACTTTCTCTGACATATATAAATTCCTTTTTGAGACCGAGCAACATCAATACCAAGGAAGTACCTCAATAGTCCAAGATCTTTAATTTCAAATTCTGATGTTAACTTGGACTTAACAGCTTGGATTTCAACTTCGTCATCACCTGTAACTATCATATCATCAACATAAACCAAGAGAATGGTAGTTCTGCCCTCTTTCTTTTTAACAAAAAGTGTATGATCAGCATTTCCTTATTTAAAGCCAAACAATATCATGACTTTACAAAACCTATCAAACCATGCTCTGGGAGATTGTTTAAGCCCATACAAAGCTTTTCTTAGCCTGCAAACTTTTCCTTTTGTTTCAATTCCAAGAGGTGGCAACATGTAGACTTCTTCATGAAGGTCACCATTCAAAAAGACATTTTTAACATCTAGCTGAAATAGAGACCAATCATATTGAGCAGCAAGAGAAAGAATTACTCTGACCGAATTTAGCTTTGCAACTGGAGTAAAAGTCTCCAAGTAATCCACCCCATATGTTTGAGTGAATCCCTTGGCAACAAGTCTGGCTTTATATCTGACCACTTCACCCTCTGAATTATACTTGATAGCATAGACCCATTTAGAACCAACCAAGTTCTTCCCCTTTGGAGGATCAACTAATTCCCAAGTACCATTCCTGTTAAGAGCCTCTATCTCTTCATTCATTGCTTCCAGCCACCTAGCATCCCTTACAGTTTCATAATAAGAAGAAGGTATAGCATGGTTTGATAACTGTGAAACAAAGACATGATATGAAGAAGACAAACGAGAGTAAGAAACGTGATTGGAGATAGGATGTTGAGTACATGACCTGACCCCCTTCCTAACAGCAACCGGAAGGTTCAGCTCATTCATATTTAATGACTGCTCCAAGGAATCAGGAGCCAGAGCATCTGATTCAGCTAGCCGGTCAGTAGTAGGTCCTTGCTTATGTCTTCGTCGCTTGTAAATGATAATTTCTTGTGAAGACTGCGAGCCCAGTGATGTATTTTCCATGGCATCCAGTGGAATAGGAGATGAGACCACTTGAGGTACATAAGGAGACACAGAAGAGGTAATATTCTCCCCCTGAGGATGAGGCTGAAGAGAATAATAAGACTTAGACTCAAAAAAGGTAACATCCTTCAAGACATATCTCGTCCTAGTAATAGGATCAAAGCACTTGTAGCCTTTCTGGCAAGTGGAATATCCTAGGAAAACTCCCCGTATAGAACGAGGATCAAGTTTGGAGGACTTGGGACCAAGAACATGAATAAAACAGAGAGAGCCAAAAACCCGAGGTGTAAGGGAGAACAACGTGGTGCCAGGACGAAGAATAGTGAGAGGACACCGATACCCAAGACCTTTGGATGACAATCTATTGATGATATAGGCAGCGGCAAGGACAGCATCAGCCCAGAAATATTTGGGTAAGTGGCATTGAAATAATAGTGCACGGGCTGTTTCAAGGATATGACGATTCTTTCTTTCAGCCACTCCATTCTGTTGTGGTGTGTAGGGACAGGATGACTCATGAAAAATTTCTGAATCCTCAAGGAAAGTATTTAGAGATTGAGCAAAGTACTCACGGACATTATCAAAACGTAAAGTCTTTACTCTTGTATGAAATTGAGTTTCTACCATTCGACAAAAAGTTTGAATGAGTCGAGGAACTTCTTCCCTGCTTTTCATCAAATAAAGCCATGTACAGTGGGTGTAATCATCAATAAAAAAGAGAAAGTATCGATAGCCATCCAAAGAAGTCACAGGAGAGGGCCCCCACACATCAGAATGAACAAGATCAAATGGAGAAGAACTTTTCTTTATGGACTCAGAAAATTGAGTTCTACAATGTTTTGATAACTGACAGACTTCACACGGAAGTGACTCAAAAGAAACTGAAGAGAAAAGACTAGGAAATAAGACTTTCAAAGACCGAAAGGATAAATGTCCCAACCGAGAATGCCATAAGAGGATTTCTTGATGTTTATTCTCCAAACACTGTGCTGTAGACTTCAGAGCAGATGTTGTTCCAAGCTGATAGTAATAAAGACCTCCTACTTCACGGCCAGTCCCAATCGTTTGCTTGGTCTCGAGATCCTGGAAGACACAATGATCAGGAAAAAAGGTTATTGAGCAGTGAAGTTGTTTTGTAATGCTGCTAACAGAAAGTAAATTAAGAGAAATAGAAGGGACATGAAGGGCAGAGGATAGGATAAAATGATCTGCCAGTTGTATGGAACCTTTGCCAGCAACAGTGGCTTTGGTTCCATTTGCAATGGTCACTTTATCTTGCCCAGAGGACAAAGAGTAGGAAATAAAGGAGTTAGCAACGTTTGTCATATGATCCGTAGCTCCTGAGTCAATGACCCAGGGGCTATAAGAGCTTGAACCAGCAACACTCAATCCCAAGCCACGGATACCTGTGTGCGCTTGAGATGGAGTGGTAGAGGCAGAAGATGAAGCCTGAAGCCACGAGAGAAGGTGCTGAAGGTTGGCAATGTCAGTAGAGGACAACCCAACAGGAGAAGACACAGAGGAACCAGCAGTCTCCTCCTCCACTAATTTCTTGACAGCAACATTCTCACGACTAGGGGCCTTCTTGTCACCGTATTTGAATTTGTCAGGTTTCTTCTCCGGATATTTCTCCCAACAAAAATCTGAATCATGATTAGTCCTCTTGCAGTGCCGACAAAATTTATCACCTTTTCCTTTAGTTCCCCTAGGCTTGGACTTATTTGCAGAACTGACAAGAGCAGAAGTCTCCCCAATTGGAGTGCTGGTAGCAGAAATACCCTTGTTGCTCATGGTCCTTTTCTTGCCCTCCTCACTGAGAACTTTGTAGTAAACTTGTTCTAGAGAGGGAGTAGGATCAAGACTAAGAATTTGTCCTTTTAAACTCTCAAACTCTGCATGAAGCCCATCTAGAAACTTAATAATTCTGTCCTTCTCCAGAAGCTTTAGATATCTCTGGTGATCATCAGTGGAAATCCAATTCTCTATCCTGTAATAGTCAAACTCATCCCACAACCCCTTTAGAGCAGCAAAATAATTGGTGACAGACATAGAACCTTGATCAAGTTTAAAGATTTGACTACTTAGCTGATAAGTACGCAACATGTCATGCTTGCGTCCGTACATTTGCTCCAGAGTCTTCCACATGTCAAAAGCTGTTTTGTTATGAAGAATGACCTGTTTGATGCCAGAACTGACGGAATTGAGTATCCAAGTCATCAACTGAATATTGTCACGCCTCCAAATACGAAAGTTTGGGTCCTTTTCATCTGGTTTCACTTTAGTACCATGAAGAATATCAAGTTTATCATGACCTTCAACATAAAGTTCAACAGCAACTGCCCAAGATGCATAATTTGTCTCTGTCAATTTCTCCGAGGTTATCTGAAGACCAGATCCTCCAATTCCTGGCATTGTGAAAAACGATTGTACCTGTCCAGAAGAAGCCATAGGATCTGTAGAAATACCAGAAGTTTCTCCAGAGGTGTCCGCCATAAAATAAGATTGTGGCTACAAAGTTGCAAGCAGAGGAGACGACGCTAGGAAGATGCACAGCGATCAGAGAAAAAGAGAGGAAGAAGCCTCACGTGGCCTCGCTTGTGGGATAAGAATTGACTTGTCAATCTAAGCAGCAGACAATCCTTGTTGGAAAATTTCTCTGCCTTCTCATAAATTTTGGAAGAAGCTCTCTTACTGATGGGATGGAAGCGCCTTGTGATGAGAAGGAGGGCTGCTGGCCACGGAGACGGAGGGCTGCTGGAGATCACGAGGGAGAACAGAAAGGTCTGGTTTTGCTTGTGCGATCTTGATTGGCGAAGAGAAAGGTTGGGTTTTGATCTATGGCGACGGGAATGCTTCGATCCGCGTCGGCGCCCCCGATCGATGGTCGGATCGAAAGGCGGTGGCGGCTGTTGGCTTCTCCCTCCTTTGACGCGATCAGCCGCCTTCACCAGCAAAGCAGGCGACGCAAGCAGGCGGCGGCGGCTTGACACAGGAGGAAGACGTCGACGCTGCGACGTGGAGAGGAGAACAGGGGCAGACGGCGCGCACTGAGGAAGAAGCAAGGACGGGTTCTTCGCTGTTGGGCGGCACAGCGCAGCGCGACGAGCGAGGCGGCGAGCGAGCAACAGCGTGGAGGCGACGAGCGAGGCGTGGCGCAGAAAGCAGAAGTGACGACTGCAATCCGAAAAAGGGCTCCAGCGTCCCTCTGCGGTGCCGAACGAAGAGAGACAAGGAAAAAATTCCGCAGGCAACGGCGGCTGCGAGCGACGACTTCGCCGGCGATACCCAACAGAAGCGCGAGGAATAGAAGGAAGAGGGTGGTGGGTGGCGGCGTGGCAGAGGAGAGGAAAAATTAGGGTTTTAGAGAATCTTGCTTTGATACCATGTTAAACAATCTTATTCTCAAAGAAAGACCTGTACAAGGCTTATATAACTAACATAATCCTGAGAACACAAGAGGAAAAGATCTATCTACCCTTGCTTCTCACAACAAAAACAACAAACTAGAAGTAAATAAGTAGGCTTTTGATATATGGTAGTAAGAGTTATAAAGGTAACGACAAATTAGAAATTGCTTCACGTCAGTGGTGGAGGTCCCAGAGATAATTGTTGCTTCAAAACATCCTAAAAACTGTTTTAAAAAGGGTTGAAATCTTGAGCCATAGCGGAAATTTGGTCTGGAATGGTATGATTTCGGTGATGTGTCAAGTTCTAACACACAAAGTCAGCGGTGAATTTGAGATGGAGGGAAGAAGAAAAAAAAGAGAAGATCCTGACATACCTAAGGGAAAGAATAAACACAAGTTTTTTAAAAAATACCAAATAGTACTTAGAATTCTCCTTGATGTGTGTCACAATATACCAAGGCGACACAGTATGAGATTTTAAGCCATAGGCCTAGAAGCTATATATTACACAGTTTTAATATATTCTTTAGCGTAATCCTATTCTTATTAGCTATCCCACCACTGCATTTTTTTCTGCGAGTTGTGCAGATATGATATCCTGGTGGGTTTGTGCCACAAAATCTTCTTACTTGTGTCTGTTGCTCTGAAACTAATAAACAATGTTTGACACCTTTATTCTAGGTGTTGGATCATAGCTTGCTAATGGCTATTATGCTTTGATATGAGTCTTTTCTACCATCCGTTTTTAGGTAGCTTGGTATTGATTGGATATTAAGTGCTGCAAATTTGAAAGAGCACTCTGTTTTGGCCCAAATAGATAATTCTTCATGGGGAAGGCTGCAGTAAATTTCTCTCCCTGAGTGACGGAGAGTCAATCTAGTCCTTGTCAGTATTGTGGTAGTTCTCAATGATTTGTTGGTTAATGTTGTGAAAGTCTTGCCAGTTGGATGCTTCTCTCCATTTTTGATGGTTTTTCTCTGTCAAACTTTAATGATCTGGATGCAATGACAAAGGTGCATGGAACTAGGAGGTGGAGTGCCATTGGAACTGGTAGTTTTGGCGTGAGCAGTTTTAAATGTGTAGTAGCTTGATGGCCATTTGGGGCATTTAGGAAGCATTTATTTATAGGTGATTTCTTATGCCAAATGGTTTCAATTCTCTTATTGCAATAATCTCGAAGATGCCTGTGATCCAACCCATATCATCTTTCGCAGCAATTGTGCATGAAGGTGAACCAAGTTTGTGACTTGGGCTTGGTCAACCTTTGGGTTTTAAGTTACTGCATGCACTGCTCTGATCTTGTGGACGCAGGTAGTTTAAGTAAAGCCTTCTAGAATGATGCAATTGATTCTTTTGTGATTTCAAAGTTGTGATGGAAGCTCAAGTACATTTCTTGTTGTCTTCTTAGGTTTGTCATTTGCTTCCCCAGATTCCTTCACTCAGTTAATATTGCTTGTCCTGGTTTGCCTAAGGCTAGATTGTATGGAAGGGATAATTTGTTATTTTTTCACCTGATGATATTGTGATTTAAGAGTGCAACATTATGACAATTTAAGGAGAGTAGCAAAACCTTCTGCTTACTTTGAGCAAGCTAGCCATTTGGAGTGCGTTAGGCCCCTAAATTGGTCACAAAGGTCCAACCATACTTCATCAGAGTAGCTGATGGCAATTGCCCACGCTATTGTTGAAGACCAGCCTTCCATTGTTCTCCAATAGAATTGTCAAAGTGCATGCTCGCTAGTTGGTTTTTGTGGAGTGGATAACATGTTAGTTGAATGTGAGATTAGTTGAAATTCCCTTCTTCATTCTCTAACATCCTAGCTTTTGCGGAGTGGATAACATGAGCAATTGGTTAGTTGAGTCATGAGTGTGAGATTAGTTGAAATTCGCTTCTTCATTCTCTAACGTCCTATTAGTTAAAAATAAGGTAAGAGGGTAGTCGGTGAGTCAAAGAGATGTGCATCACCAAGTAAAGAATCTTTGTGGTGGAATGAAAAAGTATAAGAGAAAGTGAAGGAAAATAAACAATGTATAAAGAATTATATACTTATAAGAACGAGAAAAATTTTAAAAAAATATACCTTAGTAAAAAAAAAGGCCAAGAAAACAATGAATGAAATTAAGAATGCAATTTTTGAATGCTTATATCGAAAATTGAACACAAAAGAAGGGGAAAGAGATATTTACAGAATAGCTAAAGCTAGAGAGAGGAAGACAAGAGATCTTATTCAAATAAGATGTATTAAAGATGAATGCAATAGAATACTAGTAAACGATGAGGAAATAAAAGAGTGATGAAAGAGACATTTTCATCAACTTTTTAATGAAGATTTAGATGATCAACTTAACTTAGATAATTTAAATAGGTCATATGAGTATAGAAATTTAAATTTTTATTGTAGAATTCAAATTTCAAAATTAGAACAAGCTTTAAATGGGATGCAAAATGGAAAAACAGTTGGACTAGATGATATTTCAATTGAGGTATGGAAGTGTCTTGGGAAGCAAGGTATTGAATGACTTACAAAATTATTTAACCTGATATTAAAAACTAAAAAAAATGTCTAATCAGTGGAGGGTAAGTACTCTAGTTCCCTTATATAAGAATAAAGGAAATGTACAAAATTATGCAAAGTATAAGGGTATTAAACTAATGAGTTATACTATGAAACTTCGGAAAAGAGTAATAGAAAAACACTAAGGAGACCATGGTGATTGAAAATTAATTTGGATTTAAGTAATAGAAAAACACTAAGGAAGGAGACCATGGTGACTGAAAATTAATTTGGATTTGTGTCTGGAAGATTAATAATAAAAGCTATACATCTTCTCAGGCAACCAAATGCCAAGTATTGGGAATAGAAGCAAGACTCATACATAGTATTCGTTGACCTAGAAAAAATTTATGATAAAGTTTCAAGGAAAGTTATGTGGAATTTTAGAAAAGAGAGGAGTTATATAGTGTATATCGAACTAATTAAGGATATGTATGAGGATGTAATGATAAGAGTGAAGACTTCAGACGGATTAACTGAAATGTTTCCCATAAAGATAGGGTTACATCAAAATTAATTTTAAATTCGTATCTTTTTACACTAATCATGAATGAACTCACTGGACATATTCAAGATATGGTACCACGGTACATATTATTTGCAGATGATATTGTTTTGATAGATGAGACACGTGAAAGAGTAAATGCTAAACTCGAATCTTGGCAGGAAACGTTAGAAAGATTTTAGACTTAGTAGAGTAAAGATAAAATATATGAATTTAAGTTTACTAATATTAGACGTAATGAGACTATTGTTAAAATTGGAGATGATGAGTTATCAGTAACTGAGAGTTTTGAATATTTATGATCATTTTTGCTAAAGGATGGAGGGATTGAGAGAGATACTTTACATAGAATACAAGCGGGATAGTTGAAATGAAGGTGAGCGTTAGGTGTTCTTTGTGATTGTAAAGTACTTTTAAGATTTAAAGGAAAATTTTACAAAACGACTGTTAGACCTGCTATGTTGTATGGAGTTGAATATTGGACTATGACTCGAGCATATGATCAGAAGATAAGAGTTGCAGAGATGAGGATGTCAAGGTGGATGTGCAGACATAAAAGGGTGGATATGATAAGAAATGAAAATATTAGAGAGAAAGTTGGGGTTGCACTTATTGAGGGAAAACTCTGAGACACATTTAAGATGGTACGGATATGTACTTAGACGATTAATAAATGCTCCTGTTAGACGATGTGAAACTATAAATATGTGTATACTAAACGAGGAAGAGAAAGATAAAAAATAATTTTGTTAGCAATAATAAAATAAGATAAAATTTATTTAAATATAAATGATGAGATAATAGGGGATAGAGTTCAATAATATAGAAGGATATATATAGTCAACCCCATCTAGTGAGATAAGACTCGGTTGTTGTTGTGTTGCATTCTCTAACATCCTATTAGCCGACCCCACTTCTCTTCTTCATTCTTGAACTTTGTATTAGCCTATCCCACCTAATGGGATAATGTTTGATTGTTGTTATTCTCTAATGTCCTATTCTAAAATAACATAGAAACATAACCCATTAAAATAATGGTTTAAGAATATGGTGACATACATTGATTGGCCAACCGATCTACAACATGGGACACAATAAAATTAAGCACAAACCCACTTAATATCATGTAGGCTCATGCTAAATTTTGCCTACTCTAATGTCATAGCATTAGTAGTAGTTATTTTTGCAATCAAAGTTGTGCAAATCACACAACTAAAAAAAAATAATCTAAAAAAGAGGTCCTGTGAAGGGGCTCCAGTGGTGATTGAGACACTGTAAATAAAAATTCACTTCAACTGGGAAATAACCTTTGTAAACCATCACTAAGTAATTGATGTTCCTTATAAGATCATAGTTGTCAAGGTATTGATATCAAGATTAGTTGGTCAAAATCTAAGTGGGATTAGATGGTCAAAATCTAAGTATTATCCAGATTTGAACAATAGGACCATTGAAATTGGGGTCATTATGAAATTTTTTGAAAATGAGGATAATCAAGTAATTTAATACATGACACAATGTGTGATAATAAATGACGAGGAAAGGGGATCGTAGAAGGCCAGAACCTTTATTTTATAATTATATAAATATATGTACATGTAGCATTCCCTCTTTTAGTGAAGGTGGATTTGGAATAGAGAACCTTGACATCTATCCCAAAGAGTAATATTTGAACTGAATATCATGCAACACCTTTCTTTTAGTGCACATTCTGTTATTATATTTTTACTTGAAGTTGTTTTTTTTTTTTTGTTTATATTGATCATGACAACTTGGAAATTGTTCTGATCTTGCAGAGTATGGAACAATTATTGGAACTATCTTCCAGAAACTTTGAAAAGGGCAAATCAGTTGAGTTTGATGAACCGGGAAAGGTTGGTACAATCACAATCTGTAGTGTTGGATTTTCAGCAGTGTCAACTTTTTTTTTTCATGGTCAAGTGTTAATTTCACTTAGCCAACAATTTCTTTCTTTGACATGGTCAGTGTAAGCATGCTTAGCATTTGGTTGATGCATGAATTGTAGCTTTCTTCCATTTCTCATGTTCACATTGTATCAGAATGTAGTGGCACCATAGTAGTGACACATCTATTCACTTATTCATTGTCCTGGTAGCATGTCTTCCACTAGCAATGTATACATAACCTGCATAAGAAATATTTTTTGACAACCTTTATGATTATGTAAATATTAAAAGTGCAGTAGCTGATTCCTGAACTGAAAGCTGTGTGACATAAATTGCCCAAGTATAATTATATCCTTTCACTGATCATATCAATTTTTGATACTTTGCTGCCAGCTGACAGGCAAAGGCTTAGAGATGGAGAACAATTTTTGCCAAAATTCTAGCTCCAACTCTTCATCTAGTGTTAGGTGTGCTTTTGCTTCTTTTGTAAGATAATACATTGTCCTTTCTCATCTTTCTTTAATGCACAATGCAAGACATGGAATGCATTTTCTAATTACTGAACCCTATTAACATGAAGAGATATTCCCATACACTCTGGCATTGAACAAAAGAATGCTAATCTCCCAAAAGAGGTGCTACAGTCATTGTTCAATGTTCCTGAGAGGTTAGAGGAACCAGTGAAAACCCATATACGAATCGGTCTGAACAGAACAAGAGTTGTTAGAGAAAAGCCAGTGAAAGAACCACTGGAGGACTTTTACGCATCATCCACAATTGATCATTCAAATATGAAGCATGATGTCAATAGTGGTATGCCTCTTGAATCCCAACTATTCTTTGCATCTTCATTGTCTAAGAGATGATAAATATTTCTGGGTTCATGATGGTAGGGTGCAAATAGGAATAGTACATTGACAGTGACATTCACTTTTGTTTGGACTATTGTATATTGTTTATAGTATACCGGCTTAACTGGCAGCTTTTAATATGTTTAATCCAGCAGGATGATACATGTGATCATGGCGTTGTCTGCTTATAATAAGCTTCTCTTCCTTTTTCATATATTAGTATTCCCGTATTTCCTTAGGAGAAAGACGTGAAACACTTGTATTAACACACTTAAGGTTGCAGAATTATGAGATTATTATAAATTAATAAGCTATTTCAAAGACATGCCTACTCACCCAATCCAAAAATTTGAAGAAACTTAATGTGTTCTTTTTTGTTTTCTTTATATAATGTAGCTTTTCACTGCCCATATTATGTTTTAAAAACTGATTCTGATGCTTAAACAAGAACATTATTATACATTAGTCATGGCTTAAAATCTCGAGCCGTATCGGAGTTTCGGTTTATGACCAGAATGATATGGTTTTAATACTGTATCGTGCCGTGCCGATATGGTTTTGATATTTTTTAATATAAAATATATTAATATAAAATAAAAAATTTTATCTAAATATTAAAATGAATAAAATTTTTATTATATATTTTGAAATTAAAATAAATAAAAAATATATATTAAATTAATGAAATAGTTTTGTTAGGTTTTGATTAAGCTTGTTTAGATTATCCTATAGCTAAGAGTTGATTGAAATTATTAACTTAAGGTTAAACATAAGTTAATCATCGTGCCCGTTGCTCGTGGGCGTCCCTGCCACGATCCGCGGAGGTCGCCGCCGGATCACGGCGACCTCAGCAACGCAGTGGTGGCACCCAGTGTTGATGTCGAGCGGCGGGCGAAATGGTAAATTTAGCCTGACACGAAATGAAATTTTAAATCATGATATTAGTTTCATGTTCCAATAAATCCATTATCTATGCATATTTTTTATATTTAATAGTACAATCTTAGTGTTAGTGTATTATATATTTTACATCAATGATCAAAGTCTTGACCTTAAGTGGAGCCTTGGTGTAACGGTAAAATTGTTGCCATATGACATGACAAATCATAAGTTTGAGTCGTGGAAACAATCTCTTGTAATATAGAATAAGGTTGCGTACGATAGATCCTTTCCCGGAATCTCACATTGACGGGAACTTCATGCATTGGACTGTCCTTTATCAAAGTCTTGACCTCTCTTTCTCTCTTTTTTACATTAGTACTAAATAGAACTTTCCGAGGTTTATGTTATTTGTAGACTATATTGTGATAATCAATGTGAGTACAAAAATATTGAACTCTTGAATTTCGAACAAAACTTTGAAGTTAAATACAATTAAAATGGAGTATAATAAATGTTCTTTAGTGAAGTGAAAAAAATAGTCAAGTTGACAGACATGAAATTTATGAATTTTAGAACTTAGATATCTTGCATTTATTAAGCAATAAGAAGTTGTATGAATGAAGATATCATTAATAAAAGAAAGAATAACTTGAAACAAAGAGGAATTTCTATAATCTTGTGAAATCTCCGTGTTCCTTAATTTAAATGAAAATTTTTATAAGGCCATATTACAATTTGCGATGGTAATATGAGAAAAAAACAGATTAAGATTATATGAACTTGTTCAAAAATAATTAGTAAAAAAAGATTGAATCGTCAATTGAAGATGAAGATATGGGTGCAGATGCATGCTAAAGGAATATTGGTTTCATTTGTTATTATAATTAAAAGTGTTTCATTTTCAATATTATAGGTGTTATATTATGGGGGATAGATCCATGTGGTTGGCATCAAGTAATTGTGGTTAAGGTTGTCAAATGGATATTCGTATCATGAATCATTTTGGTGAATTATTGAATTGTGAATTGCATCAAATCAAAACCGTAAGGTTAAGATAAAAATTATAAAATTTGTTAAAAAGTAATTCTAGTTTATTCAAAATTGTTTTGACATCTATAAACATATGAAATAATATAACATTTCATATAATAGCATATATAATAGATATGCTAAAAGAGAATAGGATATAAGAAGAAAAGGATAGGCTCTACTTGATCCCATGTCTCCATATGAGGGATCTCAAGTCATGCTTAATTCCACGTGTTTACTAAAGTGCCTTAAAATTTTTGATTGGATTGGGTTTCCTTTTGGGTTTTAACAATATAATTCCTGAATGCCTTAGAAGTTTGGATTGGATTGGGTTTCCTTTTGGGTTTTAACAATATGATTCATAAGTTCATCTCTTTCATTGATGATATTGTACAAATTATTATTTATTTATTTCATTATGAATTGAAATGAAACAAGCAATAGAAAACTTGCCCATAAAATGATTCTAGCATATAACATCATTATTGTCAAATAAAAGACATCCTTATTGTCATTCTATGTATTATGTGACAATTTATTCTTAATTATTATTAGGTGTCGTGTCAATATTGGCTATTATCGACTTTATAAATTTTCTTCTATGTTGTTTACTTTGACATTCTACTTCAACCTTTATACTTCTATCATATAATATAAAATTCAGCATTTCTTTCTTTCTCTTATAATAATTTTAGTTTTGATTGAAGTGTATTGGGCCGTAGGGCCAAAATAGGCCCTCTTCATGTAACATCTAACTTCTTTTTATAGGCCTCAAACTGTGTGATTAACCTGGAGTGTCACTTAGACAGCTTGTCTAGATTGACTTATCAACAGTTCACTCGTTGCTAAGTGGACACATGTCAGGTTGTCATGGTCGAACCCAGACCACATGGACCAGAATCTGTTCATGCTATTAGCTTTTAGATGACACATGTCGCTCATCTAGAGATCCCCTAGGCTAATGGATAATTTACCCACATCATTTAGATTTAGGCTAAATTTGTCTTTGTTATGATCAACTTAAATGATAGACGGTTTCCTTACAAAAAATTCTAGAATTAAGTCAACTGTTCTCATTTGGTTTTGCAAATCATTCTAGTGAAAATGTATGCCTAGTAAGAGCTATTATAATTTAATGAAAAGTTATAATGCTAATGCTAGCCATATATGACAAACGACTTGCCAAAGAGTGGCTTAAATTTGAACAGTATATTATTGGGCTTTGGTAATCAACCTAAATTAGTTGATAAACTTGCAATTTCCACTTTTAGAAGATGAAAATAGATGTTAATACTAGCTTTTATTGGACTTTTAGTTGATATTTATCATTTGGAACATTGTGCGTTGCATTATATCGGACATCATATGCGAACATGTAACTATATGGATCCTAACGTAGGCATGAAAATAACCCGATAATTTTTTGTTAGTGCTATTGGTGCAATCATACCCTAAGTGAATTAGTGAATTTTGATATTTGAACAAAAGATTTAAGTTAGAATTTACATATGTATTTGGTATGTGAGTTAAGTTGTGCAAGAACTTAACAATTTGCACATAGAGCTCGCGGTTTAGGAGCTGGTGACTCGACGAGATTTGAGTGTAGATAATGATTTGGCGCGGCCAAGGCAACATGCTCAAAGACTTGGAGGTCCAATGGAGTTTGGAGTAGGTTACATGAGATATCCAAGCCAAACTTTGGCCCAACCAAGTTAGTTGGTTCAGTGACTCGAGGTATATTGGAAATTAGAGAAGAATGATATGATACATTTGAGGGACTGTAAGATGAGTAGTATCGAGGCCCAACTTTGTGTAGGATTTGGAAAAACACACATGGAGACATCGAGTTTGGATAACGACTCAGTGGCTCCAACTCTGCTGGAGATGGGAGAAGACTAATTTGAACATTTGAGGGACCACATGATGAGCAATATCGAGGCACAATGTTGATTGTAGCTGGAAGAAGGCAAACAATGTGGGTGAAGTATAAAGGATTACTAGTAGAGCGAGTCAAGCGCACAGTGCATTCAAGAGACAAATAACCTAGTAGGAGATAGCCTTGGTGGTGAAGTTAAGCTGTGGAAGGGAAACTCATGAGTAAGTTGAGAGTTGATTGATTGAGTTTAAGCAATTGATGTTGTTTAGTTAATGACACGAGAAAAACCAAAAGGTAGTTGTTGATCTGAGGCTACAGTGGTTGGATGATCTACAGTCTATAGGAGATAAATCGATTGATGCCAATTGATAGAGGTAACTGTTGACATATTGAAGACCGTAGTGATCAGAAACCCATTGCTTGATATGGAACTGAAAGTTGGGGATGTTGGAGGTTATAAATGAGGGACCAAGAGGAACATTTAAAGGCAGATGAAATATTGATTGTCTAGTCTTTCAAGCTTTTTTTCTCTTTTACTCATAGCCTGATCCTCTAAGCATTCATTTGTATCAATTTTGTAAAGACTGTTGTTGTTGTTGTTGTAGGGGGTTACTTCACTTTTGGAAAATATCCGAGAACGATAAAGATTGTGGGCTTTTGGGAGTTACTCACTAATGAATCATAAGTTGTGAAACAAGGGATCTAAATCACGCTATTTCGACGTGTTAGCGATTGGCATGCATTCGTTTAGTTTATTTTTGATTTTTGCTGCACATATTCATGTGAAACCTTGTCAAGGCATTTGCAAGAGCACAAGACCTCAAACCCCCACCCCCCTCTTGCCTTATGGTCATCACCTCACCAGTCATAACAACTACTTGAAAGGAGAAAGGTTAAACCAGTTTCTTTGTTGTAGAGTTCAATCTAATTCATTTTCTTAATTTGCTGACTGCTTCATTTTCACAACAAACTCTCAACTTAAAGGTTCTTTATTTGATGACTTCTGGATATATTTTTTATCATTCTCATAGATTTCTCAATAGTTTCTGCAAGTTAAGATGGATTTGTTTTCCTAGGTCTAGTTACCCAAGAAGATGATGATTATGAAGCCCTAAGGAGATCTGTCAAGCAGAATTGGGGTTTAATGAAGCAGTATTATGAAGCTGTAAGCAGTTTGTTTCACAACTTAACAAAATTGTTTTCCTTTAATGTACTCTTTACTCTTTACAGTTCTTGTTTGTCAAGTACTCATTTTAATAATTTCAGTTATGACTATGGCTTTTTAGGCTGCTGATGCTTTTGTAAAGGGTGATACTAAAGCAGTCAACTATCTTCTAGTGGAAGTAAGTTCTATACTTTATGGTGAAAGATTGCCTGTAATTGTTGACAAGTAAGCATAACTATTCAGTTATGTATGTTCCTGTCCTTGCTAAATATTTCGCCATACTAGCTGTGGTTTCACATAATCCCATTCAAACAACCTTTTATTAGATTTTTCTTTGAATGAAATCTTATTGATTTTGGTTGATTTTAGTTGTGCCCTTTGTCTTACCCATGGTTTGAAATTTTATGTTGGATGAAGTGGCACATTCGAAAATTACCATTTTGGTGAATTACCAAAACCACCCCATATTATTGGCACAGGTTTCTCTCTTATGCACACATGCTAAGGATTTAGTGCATCATTCTAAACTTGGCATGCTTGACATGTGCCAAAGCATGTCCAAACAAATGCAGCTAATGAAATCTTGACCATATTTATTGATCGAGATGTGTATTTTATCTTTGTAACAACAACAACAACGATAACAACCTTTATCCCACTAAGTGGGGTTGACTATGATATCTTTGTAACATATCTCCAAAATTTTAATTTAATTATCTGATTCCTTATCTTTATTTTAGAAGGAAACATCTTAAGTGGAAAGAGATTAAATGACTAAAAATTGTCTAAATTCATCTCAATATCCTTCAAGCCATGCCTAGGCGTGTTAAAATTTTTTGGCACAGAATGTATAAATATGAATCCAATTAACTTTCTAATAAGTAATTTTAGTTTTGGATGAAAAAAAGCTGAGTGAAAGACATTAAAAGAGAAAAATTCATTTGACTTCTTCTCCATATGCTTTGCCATATGTTGAAGCAACATATATGATATAACTAAATTTTAATTTAATTATCTAATTGTTACAATCTTATATGTAACTAAAGTAAATGGGAGAGGATTAAAGGAGTAAAACTAATGAATTCATCTCGACATCCTTTGACTCGTGTAGAAGCATGCTGGGTGTTTGCAAGTACAATATTGAAATGGTATTGGTATAACCTTATTAGAATAGTTATAAGCAACAATAACAACAACCAAACCTTACCCCACTAGATAGGGTCTTCTATATGGATCCTTCTACGCCATTGGGCTCTATCCTCTTTAGAATAGTTATAAGCAATGCTATAAATTTCCTTTCCTAGTTTATCGCTTTGTTCTTCTAATTTGGTTAGTTCTACTAGGTCTTAGGATTGTGTAGTAATTTTAGGCTTAGGTCATAGTTAATTGCGTGTAATGTGTCCCTTAAATGTAGTAAGCTATTAGAGACTCTTTGGAAAGCTCAAGCAATGGGCGTCAAGTGAATTTTTAGGAGATAAGAATAAAGTATCATTGGCTTTATGAGATGAGTCACTGATTGTCATATTGGATACATTCAAAAGGGGGTAATTTTATCAAGGGGCTATTTTGGAGATGAATTTCATGACATAGTTAAATAGGAAAATCATTGAGCGAGGTAGGGACTGTCTCTTATAGTGCTAAGTTTGCTTGACCTCTAGATCTTTGTTTTCCTTCTAAATTGATGATAAGTCATAAAGTAACTTTTTTGAAATTGTATATTCAGACTTTTTCACTTAAATAATTGGCTTAAAGAGGATGAAGCTTCTACTTTTGTTTCTTTGGGATCTAGGGTTGACACTAGTGTCAATTTTCTTTTCTCTTTAATGACGCTTAGCTGTGGTCTCTTGTTAAGATTAAAATAAAAATAATATTCTAGAGAAAGACCCGAGCATAGGATTTTGAAGAGGTGGCTATTGGCGTTAGATCACCAAGAGAATTGGTGGTTGTGAACATGGATAGTATTGTGCGATCTTGAATTTTGACCCACTGATTGTGGAAGTGATGTCGCTTGTAAGTAGGAGGGACAACGTTATGTGAGAAAGCAGAGTGGTTCTGCCCTTTCGTGAATATGTGCAAGGTTGCAAGTCATGCGGGAAAGAGGGGAGGCTTGTGTTAAGTTGCATGGTAATTGGGAAGGCTGTTGCTATATTTGAAACAGAAGTAGGAACAATTGATATTGTTTGATAGGAGAGATTGGATCCCTACTGAGGCTTATGGCTCATGATGTTGTTGTTGCAAGAGATGACACAATAGGGTGGGGGTTGGGGGGGGGGGGGGGGGGGGGTTGAACTTGGAAATATGTAGGTGATGTAGTGGTGATTGGATGATTGCAGTATGCCAGGCGTAGAAATTGGTGATTAATAGTGGAAAGTAGGTATTACAATTTAGATGGGCGGGTCATAAACAAGTTATGCCTCATTGACCTACAATTGGCTTAATCTCCTGTTGATAAATAGATCAAAATCTATATAATCCACACATGATGGATTAGATCAATCATAGATAGGTCATGTGACACGACTCATATAATTAAATGGGTAATAAATGACTTATAAATGAGTTGAATGACAATCTATTTAACAAAGTCAAATAAACTTTAAATACAAATAACACAGTAACTATTTTTAATTTTACAAAAGCATAAAGTATAATCTATAGCATTATGTGTTATATTATACATGTTATTATACTATATATTTGTAACTTTTATTAGATTATATATTTATAACTTATATAAATTGCTATTAAATAATTATATATTTATAATTGTGTCAATGATTTATGACCTTATTTGATTGGTTTATTTGTGGGTCTTAAACATATGACCTAAGTTTATTTACCTTAAATTTAAACCCACAAATTGTGGATTGGGTCAATTCATGTAAATAGGTGGTGTGAAGTTTTTGCACCCCTTGTGGAGAGGCATGCAATTCACCCTTGCTCATGGGTAGATGTGAGACTGAGCTATAGGATAGTAGTGCTACTAGTAGATCCACACATGGGTTGGAGTCAAGACTTACATTAGTCGGGGATAAGGTATGAAAAGAAAGGGGACTATGGTCGTGTAACTGCAAGTTTTGTGTCGTTTTCCTTTGTCGTTGTGGCCAACAAGACCGAGTGGATTCAAGGGCCTGGCAGAGTTGTGAGGCAGTGTTACTTAGAGCTGTTAAACGGGCTAACCCATGGCAGAGGCTGGTCAATCCGTCAAAAACTCGTCATATGGCTGGGTGGGGCAGGCCGACCCATCAACTTGGCGGGTTGCGGGTTAAGCAGGTCAACCCACGGACCTGTCAAAAAATAAAAAAGTATAGAAAATATTAAAATTTTTAAGTTTGAATTATAGTTTAAACAGGTCAAGTTAAATTTTTTAAGTTTGGATTATGGTTTAGATGGGTCAAGCCCATTAGTCCATTGAGTTTTTTATTTTAATTTTAAATTTTGAAGAAAAAATAATTTTTCTCAACCCGCGAACCAGCCCAAGCCTATCATGGGCCGACCCACACGGGTCGCAGGCCTAAGCGGGTCGGGTCGGCCCACCTGAATCCACCATAACATGAATTGATAAAATTTTAACCAAATCCTCTTGAATTATTTTGCGGGGCGGGCCAACCTTATAGGTCCAACTCAAATTGACGACTCTAGTGTTATTGCCAATAGATCCAAATCAGGGTGGAGGTTCAAGATCTATGTCGATTGAGGATGATACAAGAGCACAAAGGAGATGGTGGTCTTGTAGCTACATCATTGTTACAAGAGAGATCAAGTGTATACTAGGGTAAGTGTTAGGCAACTATGAACATGAAATCAAGAATTTGGCTTTGGTACCAAATTGACGCAACTGATCAGAAACTCAGAGAAATTTATATGACTTCATGCGATACTAGGGAGACAATCTCACAGAGAACAAAACACACAAAAGATGGATATTATGCAAAAGATTTATGACATGAGAGGAATTGAAGTTCTTTTAAAGACAAAACAAAACAAAAATGGAAATAAACTAAAAACAGTGAAGCAAAGAAATATTCCTATGAACCTAACAAACTATGAAATAAATTAAATTACAAATTAATAAATTAACAAAGTTAAATAAAACTCCAACCAAAACTTTCTGACAATTCTAAAGACAATTAGAAATTTGAAGATGTACTTTAAAAACTACTCTCCTAAAGAGAACCACCCTACCAAATAAACTCTTACAAATCCTAAAGCTTTAACAAAATAATTTCTATTTTGCATTAATTTTTTTCTTTTAATATAATTGATACACGACGATGACACAAGACTTCAGAAGCTTCTCTCCATTTTGATTATATTTTTTATATCCTATTAATAATATCTTCACTAGTATCCCAAAATAGATTTAAGATATTGGACTCTTGTTTGTAGGAATTTCAGGTCTATCCATCTTAACTACTTTGTTTTTTCTCTTATTATTGAAATCACATTTGATGTCTAGTATTTGTTCTAAGTAGTTTGAAGTCTCTAGTTTAAAGTCGTTCTTCATAATTCTAAATTTGAATACAATCTATGTTACATTCTCATCAGTTAATACAATCTCCTATAAACTGCATATCGTAAAAAGATGCAAACTTAAAGACTGCCCATTGATTAAACCTTGCACTATAGGAAAGTGTTTCACACTCCCAAACAAAGTCATTTTTGTTAAATATCAGGGTAACAGCTATGCTCAGAAGGCTCGAGAATCAGATGAAAAATCTGCTGCAATGGTACTTCAACCAAGGTAACCAATTGTCTTTGGTTAGTGGAAGTGCATAATTTTACTTCATTTCTCTGTTCACTGTCACAGTATATGATGTGTCCTTGTTATATTTTGCAGAAAGTCTAGTAACAAAGACGAAGTCATTCTTGATCTTGAGCCACATTGTTCAAGGGAAGCTTTGGACTTGGTCAAATTACACCTCCGTCAATTGGCTGGCATTCCTAGTATGCATCCAGATATCCAAGAACCTTTGTTTTGCCCTGTTCTGTCATATTCTCAGTTGTTGAACATAAATGACTTTATTGTACATTGTTCTTTTTAGCTTTTAAATGTTTAAAGCTTGTCTTTGGTGCTGATGGTGGGGATAGCAAGAAGGCAAAAAGAAGACGTCTGGTATGGACTTATCTTGAACTCTCCTGACTATGCATGATTTTCTTTTGTTTGTTCAGCGTGGAATTATCTTGAGCTCTCCCTTGTAGTGGGTATGCTGAAATGGATTTGCAGATGAAAATAAAGCAGGATAAGATATAAATATTGGTAATTTGTTTGCTACATTAGCAGGTTTACATAGCCTTTATGATTCTACTTTTAAACCATCCATTTTATCCTTGAGATTTGTATTAGCAAAATCTTGTCTCTCTTCAAATGAAATTTCAGCAACTTTAGCAAGGAGATAGCAGTCATAGTCCTTACCCTCTAGGAAAATAGACTTATTATCGTTGGTGCATTTCATTCCAACTTTGATTTTTTTTTTTTTTTTGCTTTTTCTTTCGTTAATATGGATTGTACAATAAAACTGGCTTTTCTTTTATGCAGTCATGTAATACCTAATCTTGATGTTATCGCTGCATGTAAAGAGTGATTACAATTTATGCTGTCCATCAGCAACTTGGCATCATTTTATTTTATGGAAATCTACATTTGATGAGATAAGTTAATTGTTTAGGTCATAAAGCTTCTCAACAATGAGTCAATCCAGTGGAATGAAGATGCTGAGCAGGGGGCTATCTGTATTCACCTGGATCAGGTGAATCCCGGCAAGTTGAGTTTTGCCATGGAATAAACAGTAGTCAATTTTTTTGGAAGGACTTTAAACGTTCTTCAAAATATTACTATTCTTTTTGGTAAACACTAAGCTTAGCAGGGGATTTGAGAAGTTGAATGATTCAACCTTTTCTTGAGTTGGTTGGTTCAACCTTTTCTTTATATGCTTTAGCTAGACTAACGTTAGATTTTATACTGAAATAAGTTTTTTTTTTTTGCCTAACTGGGGTTAGTTGAGACAAACAAAAGTCAAGTTCATGCTAAACTGATGCATAGAACGTGAGGGATATGTGTTTCATTTATTAAACATATGCTTAATTACAATTTATTAAACATAATTAATATGATTGTGAAATGGTGGCTATCTGTGGCAATGGATGATTTCAAAGTGCATCGCACAATTTCCTTAACGCATAATTCATCCACATCAATAATGTACACACTTTGGTGATTTATTTTTTAAGACGGTCTAAGATTGTTTGCTCTTTTGCGACTTGCACTATTTTTCTTAAATGACTCGTTTGATTGTGCGTCTCAGCTACATTTGTTTGGGGTGGTCATTTGGATGCTTAGACGATTCATATTACATCAACTTAAAGTACTATTCCTTTAAATTTGTTGGCTTGTGTCGCAGCACTAAGGCCCTAGTTAGATCGTCGGCGTGCAATTCACGTGAGAATTGACCGTCATGTTTGGTGGATGAGACTTCCTACATTGTAAATAAAGATATATGTATAGTATGCTTGCCACCATGCAGTGCTTACATGGAAAGTGAAAATTTTGTTAACAAATTGACGTGTGTTAATCGTAAATGCATGATCGTATTCAAATAATAAAATATCATTCTCTAAGATTATGTTGTTAACTATCAACTGAAGGAAGTGCACTGCAAGGTATAAAGGAGGTTATCTAGGTGAATTGAAATTGAGGGGATTGTTGTGAAATCAAAACAAATTAAGAAATCAAATGGAAGTAATGAGAAAATTTTATCTTAAGATAATTTTAGAATTTTAGTTCCATTACGATGAATGTTGATAATATAGTTATTATGACTTTTTTTTACACATCAGATTATTTTTAGAAGTTAATTTGTCTTAAGATAATCATTGTTTTTTTTTTTGAAATACAATGATGTATCTGTCCTAATGTAACTTTTATCTTCATGGTAATCGAATCAAGATAGATTTTTACGCTATGTGACAATTAATTTAATCCTCAAGAAAATTAGTTTCAAATTTAAGTTTATAGGTATGATATTAAAGTTCACTTTTCAATTCACCCCTAACATCTAATGTATGCAAATGCACACTAATACATTCACAATTAGACATATTAAAATTGAATTAAGAAAGATTATATCATTAATAGAAGAGAGAAGTTATAAATATCAATGTTAATAAATCATCAGGCTACCCCTAATCCTGCAATAAGGAACCTACCCCATAACAAAAGAGATACAAACTATTGACATGAAAGAAAGCATGCTGGAATTAGAAAATAAAATTAAGGTGTAGAAAGAACTCGATTTTAGATATCATCAATGTCTTTGGAAGATTTTTATTTGTTCTTCGATTTTCGAAATCCCTTGCTCTTGGAAATGACTCTCTTTTAGGTCTCCTATCATGAGATGGCTTAAACTGTGACCCTTTACTTCTTTTATAGGCCTCAAAGCCTTAATAGAATTTCTTAAAAAATAGAATGACGTTGTTAGAAAATCCTCACGATTCACAGTCATTGAGTGTTCCACGATCCGCCCATAGATCATTCTGTGATGATTAGTCTCTTTGGTCAGTAAGGTCCATGACTGTGGTAGCTAACTAGCTATCACAGCTTGACCGTGGATTATTCTACTTATTCTCGACTGACGCTCTATGGGCTATCTGATTTCTTAGATGGTCCAGGACCATGGTGGCTATCACGGTCGGTCCATGAATCATGCTCTAATGTTGTCCTTTCAACTTTTATATCTTCAACTGTTCCAATATCAAAATCTTCATGTTTTATCAATATAAAATAAAAAATAGCCATTTGAACTAAAAAAAAATAAAAATGTAAATTGTAGACGTGAATATAAAATATAATTATGTAATATAATAAATATATATTAAATAAGATTAAAAAATTTATGTATGATTCACAAACATCATAAAAAAAATCACCATATTATATTTTATTTGTTTTGTCTAAGTTGTAGTTGCCATATGCACTTTTATGTGCGACGTGGGTACCACCTTAATGCACATTGTGTGACTTAGATATTGGTGTGGATGTAGTTACGTTTCATTTCAACTTCTATTTAACTATTCAATTCTACAAAAGTGAAATATACTGGCGATCCCCTCCATGATTATCCCGGACCATTGAGAGGGAGCAAATAAGAAAATCGAAATTAGCTCTGTTATGTTGGGATCGGTGCGTTCGTTAGAGGGGGGTGAATAGTGTTTTTCGATTGTTCCGGCCAATTCGTCGTGGATGATTCGTACGCCAGATCAGAACTGCGCTCCCCGGAAAGAATCGCCAGGAGAGGGGACCTGCAGAGTTTTCTGCTACTGATCCGAATCTGGATTTCATGAAAATTTTGCATGGATATTAGCATTATCAATCAAGCTTCATGATGCAAAAAGAATGGAAGCAAAAGAGCAAGAAACAAGAGAGAACAAGCCAAATTTCAGATTCAATTTCAGTAATTTTCAGATTTAAACGCGCAATGATACATTGAATTTGCGGATTCATGTGAACTGAATTTTGGGTTCTGTTGATTGGATGCTATTTCTTATCTCTTGTGTAATCTAATGTGAAAGAATTGGGCTTGATTTCGAAAAGAAGAAATGCAAAATGGCACATTTGGGCGATGAAGAGAAAAGAAGAAGAAGAAAAGAGGAGTTTGTATCAAGAAATGGAACCTCAAGAGTTTTACTCAGAATTGCTTCATGAATATGAAAAACACACTTAAAGAAATGGTATACAAGAGAAAGAAATCAGAAAAAGGGCAAAGGTTCATTGATAGCATTTACTATACCCATGTCTACCACTCCACTCACTCTTTCCTTGAAATTTCCTTTTACTTGAATTTTTCTTTCTACATTCTCTATTTCAATTGTCTCATAGTCATGATTTCTCTACATCTTCAATAAACCTTAATATTTGTGGATTCCAATTCAAGAATGCTAGTGGAGAGTAGATAGCAAGCAAGCCTATGGAAAGCATGAAACATGAGTTGCTTGAGTGAGCTCCACTCTACATTGATCATGACTTAGCATTTAGGATGAGAGCCACTAAAAACTATTTAATAACCTTGTGAGCATGAGTGTGATACATTTATCTCAATTAATCATGAAGGATGAAATTGCTAGGTGGTTAGCCAAGAACAAAGGTCTAATTCATGGCTTAGATTTTTGATACTTAATAATCCTAGATAACTTTCTTTCAATAGTTTTCTAATTATGATTGAGGATGATCTAGGGGGGTACGATAGTAGGAGTTTTTCTTAGTTTTATTATTTTGGCTTGAGCGGGACGCTCAAGGGTAAGTGTGGGGGAATTTGATGAGTCAAGGTTTTTATGCAATTTTTAATCAATTCAATTCTGGATTTTTACATGAAAATAATTATTAAATGAATTAATTTGATTATATTTGTGTCATGCGGTATAATTGAAGATTTTATTATAATTTCTATGATTTGATGGTAAATTTTACATTAATTGAGTTTATTTGATTTTAGGGCTCAAATCGGGTCAAGTTCGAGCTCAATCCAAGATCAAATCGAGTCAAATTTGCCAAATTGATCAAGCCAACATGGAGGACATGATCTAGATCGAGCCCGATCAAAATTCCAGAATTTTTCGCAAACCCTAAAGCCCTAGATCAAGTTCAGATCATCAAATTCAAAACGGACGGCCAGGATTTGATGATTAATCAGGGTATTCGGTATTTAAACAAAGCTTAATGAACAGGGTCGGCGGTTACTGTTCTTCGTTCCCCCGCCGCGCGCCTGCCCTGTTCACGGACGTAACTCCACGGGCGCCCTTTTCCTCCCAATATTCGAATCCATTGCATTCCCTGATCCCTGAAGAAGCTGAAGCCGGCCGATTGGGTATTATTTAGCAGCTGGACGAGGCGCAAAGGAGAGGGTTTCTCCGGCGGCTCATTGCCCTGTTTCAGCGAGTTCCGATCGTTCTCAGCAAATTCCAACGTCGCCGTCCTTTGAGGGGTCCTCTGAGAATTGCGAAGCATCCTGGTATTACAAGGGAATCAATCGGAGCAAGTTGAAGCCGTGACATCCGGACTGCAGCTCTAACAGCTCCTGAACCGAGCTCTGCCATTGACTGGAGAGGGTTTTTCTGGCCGATTAGGGGCTCGGGCAGCGAGAAAACCAATCCAAAGACTATCTTCAAGCTTCCAACGATTCAACAGCGGTTTGACACCCCGCTGAGGAGAACAATCGGAGAAGAAAGGGATGGATGAGTTTCTTATTTCGGTTTCTCAGTTTATGCATGTTTTCGTTTTCTGAATTTTAAGTTTCTGATTAGTTCTGAAATTTCAACTGCTGAGTTGTTGATAATCTAGCTCTTTAGCAATTTCATGAATTTGGTTATGTGGTTCATGTTTATACGTTGATTGGATTCAGATTTGTTGATTAGCTTCTATCTTCCCTGCCATCTAAACCTGAACTGAAACTGAAATTTTTCGCTACTGTTCCGTGCCAAATCCATTATCCCGTGCCAATGTTAACCTTAGTTTCCTTTGATTAGTTTTCTTTGATTGCTTGTAGTTCAATCTAGTTATTTAGTTTCCTTTAATTGCATCTTGCTTGATTTTTCTTAAACTAGATTAGTTTCTTTAAACTCATTTAGTTTAGTTGTTGAGGTCCTAAAGTCTTGCATTGCATTGGATATCTTAAGTTGTTGATTCCAATAAATTGCCGTTAGTGTTTTGAATATTTCATTTGAGAGTTATAAATATTAGATGAATTTCATGATTAATGCTAATTAGTTTGGGTTGTTACCTCGATTTGAGTTGAATTGCATCTTTAGGTTGAATTTGCATTTCTAGATTAGGAGATAACTTGATTTCAATGGCATTTCATTAAATCATTGCATTTTGAATTACATTTTACTTTAAAAACACCAAAACCCCATTTTTATTCGAAAAACCCAAAAATACGACACACCCAAGCTCGAATTAGACGATTTTCTACTAGTCCTTGGAAAAACACGACTCGAGGCCCCTATACTTCATTTTTCTGTATTTATCGCGGGTTTTCGATAAATTTACAAATTTCAATTTGAAGCCCTACCGTGACACCTAGTTTAGGGCTTATCAATGTCACGAACCCGGGAGATAGCCGTCCGAAAAATTTCGACAGCACCTCCCCAGTATCGCTGACAATTCCCTGAATACAAATAAATATACATCGGCCACATGCGGCCGGAGATAGCCGTCTGATATGGACTACACGTCCAGTCTACACACAATTAGACATATCACAGGCAACATATAATAATCTAAGGCCTACACGACCAAACTAACAACTAACACATGCATGCTATGTGAATTCACCTCAAGAAAACCCAATCATAAACATATAAATCCCATACGGAATGAAATCCACGCAGCAGAAAACACCGTAAATCCTAACCAAAATCAACAAGCATCAGTGTATAAATCTATCTACAACCATATCGAATGTAACAAATGCTAATACAACCATATCGAACTACTACTAAAATGAATACACTTAAACCCACTAGACTGCTGATGTGAGATGGCGCATCCGGCAGATCCCTGGCATCATCTGTAAGCTTCTACCTGGTACCTGGGAAGACAGAAAAATCCCAGGGTCCAAAGAGGTGTGAGTACAAATACTCAGTGGGTAATATAGAAAGGAAGTGCATGACGAAGTAGATAAAGATAAGAACGATACATACCACAATTCAGCAAGATATCAAATATAACTCTGCAGGTAGTAAGTAAATAAAATAGTCTCATGTAATGAATCATATGAATGACATGTCAAACAAAGTGCAACAATCAAGAATCAAACAGATAAGCAATCAAATGCAGGATCAGTATGGTCCAATACATATATATAACATGCACATGATATGCGTATGCATGATGCAACTGCCCCACACGCTACAGCACTCGTGCAAGCATCTGAGACTGGGTATGGCCGGCATCGGGGGATCAGTACTCCGCGCCCTACAACAAAGTAGTCCGGTGATCCAAATCGAGGGATCAGTGCTCCGCGTCCGGTGATCCCATATCCTATGGCCGATATCTGTCCTCTAATACTCTCCGAGTACCACCCCTAACCGGTGTCGGGATCAGATCATCGACTCGGCTGCGTACACTGCCATACAGCCATCGACTGCGTACACTGCCATACAGTCGCCATCAATATGATGGAAGTAGGGGTCATAACCACCTATATCAATATACTACTACAGGCCAACTATAGACACGATAGACCCACATCATTGGGATTTATAATCGTTATCTCGCATCATGATGAGATGTTCATTTCATAGTCATTTACACCTACCAGGCTAATCAATAAGCATGAGTATAGGTCCTAATAATCTAAGCTATCATAAGAAGAAACTATACCAGTAATAATCACGATATCGGATCAAGGATAGAAACGAATCAAGAACAATAACCAAGGTCAACGAATATAGGGTCAAGCATGATATAACCATGAGTACAACTAAGCAGTATCAAGATAGTAAGGAACAAGAGTATCGATAAGGCATATAATCAACAATAATAGAAAGTAACATGCACTGGGAAAGAAATGAACCTGTGTTGACCAAATACAGGGATTACCCACCTGATTGACGAATCGTCGCAATAAAACCCTAATAAAATCCTCCGTGTAAGCAGGATCGATAGATCAAAGTCCTGCAATTTAACAATAACCATCTTCTAAATATTTAAATTTTCAATTCTAAATAAACCCTAGTTGATTCTAAGGTTAATCTAACCCCAATTAATTCAACCTAACCGGATTAACCTAAAATTTAACACACTTATCATTTTCAATTAATCTAATTAACATATGTATATAAAACCTAATTACCCTTTTAATCAATGACCATCATTTTGATTTCCTCACACATATAGCAAGTAAATTGATTCCAACCATTTGTCTAAGTAATTAATTAATCCAATTAACTAATAATTAATCACATAAGCTTTATTACTTTTTATCTTTCTAGTTAACTTAATTTATTTTCTTTGAATCATTTAACTCGTTCACAACAACCACGACAATAGAGCCTTATCCCACTAAGTGGGGTAGGCAACTTAACTACTTAATCATCAAATTAATGTAAATCAATTAACTCTCTTAAGTGCTTCAAATGTGATTAACCATTCCCTTTTCTATCAAAAGACAAGTATAGATTACTTGAACGAAAGCACTTACATGCATCGTGATTAAACTTCATAACTCTTGATTCCTAATGTATAACAATTGTCGTACACATGAGCTCACATATATCTAGTAGTAATCATTTCAAAGAAGGAGAGAAAGGGACCAAATTTAGTAATCAAGGCTAATTGCATGGATCCCAACCAAAGACATGCTTCTAGTAATTCAGCTGCATATCAATCCACTTTGGAATTTTGTACAAATGTTTTCCTCAACCCCTTTGTTCCAAGGCATTCAATCCTAACCCCACAAAATAGAGGAACCAACTTACCTTGTCCTAGCCGCCGGCGGCGGCAGCTCCGTATCGCGGTAGAGGGGGTGGCAATGGCAAAGAGTTGCAGAAACTTCTCTTGGGGGCGACGGCCTCAGGCGAAGGACGGCGGCTGTTGTTGCTGCGGCAGGGCGAGCGGCGGTGCAGAGCAAGAAGAGGAGAAAGCTTCGGAAAAGGAGAAGTGTGGGGAAAGGCTTAGGCTACGGCGGCGGAGGAAGGAGAGGAGAAGAGGGGTTTGCTTCGGGCGGTGGCGAAGGCGGCTTCCGGAAGAGGGGCGGCTGGTCGGGCGGCGTCGGCAGCAAGGAGGAAGAGGCGGAGGCAACGAAGAGGAAGAGAGGAGATGCGGCGCCGAGGGAAAAGCTGGGTTTCGGGATCCAACGCGTAATTCCTTATTTAAAGAGGAATCACAGTAACCTAGACCGGTTTAACCGATTAAATCTAAACTAACACCGTTAAACCCAGTTTTTATCGGTTAAATCCAATTAAAACCTAAGATTTATTAAAACTATTGAACCGATTTACTATAGCGAACCAGGTTCAACTTTGGTTCACTTGGTTCACAATCAAACGATCTCCGATTCGACTCAAACTAGTTTTGTTGGATTCGTCTTCATGAGACGAATCTTTTTACCCATTTTATTTTATTAAAACCTCTTTCGGTACGAACCAAACCAACTTGGTTCAGTTTGGTTCAATCTTGGTTCGTTTGGTTCACTAACCAAACGATCTCCGATTTAGCCTAAACTAATTTCGTTTGATTCGTCTTCACAAGACGAATCTTTCCATCCTATTTATTTAAAATAATCTTAACCTAATTCTAGGTCCAACCTAGTTAACCTATAATGGTTTGCCCAAGTTTAGGTTTCCACCCATTTAACTCAACCAATTAGGTCTTGATCTTAAATTGGTTAATGCAAACCCTACAATTTCTAGAATATTACATTCTCCCCCACTAATAAAAATTTGGTCCCCAAATTTCCTATCTACCTACTATAGTGCTATAAACCTATGCTTCCAATGACCGCTTCTCAGATCTGTGAGTTATGGGTCTACCATGCTTCCGCTGCGCCACTCTGATTATCATATCAACATGTCTGGATTCTGTATTGGCTGACTGGATATCTGAAGGGAATACGATCTGCCTCCGCTTCGACTGGAGCTGATTCTGAAATGTTGCTGACGTCGTCGGATGAAATTACTGATATTTTGTATCATGATAAAATCTATGCTAATTGGTACTATTATAAACTTCAAAATTAATAAGATGTACTTGTTATACAATCAGTATAAGTTTTTACCAAACTAAAGGAATACACTAAAATACTTACAGATAATTGCCTGGAGATCTTTGCCATGCCGTTTCCATCTCACAACTTGGGCCACGTAACCTAAAACCCGGTACAAATAGGATTACTAATTCCTAAGAACTAACGACACATCTGATAACAAATCCGACAAAAATAGACTCCAAAACCATGAAAATACGATACGCAGATAAATCAACCAAAGACAAATCCGAAAATAACCTAAACTTAAACCCTAAACTAATGCGATGAAAATTCTAAACCTAAACACTTAACCTAATAAACCTACAATGAAATGCTACTTCTGAAAACTACAACTACGCGATAAATTCAACGATAAATCAAACATAAAGTCACGAATGCAACGAAAAGCCACAAGAAATGAACCTAGGCTCGGAACCATGGGTTATGGGTCCACCACGCTTCCACTGCGCCGCTCTGATACCATTAAATTGGTATCAGATAGGCAACCATGCAACGGAAATCCACCAACTCTACATGGACCGTAATACTAAGCTCTGATACCATAAAATTGGTATCAGATAAACTCTACATGTCAAATCCCAACGAACCGAACTGCTCTGATACCATTCAATTGGTATCAGATAAACTCTACACGTAAAATCCCGACGAACCGAACAGCTCTGATACCATTCAATTGGTATCAGATAAATCCAAGAATGCAACGATAAATTCAGAAAATCCAACGACAAATCCGATAGCAATCGAAACGGCTCTGATACCATTCAATTGTCACGACCCGGGAGATAGTCGTCCGAAAAATTTCGGCAGCACCTCCCCAGTATCCCTGACAATTCCCTGAATACAAACATAAATATACATCGGCCACATGCGGCCGGAAATATGGACTACACGTCCAGTTATACACACACGTATCCATATCACAGATAAAGAATGATGGCCTACACGACCACTAACACCTCCTATATTATAATAGATC